>NC_138190.1:73781045-74381045 GCF_964194105.1 Spermophilus citellus
TCTTTAGTTCCCACCTACACATCTCATGATCAGAGAAGCATGCTCCTTTGAAGGTTGTATTATTCTTCATTACCTAAGAATCTTTCTGAAGCTTGTACAGCTAGTTCCTATTCCACAAGTACTTAGTGGTTAATTCAGTACCTTTAGGCAGAATGTGCACTTCATCACCAGGTCCTAGCCCTGACAAAGAGTGTTCACTACAGCAATACTACTTCTATGATTTTATTAAATGCACCTTTGAGAACAGTCCATCTACAAACACTGATTAAGGGCCCCTTGGCAGCCCATTGATCAGGGTGCTAAAAGCACCTAGGTGAAAGCAAAGAGGTCCCATTGTACTGGATGGAGAATTAGAAGCAATTGAATTTCAAGTCTGCACCAAGCAGCCTGGCCTCACCCAGGTATTAACAAATATGTGTGAGCCATGGTTTAGACCTTGGCCTTTAGGTTCTCTGTTCTCTTTTTCTGGGACAGTTTATTCTTATCTCACTGGCTTTAATTAGTCATGTCTACACCTTCTGGTAGGGGAAGAACTAGTACCCAAACAGAGGGTGATTCAGCCTAAACAGGTCCCAGGTGTTTAAAGGTCACCATATGCCTGGTAGTGGTTCAAGCCCAAGTCTAACACTGCCACTCTGTGAGAAAGATAGAAATTATAACACAATAATATTAACAGTCACCCTACTTCACTGTCCCTGCCCATAGTCTGAACATTGTATGACTATACTAGAATCACCTTGACACCTTGATTCCAATTTTCTGAAATTTAACAATTGGATTTAGCAACTGGAATGGGACAATTAAGTTTTGTTTTGCTCTGCTTTTTAAGGTATATTGGATAGACATGAAGTGAAGGATTTTTTTCTTTATAATTGCTATTTGGTCACAGCCAATATTACATTTGGGTGTTTGGTCCAAGATAGTCCTTTTAAAGGTTTCCTCTTCATTGTTTTTAAAGTGGAAGCATCTTTGAGCACTATACTTTTTAAAAAATTTTTTTAGTTGTAGATGGACATAACATCTTTATTTTGTTTGTTTACTTTTTCATGTGGTGCTGGGGATCAAACCCAGTGTGTCACACATGGTAGGCAAGCACTCTACTGCTGAGCTACAACCCTAGTCCCTGAGCACTATGCTTTTTTATATTTTCCACTTGAGGGTTGTTGGTCAGTGAAAGCAAAAAGTGCACATGATAGAATCATTTTCAATATACCCCAATCCTAGACAATAGTTGAGTTGTCCATATTTTAAGTAGCAAAGAACATTGGTTTTTGTTTGTAAAGGAGAGGGAAATGTTTACTGTCAAAGAGTAGGCATTTTTGGTTGATGTGGATTTTTACCAGAAGTAGTCTGTGAAAGGAACTTTTTCCTCCAAGGTTCTCAAATCCAGGCTTGGTAAGGGTGTCTAATACTATAGCACTATTCTCGCCAACACACAGCCCTGCCACACTGAGATCATCAAACCTTCTGTTCCCCTCCTACTCCCCACCTCACTACCAAGTTCTTCAGTGTTTTATATTGAATGTAGGTTCATTTAAATTACCTTTTCCCTCATGAATGAGTTATTTATAGAGATTTTGTTAAATCCTGAGCCATATGCATGTGTGGATATTGGCAGGGTTGTGTTTGATTTATGATACTGTGCAAACATTTCATATTATCCAATAAACAGAAATACATACAAATATCTTGTTTATTCCTCTGCTTTCAGTAAACCAGGGTTTCTCATTTGGCTGGTATGTCTTTGCTCAATGACTACAGGGAAAAATGTGTTTCTGATCACTGGATATAGCACCAAGAGTAGTAGGATTCACTGAATTGTCACCCAGGAGATTTGGGTTATAGTCCAATCTCTCGTTTATTTTATTTTTTGATTGTTTATGATATTTAGATTCTTGTCTGGGCCACGAATCTACTAGAAACTCTTGTTGTTTAAACCAAGAGTTATCAAGCAGTTTTTCCTAGCCCTAAGAGGACTGTATACCTATCTTCTGAGGTCTTCAAGATCTCTAAGAGTTTTTTTTCATATTTGTGTAGGTTTTCATTTTGATCATACTATTTAAAAAATCACAAGCTTATTCTATATAGAGAACTGCATTTTTATTTCAGGGCAAAATGTGTTTACAATCTCATTGAATCCAAGGGACCACTAAAAAAGCCTCATTTAATTTTGAATGCTGTGCTTTATTATAATTTTATCTAAGAACTAGAAAAAAACAAGTTTCCTCTCATGTTTAATATTCTCTGATCTTGACAACAAAGCATATTGATAAGGATGTGGGGAAATGAGAATCCTCATACATTGCTGGTGGAATTTCAAAATGGTACAGCCACTTTTGAAAATAGTCTGGAAATTTCTGTAAAAGCTAGAGTTACCATATGATCCAATAATTCCACTCCTACGTATATAACCAAAATAATTAAAAATATGTGCATATAATATCTATACATACATATCCATACAAATACCATTTACAATATTTAAAAATAGAAAAAATACAAATATCCATCAATAAATTAATGAATAAACAAATTGTAGTATATACATATAATTAATGTTGTTCAGCAATTGAACTAGTGACAAATGATGTGCTGTAGTTGAACCACAAAGCATGCTAAATAAAATATATATGAGATATCACATATGGTATGATTCTATTTACATAAAATTTTCTTAAAATGCAAGCTAATGGAGACAGAAGGTAAATTACTGGTTGCCTGGGACTGGGTGTGAGAAAAGGGATTAAATGTTAATAGGCATGAGGGATCTTATTTAGTAGATGAAATGTTCTAAAATTGAGTTATGGTGGTAGCTGCACTACTCAGTGAAGTTAATGAAAATTGTTGACTTGTACACTTGAAATGGATGGATTTTATAATATATAAAAAAATATACCTCAATAAAGCTGTTTTGAAAAATGTTCTATGATAACTGATTTTAGAGTAGACTAGTTGGTTATCAATTTACTTATCATACATCTTTATTGTCAGGGTGCTGATTACAAAAATATCTCCCTCTCTCTTTCTCCTCCTCCTCTTTCTCCTTCTCCTCCTCTTCCTCCAAAAGCTGAGTCAACCAAATGCTACCAGAAATACTAAAGGAAGTTTAGCACTCTGAAAGTAAGTGACTGCAGACTATAATTGAAATACACAAAATAAATGAATAAATACATACATATATACATACATACATACATACAATAAAGGCAATGTATATAATTATAAAAGATGGCATAATTCTTTTGTATATTTCTTCTTAAAATTGATTTAAAATGCAGTTGTACAAAACTATATATGCACACATATATTTTAATTATCAGTCTTAAAACAGATATGTAATATATTTCACTGTAACAGAAGAAAAAAGCAAAGCTGAGTTGACATGAGGAAATTATACCAAATTAGAACTCATAACTGGATTAGTATAGCCAAATCTATAAATGTATACATTCATGATAGTATAGCGTAGGGATCCCTGTATTCTTGGCTTCAAGTACCTGAAGTTATTTTCTTTTTGCTGTGCTGAATGTAATCTGGCACAGATATCATAGTGGTTCACATTTTTTTTAACTTTCACAGTTCTTAACAATATGTACTAATTGTCTTGAATAGATGTTTCCCCATTTGTGGAATATCCTTTTTTTTAATGTTTACGTTTTAGATGTAATTGAACACAATGCCTTTATTTTATTTATTTATTTTTATGTGGTGCTGAGGATCTAACCCAGGGCCTCACAAGTGCTAGGTGAGCCTTCCACCGCTGAGCAACAACCCCAGCTCCTGTGGTATGCCCTTCTTTACACAATTTCCAGAGACTTCAATAGGTGTGGATTTAGGGGTGGGGTTATGGCTTAGCAGTAGAGTGCTCGTCTAGCACGTATGAGGCGCTAGGTTGGATCCTCAGCACCACATAAAAATAAATAAATAAAATAAAAGTATTGTGTCTAACTATGTATTGATTGTTTATGGAGTTCAGATTGATAATTCAATACAGGCATACAGAATTCACTAATTAAATTCAGCCTCCCTTTATATACCCCCCTTCTTCCCAACCTTTAGTAATCATTATTCTACATTCAGATGGACTTTTTTAAAACTTCCATATATGAGAGAGAAGAGATGGTATTAGGATTTCTGTCTTGGTCTTATTTTACTTCACATAATATCCTCCAATTCCACACATTTTGTTGCAAACAATGGGATTTCATTATTCTTCATGGCTGTATAATATTTCTTTGTGTGTGTATGTGTGTGTGTGTCTGTGTGTGTGTGTGTGTGTGTATATATATATATATATATATATATATATATATATATATATATATATATCACATTTCTTTTTCCACTCATCCTTTGATGGACTGCTAGTCTGATTCCATAGCTCAGCTTTTGTGAAAAGTGCTACAATAAACATGGATGTGCAGGTATCTCATTGACATGCTGTTTTCATTTCCTTTGTATGCATAGCCAGAATTAGGATGGCAGGATCATATGGTAGATCTATCTTTAGTTTTTGAAGAACCTCCACACTATTCTCCATAATAGTACTAATTTACATTCCCACCAACAGTGCCTTGAGAGTTTGTTTTTCTCCACATCCTCACTGGTATATTTGTTTTGTTTTATTTTATATCCATTCTAATTAGGATGAGATAATACTCATTGTAGTTTTGATTTGCACTTATTTGAGGACTAAAGTTATGGAACATTTTTTTTCATATTTCTGTTGGCTATTTGTATTTCTTCTTTTTAGGAGTGTCCATTCAGATCATTTGCCCATTTAAAAAAATTGCTTGTTTTTTGTAACATTTCCTAAATTCCTTTGAATTCCTTATATATTAGCCATTTTCCAGATGAATAGTTGGCAAATATTTCCTCCCATTCCATAGGTTGTGTTTTAATTGTACTGATTGTTTCATTTGCTGTGAAGTCTTTTTTAGTTTCATATAATCCCATAGGTTGTGTTTTGCTTGTGTTTTTGTGCTTTTTGAGGTCATTTCCCAAAATCATTGACAGAACAAGAAAAATAATCTTAAAATGCATATAGAAGTACAAAGCACCCAAAACATCCAAAGTAATATTGAGCAAAAAGAATAAAGATGGAAGCATCATAATACCTGATTTCAGGACATATTGCTGAGCCATAGTAACCCAAACAGGGTGGTTATGGTATAAAAGTAGACATACAGACCAATGTAACAATAGAGATCTCAGAAATAAACCCACACATCTACAGTCAACTGATTGTCCCTAGGGGTGCCAAAATCATGCTGGGGAAACTGGCTATACATATGTAGACCCTGATCTCATATGCATCAGAAAAATCAACTCAAAATGGTTCGAAGATAAAAAAAAAACTGAAACTATAAAATGAGTAGAATTAAACATAGAGGAAATACTTAAAGTATAGATTTTTTTAAAGTAATTTTTACCAGTTATGTTTGTTTCCTTGGGAAGAGGTTCCACACTGCTTTTCATTATGCCAATTCACAAATGTCCACCTATCTTGATTGGTTTCATCTTGTATAACATTTCATTTCAATGTGTTATTTCTTTCCATTTTCCAATACATTTCTATTCATAGTTTAATTCACTCAATTAATATTCAATTCTATTTCATATTCAATATCATTTCTCTTGTTACATATTACTTTTCACTCTAATTAGTGGTTCATTTCCCATCCCAAACTTTATCTTATTTTATCCTTCTTGCATTTTCCATTCCATTATATATTTCTTTTCCTCATCCACTATATTTCCTATTCTTTATTTACTCCCACATTTCATATCTAATTCAATAGTACATATTCTTTTTATCTTTTCATGTTAAATTTCATTTAATTGCAATTTACTTTTTATATTTTGTTAAATTTCATTTTGCATGCAAAATCCATCATTCTATGTTACGTTGAATTCCACATTGAATTCATTATTTATGATGTTTCTTTCCAATCTATATTCTCTGTATATTCTATTATAGTGCATTGTCTATTTCATTCAATTTAATGTTTCATTCTATTCCATTTCCATATCATATGCCATTTGATTATATATTCCATTCTGTTCAGTTTTCCATTTGATGTTCCAATCTATTTCAGTACATTCTATTTTCTATAATGTACATTCAGTTTTTTTCCACAGTCCTTTCTATTCATATTACATAATAAATAATATTTTCAATCCGATTATATCCCAATCTAAATTCATATTTATAATACATTGCATTATATTTTGAATTTTGAAAGAATTCCCCACGCAAAGACACTTCGCCGGGAGAATTGCAATTTTATTGCAAAAAGCTGTGTGCTTACATAGAACTAAAGGGGAGATGGTAGGGCTTAGACAAATGGCAGGCCGCCCGTTTATTGGCAAGTTCTTCCAGATATCAGCTCCCGCGCCCAGGCATTAGTTCTCATTGGGGCTAAGGTTCCCCGCCAGCGAGGTTTGAAATTGGCGCCGGCGGGAGAGTTCACAAGGGCGGGAACTTTTCGCGCCACTGCAGAGAAGAAGAAGGTAGGAAGAAGAGGTCCTTAGGCGCCATGTTGGGGTTTTTTCTCTGGGGTACGGCTGCCATTTATACTTTTCCCAACATTCCTCCCTTTTTGTTTTCTTAGGAATTGGGGCGTCGTTAGTCAGATCCGGCTGCTTCCTGCTGGGTGGGGGTGCCGTAGGGCCTAGAAAGGGAAGTGGAGGAATGTTGGGGGGCAGGTCTGGGGATATCATGGCAGCCAGAAATAAAACCTAGTGGCTATAGACAGCTACTTCCGTAGGGGTGAAGTCTATGAAAGTTCCCTGAAGCCACAAGTCGTCGATGGCATCGAACCAGTCCTGGATGGAGGAGATTGTTGGTATCAGCCACTGGTCCTGTAACAGAGACTCTAGGAAATACTGGAAGCGTTGCCTGGACATGGCGTCACCAGCACCTGAAGAAGATCAGAGCGAATAAAAACAAAATGAAGATAAAGATTAAAGCAAAGGTCAATTTTTGGCAGAAGTTCCATGTTGGGGGACTGACAGAGAAGAGGCCAAGGGCCATGAGGAGGCTTAAAAGGACATAAAGACTCATGAATCCAGGATGGCAGATTAAGAGGTTCTCCGAGCTCCTTGTCTCCCGCTGTCTGATGTCCGCCGCATTCCATCGTGCCTGGTAGGGAGCCTCAGCACTGAGTGAACTGTTCTCTTGGAGATGTTGGGGGTTCATCGGTCATCAGAGGCTGGTAGTGCCTAAGCAGAAGCTGGTTGAAAGTTTGATTAGAAATTTTCTGCAATTGGGTTTGAAGGAACTTCATTATGCAGGGCAAGAGAGCACAAAAAAGGAGCATCCCAATAAGGGGCCCCAAGATAGGTAGTAAGTAAGTGGCAAGAGAAGATTGGAAGAACCCCGTTATGGGATTAGAGGAGGTGGGTTTGAGCAATTGGGTCGATAATTCCTGCAATTTAACAACATTTTTTCTATTAGCCCAGACTCATTAACATAGTAGCAACATTCCTCTCTGAGGAACAGGCATGTACCCCCTTTTTCTGCAGTGAGAAGATCAATCGCTCTTCGGTTCTGTAAAGCCACTTGTGCCAATGAAGTAACCTGCCGCTGCAAGGAGCCCAGAGACTCTGCAGTGGTATCGAGTGCTTCCTGCAGTTTTTGTTGCAGGTCATTGGATGCCCATAGAGCATGACCTAGAGCTCCACCAGAGAGTCCGAGACTCGCCACTGAGGTTGTTAAAGTGAGGCCTACCAGAACCAGCAGAAAGACTGCCCTACAGGTGCGGGAAGGTAGGGCCAACTGTCGGAATTCGGTGGGAGAATACAAAGACAGCTGGGGGACTACAGTAACCAAGAAACAGGTGCCAGAGACATTGATTGTTGAGGTACTTAAAGACCCGTTACACCAGAGGAAATGTCCAGATTGCATAAACGCAGGGCTCGATGGGGTGCTATAGCTCAAGGAACAAATGGGTAAAGGATTCATTGTTGGCAGGTGGAAGCAGATGAAAGGAAATGAAGTATTGGTGGAATAACTTTCCCATAGTGGGATATGTGTCACGTGTAGGGGTTGTCCTTTCTTAGAGAAATTGTAGGTTTTTGCTGAAATATTTCCTGCTGCTAATGGGACCGCTGCTAGAAGTGGACGACTAAGTGAAGCACAGAGGAAGCACTGAGAAGTAGGCACAGAAAGAGGGGTGGAGTTTAATAATCGAAGAGTTTGGTGTAGCAAATTGAGCCATGTGGGAGGGAGGCCTGAGGGGGTTGAAGGCTCTGAATCCTCTTTGGATGGGCTATGGATAAGATCTTGAAGTTTTGATTCTGACTCCTTGATGTGCTCGACTACCTGGATGGTTGTCTTAGGTGGCGTAATCAGGGTGCGGCCAACAGTCATCCACCCTGTGGGTCTGGCTGAGGTTGTCCGAGCATAGACAGCAAACTCAACATAGTCCCAACGTTTGGCCTTGGGGTCAGGTATGTCTAAAGTATACCATCCATGGTTATCGGATGAAGAGCCTTTATGCCATTTTAGGTAACTAGAAGTCCATCCTACAGGGTAACCGAGTGAGTGGTAAGAATGGCTACCACGTTCATCATGGAACCTGCATGACCAATAGGGGCACCCATTATATATCTCAGGCCACCAATGGCAATAGCCTTTGGTTTGATCAAAAAGGAAGCAAATGAAAGGCCAGTTCCAGCTACCAGGGACGAAGGTCCTGGAAGGTGACAATTTTAGGGAACTAGAGGTGCAGTTGTGGATGAAGCAAGTAGTTGCATCCACTTCACGGACCTTCAGCATGCCATGTTCTGAATATCGTTCCCGAAGAGTGAATAGATACATGGTAGGAGAGGAGGGTAAAGACTGGTCCCGACAGAGCACAGAAAAGAAGCAGAGCACAAAAAACAAGCAGAGAGAGAAGACTGAGGTGTTGGGAAAGCTCATTGTGCCTTCTTTAAGAGGAATTGGGCTGTGGGGAACACCGTGTGAGCCTCAACTTAAAGGGGTGAGATGGGTGTGGAGAGCAGGAGTAAAGGGGAGGTTCAGGAGGTGATTCTTGGAGTTCCTCTGGGGTGGTCCTGTCATCAGCAGGTGGGGCCTCCTGGTGATATGGCTTCAACCTAGAAATGTGAATCCAGGGAGTGAGACGGTTGTCTGGTAAGGAGAGTTTGGCGGCGGTGGGGGTACAGAGAATGACAGGATAGGGGCCTTCCCATTTTGGGGTAAGAGGCCCTTTCTCCTCTGGGGTATTATAGTAGACTAGACTTCCAGGTGTTAAGGGAGGAGTGTTTGGAGAGGAGACTGGGTCCGGAAGAAGCCAGTCTTGATATTTCCAGAGTTCCGAGCGGAGATGAAACAAGAGAGGCAAAGACAAATCTCGGGTGAGAGGTCCTTGTGAAATGACCAACCCAGGGGGTATAAGAGGTCTTCCATACATTATCTCAAAGGGAGACAGTAAAGATGGTTTCTTAGGGAGAGCTCTGATTCCAAGCAAAGCCAAGGGAAGGAGTTTGACCCAGTCTAAGTTTAATTCCATTGTCAATTTGGTAAGGACTTCCTTTAGAGTCCGATTTACCCTTTCCCCTTTCCCTGAAGCCTGGGGGCGATATGGACAGTGGAAATGCTACTTGAAGGAGAGGGCTTGAGAGACCTTTTGTGTGATCTTAGAAATAAACTCAGGACCATTGTCAGATTGTAAGGAAGTGGGCATACCAAACCTAGGGATGATGTCTGTCAGTAAGATTGAAGCTACAGTGGAAGCCTTTTTATTGGAAGTGGGAAATGCCTCAACCCAACCAGAGAAGGTGTCCACAAAGACAAGGAGGTACTTAGTGCGCCGTACTGTGGGCATGTTGGTGAAGTCTACCTGCCAGTCAGCAGCAGGAGTGTGTCCCCGAGCTTGGTGGGAGGGGAAAGGTTTAGGCCTTAAAGGAGTATGAGTGTTGGTCCACTGACAGATCTGACAATTAGAGGCTATATTCTGTAGCATGGCTTTGTCAGAGGGGGTGAGGGAAAAGAAGCTCTGTAAAAAGAGGGTCAAAGACTGAGAGTTGGAATGGAATAGAGTATGAAGGAACTCAAAAAGATCCTTGTTCTTACTGGAAGAAGTAGGGGCTTCAGATGAGCTGTCTAAAGTGGCCATTATATGTCCCCCAGGGGGGCCATAATTGGAAGTGGTAGCAGCCATTCGTGCCGCCTGGTCAGCCTTGGCGTTGCCCTCAGTGATAAGAGAGCCGTCCTTCTGATGGGACCTACAATGGACAACTCCCAACTGGGTGGGTAAGTGGGAGGCCTCTATCAGATTGGTTATAAGAGCCAAATTAGTCGCATTACCTTTGGTGGTAAGTAGGCCTCGCTCCTTCCATATTGCAGCATGGGATAATAGAATATGGAAGACATATTTTGGGTCAGTATAAAGGGTGAGGGATTTGCCTTGAGCTAGAAGGCAGGCACAAGTGGCTGCTATGAGTTCAGCCTGCTGGTTGGTAGTTCCTGAAGGCAGAGCTTTGGCCTCTATAATCTCAGTGGCTGAAACTACAGCGTATCCAGAGTAATGAGTGCCGTTCTGTCTAAAGGAACTGCCATCAGTGAACCAGATAAGGTCAGGCTTGGTGAGTGGTCCCTCAGAAATGGAAGGATGACAGGGGAGGAAATCATCTAAGGTTTCAAAGCAATTATGAGTTGGTGTGTCAGACGTGGGAGTCATTGGGAGCAGTGAGGCAGGGTTCAGTGCAGAGCAGGGGAGGAACGTGATATTAGGGTTTTCCAGAAAAGAAGTGAGGAGTGACAGAACTCTGGATGGAGGAAGGGTTTGAAGGCCCTTATAAGCTAAAAGATCCTTCAAGTGATGTGGGGAGTGGATAGTTAAAGGGGCCCCAAAAGTCAGCTTAGAGGCTTCTTTGTGTAAAATTTGTCCAGCAGCCAGAGCTCTTAAGCAAGGGGCCCACCCACGGATGGTAGGGTCTAGTTGCTTGGACAAATATGCCACAGGTGCAAATGTAGGCCCATAGTTTTGACCTAAGACCCCAAGTGCTTGCCCCCTTTTTTCATGGACATATAGATGAAATGGTCTTGAGAGATCAGGAAGGTGAAGGGCAGGTGCCTTTAAGAGGAGTTGCTGAAGACTGCGGAAGTGGTAGTTGGGGGAGGAGGCAAGAGATTCACTAGGGGGTCCCTTTGCTAGGTCATACAGGGGTTTGGCTAGAAGAGAATAATTTGGGATCCAGGCCCTAAAATAACCTGCTAGTCCTAGGAATGATAGTATTTCGGCTTTCGTATGGGGCACTGGAAGATTAGAGAGGAGTTGCCTCCTATCCAGTGTTATTTCCTTTTTCCCGGGTATAAGGCGAAAACCAAGATAGGTGACAGAAGACTGGGAAACCTGGGCCTTGTGGGGAGACACCCTATATCCCTTGTCTGCTAGGAAATTAAGAAGCTGGGTGGTGTGGGATTGAGAGTGTTTCCAAGAGGGACTACATAGAAGAAGGTCATCGACATATTGAAGGAGAGTAGAGTCAGGACAGGTGGGGTGAAAGGATGTGAGGTCCTGGGCAAGAACTTGGCCAAAGAGATGGGGGCTATCCCTGAATCCCTGTGGGAGGACAGTCCAGGTAAGCTGACGAGAATGGCGGGTGTGAGGGTCAGTCCACGTAAAAGCAAAGATATCCTGAGATTCTGAGGACAAGGGAATAGAAAAGAATGCATCTTTCAAATCTAGGACTGAGAAGTGGGTAGTAGTGGCAGGGATCTGAGAGAGGAGGGTGTAAGGGTTGGGCACTAGTGGGTGGATGGGGACCACAGAGAAGTTGACAAGGCGAAGGTCTTGAACCAGCCTGTAGGACCTGTTAGGTTTTTTAACTGCCAGAATGGGGTGTTGAAAGGAGAGTGTGTAGGCCTAAGATATCCCTTTCATAATAAATCTTGGATGATGGGTTCTAATCCGAGGAGGGCTGTGGTTGTGAGTGGATATTGTGGTTGACTAATATATCTTGAAGCGTCCCGTAAGACAATATGAATAGGACTGTATTTAGCCATAGAGGGTGTAGTTGTGTCCCAAACCTCAGGGTTAACTGGTTTAGATAGTTGTGGAAGAGTGTGTGAAGGAGGTATATCTGCCCTTAGGAACATCATGAGGAAATGAGAGGTAGGAGAGATGTGGGGTGATATGTGAATGGTGACTTTCAATAGTGAGAGTATGTCCCTTCCCAGAAGGGGAATGGGGCAATGGCTCATAATGAGAAAGGAGTGTGTGAAGGACAAAAGGGATCCCTGCATATAACATGATAAGGGGGGGGGGTTCGAGGGAAAATATGTTTACCTCCTACCCCGACAATAGGAGTTTTTGAGGGTGTGGTAGGACCCCAATACTCCCTCAAGACTGAAAAAGCGGCACCAGTATCTAAGAGGAAGGTAATGAAGTGTCCATCCACCAGGAAGGTGACCCTAGGCTCTTGCCTCTTGATGGTAATAGTTGGGAGGGAAGGCCCAGGGCTCCGTCAATCCTCCTCTGCCAAGCCCAGGAGAGGCTGGGGTTGCCGGGCAGCTGACCAACCTCCCTTCCGGGTTGTTGGGCAGTCCACCCCCCCAGTGTCCCCTTTGGTGGCATTTTGGGCAGGGGGTGGAGGGTGTCCTCGGCGAAGGACAATCCTTGGCTCAATGTCCCTCCTTACCACATTTGAAGCAAGCTCCAGGGGGTGTCTTATTAGGATGGCGTGGTGATGACCTTCTCTGAATGACCTGGGCCAACATTTGGAACTTGGCATTTTCAGCCCTCTGCCTACGGTGTTCGCTTTCATCCTCTCTACCATGAAAAACCTTGAAAGCGACAGCGAGGATTTCAGTCTGAGGAGTAGCAGGGCCCTGTTCAAGCTTTTTAAGCTTGGCTTTAATGTCAGAGTAGCTTTGGGCCAGAAAATATGTCATTAAGACATGACGACCATCAGGGGTTTCTGGGTCGAGGTTTGTGTACTGTTGAAGGGCCTTGGTTAGTCTATCCAAGAATTCTGAAGGTGTTTCTTCCTTTCTTTGAATGACCTCCTGCACCTTTTGAAAGTTAACAGCCTTTCGGGTGGCCTTTTTCAGGCCCGCCAAGAGGCAGGATGTAAAAAGGTCATGAGACTGCAAGCCTTCAGGGGTGTTGTAATCCCATAGGGGATCCTGCTCTGGGACAGCATGAGGGCCCGTGGGGTGGTTGGGATTGGTCCTATGATTTTCATCAGCATGGGCTTGGGCTAGCTCCCAGACCCGTCGCCTTTCCTCAGGGAGAAGTGTATTGGCCAAGAACATGTAGATGTCATGATGAGTGAGGCTATATGCTTGCAGGACCCATTGAAACTCCCGAATGTAAGTGGTGGGGTCAGTGGTGAATGAGCCTAGCTTCCTCTCTAGCTGAGTAATGTCTGACATGGAGAAGGGCACGTGGACTCTGATGACACCCTCGGGATCAGCTACCTCACGAAGGGGTGTGATTGTCTTGGGGGTGGGAAGGAGTCCCTTAGACCTGGTAACAGGAGGACTGAAAGAGGCAGGCGGTGGACAGGAAGGAGAGGGAGGGGAAGGGGGTGTCTCTGCGGAGGAGGAGGTGGAGCAGGCAGAAGAGGGCGGAGGGGAGGGGGATAAAACTGAAGGCTGAGGATCTGTGGAACCAGGTGGAGGAAGAGGAGGGTATAGCGGGAGAGAAGGAGCAAATGGGGCTGGGGGATACAGTGGGGGTTCATCTGCTGGGTCAAATGAAGAAGAATCTGCTAAGTCAGGAGTAGAAGTAGGGGAAGGGAGGGGTTTGCAAGCAAGGAGGACTTGAGAAGGAGAGCAGGAGGAGCAGAGAGCAGGGTGCTGTGTGAGAAGGCTAAAACCTTCAACGCAGGGAATCTCCCTCCACTTTTTCAGACGCTGGCAGTAGTTAAAAAGGTCTCGAAGGAGGTTTGGATCTAAGGAGCCTTCTGGAGGCCAGTGATTGCCATTATCCAGTGGATATGTAGGCCAATCTTGGGTACAGAATTTGATTAGAAGTCTGGGCTTGATGTCTGGTGTGAGGGAGAGTGTGGCCAGATTTTTTATTAAACATTTGAGAGGTGAGGCTTCAGGTACAGACGAAGAGGTGCCCATAGTCGCAGGGAGAGATGGAAGAGAGAAAGAGAGAATAAGCGTAAGCGAGAGAGACAAAGGGAAAACCCAGGCTGGAACGGCTTCCAGAAAGCCCAGGGCAAACGGGGGTCAGGTGGGCGTCCCCAAAATGACCAGCCGTCGCCAGGAACTACAGAGGGCACTACCCGGTCGTCACTAGTGAAGTGCGATCTGTGAGACCCAATGGGGAGCCATGGGCAACCTGACATCAGGAAAGTTTTCGACCGCAGCGGAAAAAGTCAGTAATGAAAACAGAACTCCGGCTCCGGCAGAGTTCCAGGTCAGGAGTTCAGTTTTCCCAGAGTAGAAAGGCAACTACAGCCAGACACAGCAGCCCCGCAGGAAACAGCAACTCTAGCCGGCAGCAGCAGCAGCGGCAGCGGAGGAGGAAAAAAAAACATAGAACCTCTCGTGTAAACTCAGAAGCCTCACGCCCCAAAGGGAAACGGATCACCAGAGGGTCCACTGCAACCAGTAAAGGTCTTAGTGGTGTGAATTCCCTCCCCCCACTGTAGTGTGCTGGACGATCACGGTCACAGTACCAGCTCTAGCCCGAAGGGAGTTGGCGAGCCGGGGTCAAGGGAAGCTTACCTATGGTCGGATCAATGGTGAGTGCAGGGAAGCTGGCGTCTGAAAACAGCGGACCAGGGCGGAGAGTCTTCGGCGGAGCAGGGGACGAGGCTCTTGTTGAAAAGAGCTCACCCGTATCCTCACACGGGGCACCAGAATGAAAGAATTCCCCACGAAAAGACACTTCTCCGGGAGAATTCCAATTTTATTGCAAAAAGCTGTGTGCTTATATAGAACTAAAGGTGAGATGGTAGGGCTTAGATAAATGGCAGGCCACCTGTTTATTGGCAAGTTCTTCCAGATATCAGCTCCCGCGCCCAGGAATTAGTTCTTATTGGGGCTAAGGTTCCCCTCCAGCGAGATTTGAAATTGGCGCCGGCGGGAGAGTTCACAAGGGCGGGAACTTTTCGCGCCACTGCAGAAAAGAAGAAGGTAGGAAGAAGAAGTCCTTAGGCGCCATGTTGGGGTTTTTTCTCTGGGGTACGGCTGCCGTTTATACTTTTCCCAGCAAATTTAATTACACTTCACATTTTACTTTATTTTTCTATTCCATATCCCAGTCTTTTTCATTTCTATAACATATATTGCTTGGTTCTGTATTCTACTCCAACCCATTTTCCACTTCATATTCCCATAAATTTCAAATCACTCGTGTTTTTTTCAACATTTATTTATATATTTAACATCATAATAAGATTCCGTTTCTCCTCCAATGCCTATACCATTCCATGTTCCATTGCACATTTTCAAAATATCAATTCATTATATTTTCAATTTATATTTCATTCTACTCCATATTTCATTTCATTTCATATTTCCTTCCATTCTGTTTTTTACTGTGTACCACCATTTGCCACTTAATGATATTCCAAACTATTTTTTTTTATTTTTATAGATGATTCTGTTTAGATCATATTTGGCTTTTACATTTTCTAATCCACCTCAACTTTCAATTTTATATTATTCTATTATTTTCTATTCTGTTTAATATTCTGAATTCTTCTTTCTTTTCTTTTTTTCTTTTTTTTTGAACTGGTTATTAAACCCAGGTGTGATTAACTACTGAGACACATCCCCAGCCCCTTTTATTTTTTATTTTGAGTCAGCATCTCGCTAAGTTGCTTAAGGCCTCACTAAGTTGCTGAGGCTGACCTTGAATTTATGATTCTACTGCTTCATCATCCTAAATCCCTAGGATTACAGGCATACATCACTCACTGCTCCCAGCTCTATCTTTTGGAAATGAGAATCTATTTCTTAATATATTCGAGCTTCTATTTCTATTCATTCTGTATTCCATTAAATTATGTTTGTAGGGGGCTGGGGATGTGGCTCAAGCGGTAGCGCGCTCGCCTGGCATGCGTGCGACCCGGGTTCGATCCTCAGCACCACATACCAACAAGGATGTTGTGTCTGCCGAGAAGTAAAAAATAAATTAAAAAAAAAAAAAATTATGTTTGTAAATCTATTCATTTAATTTTAAATCCACACTCTAATCCACTCTATATTCCATTTAATCCCATATTTTATTCGTTCCTTTCTCTTCCAATCCATGTTGTATAGACTATTCTATCACATTTTACCTCCAAATTATCAATTATTATATAATTATATATAATATAATTATCAATTATATTATGATCTTCCTTATATTTTACTCCATTTCATTTGGTTCCATATGCCATTTTCTTGCATTGTTTCATTCCACAATTCATTTTTAGTACATTATATTATTTCCATTTTTAATTTCTATTTCAATTTGTGTTACATATTTCATTCCATTCTTTTTACCAAACCAGAGTAAATTCTATTTTCTTTTCCAATCCATAACCTGTTCAATATTCAATTTCCTGTTCAGCTCCATTTTATATTTAACTCCATTTCACTCTATATTTTATTTAATTTGATTTTCAATATACATTCACTCTTACTTTGTTCTCATTTCATTTCATATTTCATTAATTTCAATCTGTATTTGAAATTTTATTCTGTATATTTTAATACCTAATGAACTTTAAGTGTAATTCAATTCATTGTAGCATCACATTTTCTTTCCATGTTGTATTTTTTCCCCATGATATAGTTTTTTCCTTTCACTATTTCTTACATTTCTGTTTAATATTCTAATAGAATTCATTCAAATTTCTACTTAATTTTATCCCAATTTACTTATTCAATTCTATTTCATAATGATTTAATTTCCTGTATAATTCCTTCCCTCATTTTTGTTCACCTTATTTCACTTCCTAAAATAAGAAGATTTAGATTCTGTCCTGTTGGATTCCAATGAATTTCCCGAGATTATTTTGATTTTATATTTCATTCTGTTTCTCTTCCTTTCACATCCATTTTATTACATTGCTTTGTCCTATCTGTATTCCATTTTTTCCACATCTTATATTCTCCATTTCATAACAAATTCCATTTTATATTTAAAGCAAAATCTGTTGAATATTGCATTGCATTTTTCATGTTTTATTTCATTCTTCTCATAATCAATTCAAATATATCAATCCATTGTATTTCATCTATTGATTTTAAAATTATTCTCTATTGCATTCTTCATTGCATTTTTACATTTACTTTCATTTTATATTCTATTCCTTCATATTTCCATGGTGCATTCATTGGATCCCTTATTTCACCTCTTCCATTTGCCTTTTGATGTCTCCATTTCATCACTTTCCATTCTATATTCTATTCTGTCTGGTTTTATCCTTTATTTAGTCTTGTATTTCATACCTCAATAAATACTGTTTCAATACAATTTGCATCTATTGGAATTTCATTTGAAAACCCATAGAATTTTATCCAAATTTTTAATACTCATATTGAACTTTATTGTGTTTCTATATTACATTCAATTTTTACTATATTTCATAATTAATTTCATTTTTAAATTTAATCCATAACCTTTTATAGCATTTCAGATTTTATTGTTTTCATTGAAACGTCTATTTCTTTCTATTTGGATGTGGCATACTCTATTTCATCTTTCGTATCATTCCTTCATTCTATCCAATCTGTATTCCACTTGATTTATTTGCATGTTTCATTTTGTTCCATTTTTATTCATTTTGCCATTCCATTTACAGTGTAGCTTTTATTTTCATTCAATTTTCTTATGATATTTTATTCTATAGTTAGTCATTATATAATAAATTCTATTTTCCATGTTTTTTTTTTTTTTTTTTTTTTGTACAGGGGATTGAACTCAGGGGTGCTTCATCACAGAGCCACATCCTCAGCCCTTTTTAATTTTATCTTGACACAGTCTAGCTAATTTTCTTAGGGCTTCACTAAATTGCTGAGACTGGCTTTGAACTTGAGATCCTCCTGAATCAGCCTCCGAAGTCTCTGGGATTATAGACATGAGCTACATTGCCTGGCCATTATATTTAATTTTTATTTCCTTTTCTTCTCATCTTTTTTTTTCTTATGGGTTTTTCATTATGTTCTACATAATTTTTACTCCCTACTTTATTCTATTTCATTTGAATTTTCAATTTGTACAATTTTGGTAATCCATGTTCAACTCCTCTCCATCTTTTAGTTCATATTTAATTGATTTGTATTTTTATAACTTTTCATTCCAGTTCACACATAATGTATTCCATCCCATTTTTAATTAATTAATCAATTAATTAATTATTTTGCAATAGTTGGGATCAAACCTAGTACCTGATGCATGCTAATTAGATACATTTTATTTTAATTAAATGTCATATATTTTCCCCTTCCAGTTCATTTCTGTGATATTTTCCATTAAGTTTCATCTGTTGCACTTTTCCATTTCTTTGCAATTTATGCCTCATTCCATTTTATAATCCAATTTATTCAATTTCCAATATCTATATACCATTCCAGTCCATAGTTCAGTTCTATATTTCATGACATTTTACTTTCTGTTTTAATGCATAAACTGTTTTGTATTTCATTTCAAATTTCTTTTTTTTTAAGTGCCCATTTCATTCTACTGGACAATATATACTCTATTTCATGTTTTACTTCATTCCTTGTCTCATTCCATCCAATATATATTCACTTCATTCTGATATATACATTGTCCATTCTATTTTCTAGTTAATTTCATATTCCAATGAATTATATTCCCCAGACATATTCAATTTTACATTTAATCCTTTTTGTTTTGAAATAAATTTATACCTTCATAAACATTTTAAACTACTGCACAGTTTGCATGTATTAATCACCCACATTTCACCAGTTTTTACATTCACTACTTTGCATTATGCATGTTAGTGTGTGTGTGTGTGTGTGTGTGTGTGCATTTCCATAAACTTTATTACATACATAGATAGATCCATGTAGCCACCATCTTAATCAGAGAGTGGGAGGCAAATTGTTCACAGAAACTTCCTGAAAGCATCCTGCATAGTTACATATGATTCCCAGAATTTTATATTTAGATATATAATATAGATTAACTTTTGTGTGAGATTTACATCCTGGTTCATATTTGTGTGTAAGTGAGTTTGTCAATGAATTTTTAAGTGCATGGACATCTAATCAGTTTTGGTTGAAACAGCTATCCTTTCTCCATTGGATTGTTTTTGCATTTTTGTAAATATTAGCTTGGCTATACTTGTGAGTCTGCTTTGGGAATCCATATTCTGTTCCACTGATCTATGTGTCTTCTAGCCCCCACCAATAATTCTGTATTGATTAATATGTTTATACAATAAGAACTAAAAATGGATAGGTTTCTCCCACTGTATTCTTCCTTTTCAAAATTTTCACAGCTGTTTCAGTTCAACTTATCATAATTTACAATTTTATATTAAAAATATCAAGTGGGTAAAATAAAATCCTCTTACGATTTTTGTAAGAAGATATTGTGTAAAATTTATAGATCAATTTGGAGAGAACTGACACATTTCTTAAGTTTTTAAATCTACAAAACATGTATTCTTATCCCTTAGTTTTCTTAAAAATGTCTACCATCAGGATTTTATAGTTTTCAGCATTTAGATCTGGTACATACTTTTTAAGATTTCTACTTAATCATTTTATATTTTATTTGCAGATATTGTAAATGATATTGCATTATTAAATTGTGTCCAGTTATTTCATTGGCTAGGACATATAAGATTGTCTATTATGGCAGTAGTAGCAGTGAACAGTTTTGTGTTGTTCCCAGTCTTAAGGAGAAGGCATTAAGTTTTCACCATTTAAAAAATCAAAAGGAGATCAGTAGAGGAAATTTAACTAATACACCATTTGAAAGGGATGGGAAGCTGGGAGGCAGGGGGGAAGTGCTAGGGAGTAATATTGACCAAATTTTATTGTTATATTGTAATGAAATAACAAATTCCATCATTATGTACAAGTATCATGCACCAATAAAAATGTGGGAAGAAAGAATGGTGTTAGCTGTATGTATTCTGTGGGCAGTCCATATCATATTGAGAAAATTCCTTTTGACAGTTCTTATCCTAAAAGACTGAATTTTTAAAATTATTCTTTTGCATTTTTTTCTTCTTTCTAATGTTAATATGATATATTTTTTCTTGAATGCTGGAATAACCTTATATTTCTGGAACAAACTATGATTTGTCATTGCTAACTTCTTTTTAACATATTGATGAATTTGTTTTGGTAATAATTTCTTCAGCATTTTTTTTTTCAGATGAAGTCTTGCTATGTTGCCCAGACTGGTATACAACTCCTGAGCTCCAATAATTCTCCATCCTCTGCCTCCTAAGTCACTAGAACTGTAGGCAAGCACCAGTATGCACAGCTTATTGAATTTGTTTGTTTGTTTGTTTTATGTTTATGAATGGCATGTCACTGATCTACCTTTTCTTAATTGTTTTAATTTTGTTGTGATATCAGAAACATACTAGTCTCAAAAATTGAATTACCACATATTTCTTTTTGTGGTATTGTTTGCAGAAAATTATGTAGGATTAGTACTATTTTTGCAATTTTCTAATGCAATATCATGTTGATCATCTTTTCACATGCTTGTTTGTCATTTGTATATTTATTTGGTAACATCTATTCTGACCTTTAACCCATTTTTAACTTGGTTTGTTTACATGGTGGAGTTCTTTGCATATTTTGGATACAAGTTCTTCTTTAGATATGAGTTTTGGATTCATTTTCTCTGTCTGTGTCTTGTCTTTTTATTCCCTTCAGTTCTGCTTACTTTTAAATTTCCCTTGAAACTTCTTCTGAAGTCATTAATTAGTTTCCAAAAGTCATTAATTACTTTGAAAGGTGTGCTTTCTTTTTTTTCTCTATTTATTTATTTATTATTGATTTTTTTAAAAAAATAAATGACAGTGGAATGCATTAGAATTCTTATTACACATATACAGCACAATTTTTCTTATCTCTCTTTGTATATAAAGTATGTTGACACCAATTCGTGTCTCCATACATGTACTTCGGATAATGTTCTCCATCATGTTCCACCATCCTTGCTAATCCCCTGCTCCCTTCCTTTCCTTCCCACCCTTCTGGCCTATCTAGAGTTCATCTATTCCTCCCATGCTCCCCCTCCCTACCCCACTATGAATCAGCCTCCTTATATCAGAGAGAATATTCAGCATTGGTTGTTTGAGATTGCCTAACTTCACTTAGCATTATTTTCTGCAGCCAATATGGAAGGCAGTATGGAGATTCCTTGGAAAACTGGGAATAGAACCACCATTTGACCCAGCTATCCTTCTCCTCAGTCTATACCCAAAGAACTTAAAATCAGCATACTACAGGGACACAGCCACATGAATGTTTATAGCAGCACAATTTATAATATGTAAATTGTGGAGCTAACCTAGATGCCCTTCAGTAGATGAATGGATAAAAAAAAATGTGGCATATATATACAATAGAATTTTATTCAGCAATAAAAAAGAATAAAATCATGGCATTTTCAAGTAAATGAAAAGTGTGCTTTCTAAGTGTTGGAGATTTTCTTAATATCCTTATGTTACTAATTTCTAGTTTGATTCTATTATAACCAAAGAACATATTTTACGTGGCTTCAATTATTTTTAATTTGTTGAGGTTTGTGTTCTAACTCAGAATTTTCTGTATTTTTATAAATGTACCATGGACACTTGAAAAAAGTGTATATTCTGCTGTTTTGGGGTGAAGTATTTAATATAGGGTCAATTAGATCCTGTTGATTGAATTTGTTATTCTGCTAATTTCCCAGCTATTAATTCTTTCAGTTGCTGAGAGGAGATGGTGAAATCTCATATTATAATTCTGGATTTGTCTATTTCTTGTTTTAGCTGTATAAGTTTTGCCTCATCTATTTTAAGCTTCTGTTGTTTGGTGTGTACACACTTAAGATCATTGTGTTGTCCTGTTGTATTAATCTTTTAATCATTATGTAATGTCCTTTGTTGTGAATGATTTTCTTTGCTCTGATGTCTACTGTATTTAATTAGTGACATTTGCATTGTTTGCTTGGTTATTCCTTATAAAAACAAAATAGTTGAAGCCATATAACTTTATAAAGAGAATCATTTTTCTTTGGCTGATGACTCCAGATATCCAAGATTGAGGAACTACATTTGATGATGACATTCATACAGGTAGAGTCCCAAGGTGGCACAGGGTTTCACATGGCAAAACACAGGGAGTGCACACATGTGCTTTGGTCTCTCTCTCCTTATAAAGCCAACAGTATTTAATCATAGAAAATATGCCCAGTTGACCTTATCTAATCTGGATAACCTCCCAAAGATTCTACCTATAAACACCATAGTTGGATTGAATTTTCACCTGCTAACACCTCTCAATGAAGATTAAATAATTGAACACATGAACAACACATGAACCCTAAAGGACACAAGCAAGCAGTATTCAAACCTTAGTACTTGTATATCCTTTTAATCATTTTATATTCAAACTATACCATGTATTTAAAATGAGTTTCTTATTAAAAAAGAACATATGGTCTGATTGTGTTTCACAATCTTCTCTACTATCTTATCTTTTTTTTTTCCCAAGGCTAGGAATGGAACCTAAGGCCTTGCATGTATTAGGCAAGTGTTCCACCACTTAGCTATATTCCCAGATCTTTATCTATCTTTTAATTGGGTTTTTAGACCCTTTAGACCACTGGAGTTTTTAGAGCATTTTTAGACCATTTTAGACCCTTAGACCATTCATATTTAAGGTAATTATTGATATGTTAATGTTTAAGTCTGTGATTATATTATTTGTTTTGTGTTTGTTTCCTGTGTTTATAATCTCTCTATTTCTCCTTTTACATGCTCTGGCTATCTAAATGAACATTTTATAGGATTCCATTTTACTTGTCTATAGTGTTTTGGAGAGTATCAATTTACATAATTTTCTTAGTGGTTTCTGTACAAATTAAACTAAACATATATAAACGATTTATACACAACTTTATGCAGTCCTCTGGTAGCAACTGCTGTTTTGAGTGAAGTGTGAAAACCTTTCCTCAACCAACTTTCCTTTGACCTCACTGGATGTTTGATGGAGGAGCTGTACTTAAAGAATTAGGTGACTGCCCTGGTAACACCCCACACTGCCTGGTGTGAGTGAAACTCTCCAAGACTTTTCTCCCTCTCTACTCAACAGACACTCTAGTAAGTCAGTATGAGTAGTGACAGGAACACCAAATTTAGTTCCGAAAGACCTGGGTTTGGCTCCTGGCTGTGCCATTTACCACTTGTGTTAACTTGTGGAATTAACACCATCTATCTGAACCTCATTTTACAACTACTTATTTTTGCAAGAACTGCATGAGTTGACACTGTATTAATGTGAATGCAAGTACCTGGCCGAGTGCCTGACAACTGCCCTCTGCCACCTGCCTTTCATCTTACAACTGCAGGCATAGGCCTAAGGCAGTGTTACTGTGTTCTCCCACTCAGCCCCACCCACCCCTTGCTAAACTTTGAGCCTATCTGCTTCCTCAGCCATGTCCTGGTCTTCAAAGGACATGTCCTTATAAAAGGCCCTTGCTTACACAATAGACATCTCTGGAACTGTTGTGTACCAACAAAATTACTATAATTTGAATCCTTTCAAATGCATTAGAAGAGAAACCATTTAAAGCAGCTTCCGCTGAGCTTATTGAAATGAAAATATACTCTCCCTTTTTTATCTGGCTTATGAGTTAATGATCATCTTTCACACTGAGGTAGCATTTTATCTGTTATCAAGAACTGAACTACACATAATCTCATTGCAACCTCTCAGCAACCCAGTAAGAGTAATATGAGTGGCTCCATTGTCAAGATGACGAAAGTACAAAATTTGGATTACTGCCCTACATCTCTCATTGCTTCCAGTGACATTTTCTCTGGGTGGGCTCGCTCTTTCTTTGTGAGTTTGACTACCTGAGTACTCAATGTCTTTATTTTACTTCTCTGGGGCCCAAATGCTGCATTGGCTTCTGTCTCACAGCTCCTTCATAAATACACTCAATTTTCTTGCCTTCACATTTTCTAGAATCTGCCAGGTATTCTTTTTCTACCCTAGAACTGCTTTCTCCACCTCATTCCTCCAAAACCTATATTTTCCTCAAGTACCAGAGAGGAGAAGCACAGTTCATGGCATGTTACACAATGCTAAAGACTTTTACTCCATCCGGCTTCCTCAGGGTCCAAGTTCATCTTCTCTTTGAGAGTGAAGCTAAGTTCTGAGTTGGGCCCATAGCAAAATATCAGAGCAGAATTGTTTTTGACATATGTACTGATCATCATTCTTTCTTTTTTATTCTTCCTACTATACATTCAGATCTTTCTGTCATGCCACAGTGTATTAACCTCAACTGAGCACCAATCCCGAAAAGCCTGCTCTAGGGAAGCATATAGACATTTATTCTTTTGGGCTTCCTGCTATGCCCTTTATTTCCTTAGAGTTTATATATACTAGTAGAGTATGAACTGGCTGTAAATTTGACCAAGTCTTTTGTTGTTTATCAGCCTCAGTTTACTTAAAAGTAAAAAATGAATAATCTCTTCTCCATCCAAGATCATTATACCTATTGATTGAGATGCTTGAAAGTAATTAAGCACAGTTTAGTTGGCTGTAAACTTGACCAAGTCTTTAAAAAAAAGAAAGAAAGAGGAGAGAGAGAGAGGGAGAGAGAGGGAGATTTTTTTTAATATTTATTTTTCAGTTTTCGGTGGACTCAACATCTTTATTTTATTTTATGTGGTGCTGAGGATTAAACCCAGTGTCTCGAGCATGCCAGGTGAGTGCGTTACCACTTGAGCCACATCCCCAACCCCTTGACCAAGTCTTTTGTTGTTTATCAGCCTCAGTTTACTTAAAAGTAAAAATGAATAATCTCTTCTCCATCCAAGATCATTATACCTATTAATTGAGATGCTTGTGTATATGAAGATTCCTAGCACAGTGACCAGCACAAAATAGGTACCCAAAGAACTAGAGGTGGTAAAAGCTAGTTTGACAATCAGTTTTTTTAATTCTACAAAGAAAATACTTTTCTATATTGGTCCCAATTCCAAGATATTTTAGTTCTTTGGTGTCTACAAAATGATTAACAGACATAGGTATACCCACTCACCCATGCAGACATTTATTCTAAGAAAATTTTCATTTATACTTAGTGCTCAATATAAGTTTTTCAAATAATATTGAATAGGTAGGAAGAATACTGAATTTGGAATTAGATACCTTTGGTTTCATTTTCAACTTTGCCAAATATTAGTAGTGTGACCTTGAGCAAGGTACTCTCTAGGTACTAATTTTTGCATCCTTAAAAGAGAAATTTTCTGTTGGGGGAGATTGACTTTAGCTTTATGAGTTCCTTTGCAAAGTAGTTTAAGGGCTGCAGCTGAGCAAATGGTCACTGTCAGCTGAAAATGTGCTGAGTTGGCAACCAAAAGTCCTTCGACAGTTAATGTTTAAGCATCACAGTAAGAGTAGCTAAAAATGCTAACATCACTTTCTGAAAAATCTTCATATGCTTATTTCTCACTGAAAGCAGGAGACGTGAAAGGGAATCATCCTGAACTAACTCTATTCCTCTCGGAATAACTTTGGACCAATCTCTTCATTATCTTCCTTATTTCATTCAGATGGGATAGGGGAAATGGAGATTTTGAATCCAAAAACTTCTGTTATCCTTTCTAACTCTGATAATCTACAAATTTATCCAAGATTCATTCTAATCTGAGAACGTAATGATTAAAGCTTATCAAAAACCCAATTCTGGGGACTGTGGTTGTAGCACTTTCCCAGCATATATGAGGCACTGGGTTTGATCCTCAGCACCATGTAAAAATAAATAAATAAAATAAAGGTATAAAAATACAATAATATTATTTTAAAATTAAAAGAAAGAATTCTGGCTGGTGACTGTCCCCCAAGGTGCCCTTACCGCCTCCCTTTTTCTTCCTCAGCCAGACAAACTGGCAATGAGACCCAACAAGATTGCAATGTTTCCTGGGGCTATCCACATACCATTAAATTAGCTTAGTTGTTTCCTGAATCAAAGATCTTCTCATTAAGGTGATGAAACCAAAGCTTATAAATCTGAAGAGCTGCAGGGGGCCCCCAGGCCAGTGTTGGTTATTTTGTACAACTTTTCACCTTTATATTGCTTGTACTAATGCATATAGTTACGTGGTTTTTATCAGAATGGGAGGTGGGAAGTTGAGATGAGTTTTACAAAATGTCTTCAGTGTAATCTGTCATTTAGTGTAATCTCATGTATGTATGTAAGTGTGTGTGTGTGTGTGTGTGTGTATGAACAGCCCATTCTTTAAACTAGGCGTTGTGTTGGGATTTGGAGGGAGGATGGGGGATAGAAGAGAGAATGAAGAAAGGGGAAGGAAAATGCTCCCATTTAGTGAGAATTTATAATCCAGTCAGTGTGGTGTGTTTTACATTCATTAGAGATTTGCACTGTTGAGATTAGTATTACTCCCGTTTTATGGACAAAGAACCTAAAATTTAGGGAATTGGCATGATACAATTTGGATTCCAGGTTTGAGCAACTCCAAGGCCATTGTGCTTTGTACTAAGACCTTAATATGTCCCAAGAGAAACAGCTGGCCTCTGGCTCCTTCTGTTTATAGCAGCCAAATTTTTCTTCCAGGCTTCTATTAAGTGTTTGAAAGACTTTCTTTTCTTCTTCAAATTCTGTCTTTCCACCTTGAAGTAATATTCCTATCTAACTAAATGACATGGGATCTTATCCATTTTAATTGTGTATTACATTAGATGTTCTATCATATGTTGGAAAAATCAGTTCTACACTATGCAGTGAGGTTTTGTTTGTTTGTGGGTTTGTTGTTTTATCAAGAAATTAAGCACAGTTTAGTTGGAAACATCAAAGATTTTTAGAGCTACTCCATCATTTATGCTAGGCCTCTTAGCATATGAGAAAAATGAAACTCAGAGACAGAAAAAAGACTATCTTAAGATCTCACAGTGGTTCTACAACAAAATCTAAATGAAACCTCAGGTTTGCTGATGCCTCAAATTATACTAGAGAGCAGGTGGGCACACCAGAGAACAGGGGATCTAGTGATGGTATGGGAGTAATTGATCTCCCCCGTAGCAGGGACCTGAAGAACGTAGACATAAGGAGGACAGTGCACTCATTTTCTAGCTCTTATTGGTAAATTTTACCTTTGCTAGCTTGAACATCTAAAACATTGCCTAACTTGTATTTGACTTCTAGTGAGACTCCACATCTCTTCATATAGCAACATCATTCATAGAGAGCAATGTCTCTCTTATATACTAAATTTAATCCATCAACAAATTTAATCAAATCTGGTTAAATTTCAGCAAATCATGTCCGCTCTTTCACCAAAATATACTCTGAAACAGCATTTTGTTCCATTTACACTGCAATCATCCTAGACAAAAATGGTTATTACTTTCACCTGGACTATATCAACAGCCCTATAACTGTTCTCTTTTATTTCACCCTTGCTACCTGAAATCTGAAATCTGTTCTCCACATGGCCACTAGACTGGTATTTAAAATACATAGATTGTACCACTCCTGCAGCCTCAAATGGCTCCCATTTCCCTCAGAATTAAATCTGAACACTTCCTCATGAACTTCAAGTCTTGGATGATCTGAGCCTTTGTCACTTTTCTCACCTCACTTCCTACATTTCTTTTTCTTATTCACTCTGCAACAACTCCACTGATCTCCTTTTCCTATTTATTGGGCATGCTAGGTATGCTACCACTTTGAGGTATTTATAATCACTATTTTAATTACTTTTTCTTCTCTATGTGACCAAAATACCTGACAAGAACAATGTGGGGGTGGGAAAGTTTATTTAGGGCTCCTGGTTTCAGAGATTTCAGTTCAAAGATGGCTGACTTCATAGTTGTGGGCCTGAGTTGAAGCAGAACATCAAGGCAAAATGGTGTGGTGGAAGGAATCAGCTCAGGACACAGCCACTTGGAAGCAGAGAGAACTCTGCTCACCCAGGACAAAATATAAACCCCAAAGGCATGCCCCCAGGGCCTCACCTCCTATAGCCACTCCCTACCCAGTTAATCCATATCAGTGGAATAATGTGCTGATTAGGTCATATTTATAATCTAATAATTTCACCTCTGAAATTTTTTGCATGGTGGCAAACATGACCTTTTGGGAACACCTCATATGTAAAGCTCAACATTCCATCCCTGACCCCACAAAACTCATGCTCATCTCATAGTGCAAAATACATTTCCAAGAGTCCCCATTATCTTAACAGTTCCAGGATTGCCCAAAAGCCCAAAGTATTTTCTGACACTCAAGACAATTCTCAGAGTGAGCCCCTGTAAAAATCAAAAGCAAGTTACATATATTCAATATATAATAGCACAGAGGAAACATTTCCATTCCACAAGGAAGAAATAGGGACATAGAAAAAAGGGATGGAGCTGGGCACAGTGGTGCACACCTGTAATCCCAGTGGCTTGGGAGGCTGAGGCAGGAGAATCATGAGTTCAAAGCCAGCCTCAGCAAAAACGAGACACTAAGCAACTCAGTGAGACCCTGTCTCTAAATAAAATATAAAATAGGGCTGGGGATGTGGCTCAGTGGTCGAGTGCCCCTGAGTTCAATCCCTGGCAGAGAGGGAGAGAGAGAGAGAGAGAGGGGGGAGAGAGAGAGAGAGAGAGAGAGAGAGAGAGAGAGAGAGAGAGAGAGAGAGAGAGAATATGGAACTAAAGCAAGACCAAATTCCAGCTGGGCAAACATATCCTGTAGGTTTGCATCCTGCATCTGGGACTCATGGCAATGTGTTGTTCTCTCCAAAATGCTTCAGTTACTCTGCCTCTATAGTCCTATAGCCTTGCTGATTACAGTCCACATGGCCTCTCTCTTGGCTTGTTTCTTGATCCCTGCACTTTTTCTCAGCAGGCATACCTTGGTACTGGCATCTCTGAATCTCAGGATTCTTCACTACACTTTTGGCTTCTTTCTTAATTCTTCATGTATCGTCTTCTCAGGGGCAGCCTACAGGGACTTTGTCCTTCCTTTTAAATTTCAGTGGATGCCTCCATTATCCCCTAACTCCACCATCCTGCATTTCATCAGAACCAGCACCACCTGGTTGATGCCAAAGTCTGCCACCACAGAAAGCAGTAGGCGAACCATAACTACAGCAGCCTCTGAGAACCTGGGTAGCTGAGAATGTTGAACAAACTTCATAGTCCTCCTGTAACAGTGGTCCACATCATGCTTTGAATAGAACCTTCCCTGTTCTGTTACTGTGACTTATTTTTTAAATGGATATGTTTCTTTTTCTCTCTCTTTCCTTCTCCCTACTCTCTCTCCCTCCCTAATCTACCCTCTGTAGTCTGGGGAGAACAAGATTAACCTTCCTTCGCACCCTAGGCCCAGTAATCTCTCTTTGAGCACACACTCACCACAAGAAAGAAGTAATTCACACTTCAGGGATGACCCAAAGATCTAAGAAATCTCCCAAATTGAAAAGTGAATTACTGAATTACTACTCACACCTCGGGTCACCTCTGGAATGTAGCCTTTGAATCACCTCTTTAAAAACCCTTTGTTGCCAGTGGGGTGGCACACACCTGCAATCATAGTGGCTGAGGTGCCTGAGGAAGGAGGATCTTCAGTTTAAAGCCAGCCTCAGCTATTTAGCTAGGCCCTAAACAATTCAGCAAGACCCTGGCTCTACATAAAAATACAAAAGGGGGCTGGGGATGTTGCTCAGAGGTTAAGAGCTCCCGGGTTCAATCCCCAGTACCAAAAAACAACAATAACAACAAGAACACCTCTGTTCATCCTGATGGGCAGAATTACAGCCTTTGAACCGGAGTCCCCTGTATTTCCTGTTTGTTAGCAAAGGAAAAAACAAAAACAACAACAACAAAATCTTCTTTCCCTTTTCTCAAAACCTTGTCCTCATATTGGAATGACATCTGGAACTAGGACTGAGCTTTCAGTAACAAGGTGAGGCTGAACGTCATGGCAGAAGGTTGTGGCTGTGGAAACTAGCTTAGTATTACCAGGAAGCAGAGAGAGTTCTGCTCACCAGGAACATAATATAAACCCCAAAGGCATGCCCCCAGTGACCTATCTCCTTCAGCCACACCCTACCTGCCTTAGTTACAACCCAATTAATCCATATCAACAAATTAATACACTAATTAGGCCATACCTAATAATCATTTTACTTCTGAAAATTCTTACACTGTCTCACACATGAGCTTTTTTGGGACATCTCACATCTAAACCACAACAATTACCTTTCTTTCTGCGTAGCAGAATTTGTTTCACCATATCTTTATGTCCCAGCGGCATAACTCCACATTTCTTTCAAGATTCTATTTAAAGGTCCCTTCTCACAGAGGCCTCTCCTGACCTTCCTAGTGCTGTATTCCATCATTCTACATTATTTTTTCACAGTATTTATTGCTACATGCAATGTTATATGTCTATATCTTTTCTGTATCCTTCTCTTTCTCCCTCCACCAATGAACTATAAGCATTATAATGACAAGAGCTTTGTCTTATTTTGTAATACTATTATACTTCCAGCACCTAGAGTAGTGCCTGACCCAAAGTAGTTCCTCAATAAATATTTGATCAATTACTGAATCAATAGCATCATTTTTTAAAAATTTTTTTAAAGAGAGAGAGAGCGAGAGAGAGAGAGAGAGAGAGGAGAGAGAATTTTAATATTTATTTTTTAGTTCTCGGCAGACACAACATCTTTGTTGGTATGTGGTGCTGAGGATCAAACCCCGGCCGCACGCATGCCAGGCGAGTGCGCTACCGCTTGAGCCACATCCCCAGCCCCAATAGCATCATTTTTAATGCTAACCACAATAGCCTCACAGGAATCCAGGTAGCACCAGGGGAAGTATTCATTAAGTCCATTGAATGGACAAATTAAAAGGGAGAAATAATAAAGATTTGGCTTGCTTCAGGGTACCCAGTGTGTTTTGAATATGCTCAGCCTAAAATTCCTATCTATTGAAATATAGATCAATATTTTCCACAGAAGCAACTTCAAGACAAGGTAATCATCACAATGTGTTTTTGAGGAGCATCTTTGCTTGGACACTAAGAAATGAACTTGATAAGAAACTTTGAGGTTTGCATTTCCTTCCACAAAAGCTGACAAAACAATGAAAGTTCAGAATACATCTTAGTTTATCCACAACCAAATTTTGGCAAGTAAGTGTAGAAAGAATACAAATTGGCCCACATTTGCTCACCAACTCCTTTAGAAGCAAGAAAAATGAGGGTTTCCATTTGTCAAGACATGAAAGTAACTGTCACTGAAATGGAAACAATTTCAACAGAAAAACTTGCTTCTGAATGCAAGCAGGTTTAGCAAAGACCTTTTTGTATACAAGTAAATTATACGACAAAACCAAAATACTGCAAGGCTAACCCTGTTTTGAATTATTTATCTACTGACCTTTTTTTCAGTATTTTCTCATTTATCCTCCAAAACATTCTCCTCCATTCCTCTGACAACTGTAGTCCAGGAAGGACTGAAAAAATTGTCTTCATTTCAGAATTGGGTAACACTAAAACAGAAGAGTCAAACAAATGGTCTTGAGTCACACAGCATGTCAGCAGAAAGAAGCACAATGACCATGATAAGTTTATAATCCATTATGACAAAGCTCTTTGTATCAATATCACTCTACCTTCACCATGCTCATCCCTAGCATCTAGCTGTCCACCAATCAGAAAGCTATTGAATGGAGTAACTAAGAGCACAGATTTGAGAGCCCAGTGTCCTGGGCCCATATCTCTTCCTTTTAGATGTAAACTTGTGTTTAAAGGTAAGTCAGTTATTCTGTCTGTATACCTCTATTCCTCATCAGTAAAACAAGGAAAATAATTATTGTGAATAAGCTGACACACGTTCAAAATTTACTATAGCAATAGCAGATCACATATGTTATATTCACGTTTGCCACAGTGATAATAGCTGAAAAAAGCCCAGGTTCACCTAGAATTATTGCATCTGACTTGCCATGATATTAAGACCAGAGCCACTAACTGGTATCTCCCATCCAACTCAAATTATCTTACTTTAGGGCACCAATTTGGACTTGTTTTTTTATAACCTTGCTCTGATATTTTTACCTTTGTTTTTGCTCCAATTTCTTAAGACCTCTTCCCCCGTCCCACTTCTTTGGTCATTTCTTTCTAGTTCAGTGACTCCTGTAGCTAATATTTTAATTGATTCTCTTATTTTTGCTCCATTGTGCCTTATGTAAGCCTCACTTTTCCTAGACATTGTCTCTGTGAAGGACAAATTTTCTGAATGAGAATTTTCTAGGGTCTGCTTAGCTAGGTTGACTGGAGGACACATCAATGATGTCTGAAGCATCCTCATGGGGAAAAAAAAGATCTTGTGCTTTCTAATAGATGAGGATAACATCATACTAAAAATTAAAGCTCTTAGGTTGAAAATATAAGTTTTAAAGCCAGATGGACTGGGTTCTAACCCTTTGTTTGTCTCTTATGATCTTGAATAAGCTTATTTAACTTCTTTCTAATCAGTTTCCATATCTATAAAATGGCAATAATATTAATGCCAAATTTGTTGGATTATGGTAAGGATTAAATGTTTATAGTCTGAATGGAATTCATAAGATAATCCTTGGCACATATTAAATTCTTGATAAAAGTAAATTATTGCTGGATGCAGTGGTGCATACCTGTAATCCCAGTGACTCTGAAGACTGAAGCAGAAGGATCACAAGTTCAAAGTCAGCCTAGCAACTTAATGAGCCCCTAAGTAATTTAGTAAGACCCAGTTCAAAGTAAAATACAAGAAAAAAAAGGTGCTGGGGATGTACCTCAGTGGTTAAGCACCCCTTGGTTAAATCCCTGGAACCAGAGAGGGAGGGATAGAGAGTAGGAGAAAGTGAATTATTATGATTATTATTGCTATCATGTTGCCATCATTATTGTTTTTGCTTAATCTTAGAATAGCACTTGACATGCAGCAAGCATTCAATAAATGTTGATTATTATCATCATTATTGTCAATGTGTTAGTCTCCTATTGCTGCTATAAAAACTTCACACAGGGTTGCAGTGGTACATGCCTGTAATTCTAGAGTCTTGGAAGACAGAGGCAGGAGGATCATGAGTTCAAAGCCAGCCTCAACAAAAGTGAGGTGCTAAATAACTCAGTGAGACCCTGTCTCTAAATAAAATACAAAATAGGGCTGGGGATGTGGCTCAGTGGTCGAGTGCACCTGAGTTCAATCCCTAGTACAAAAAAAAAATTCACACAAACTAAATGATTAAAAACAATGCAAATTTTTTAAAATGCAAATTTGTTAGCTTCCATATTTATTGAGCAGAAGTATCATGCAGATCTCACCAGGCTAAAATCAAAGTGTTGGTGGATTGCATTTTTTTCTGGTGATTTTATGGGAGAACCAACATCCTTATAATTTCCAACTTCTGGAAGCTGGCTGGAGTCCTTGGTTTATGGACCCCTCTTCCATTTTCAAATTCATCAACAGTGAATTGAGACCTTTTCACACTTCATCATTCTGACTTTGTCTTCTGTATCCTTCATCCATTTTTTTCTTTTTTTACTGTAGTAAATTATAGATGACATAAATTTACCATTTTAACAATGTTAAGTTCAGGATTGAACCATATTAAGTATATTCACATTTTTACAATACAATCGTTATCACTATTCATCACCAAACATTTTCATCTTCCCAAACAATTAACTCTGTACCAATTAAGTAATAACCCCTACTCCTCTTCTCCCCACTAGTACTCTGTAAATCTTTTCAACTTTGTGTCTCTAAGAATTTGATTATTTTAGGTACTTCACAGACATAGATTCACAAATTTGTCTTTTTGTGAGTAGCTTAAATTTTATTTACCATGATTTCTTTAGGGTTAATTCGTGTTATATATAGCTCATGTCAGAATTTCAATAAATAATATGCCAGGTTTTGTTTATGCATTCATCCATGGGTGGACATTTGGTTTGTTCCCTCTTTTTAGTTATTGTGGACAGTGTCACTGTGAATTCGAGGGTACAAGTATCATTTAAATGCCTGATTTTAATTATTTTAGTAATATACCAAGAAGTAGAATTGCTTGATTTTATGGAAATTCTATGTTTTATGGAAATTCTATGTTTAAATTTTTTGGGAATTGCCATACTGTATTCCACAGTAGATCCTCACAGAAGTGCACAAGGATTCCAATTTCTTCACCTCTTTACCAACACTTAGTTTTTTTTTTTATTAATAGCCTATATTCTGATGGGTGTGCAGTGATATCTCATGATGGTTTTTATTTGTATGTTCCTGAGGGCCAATGATGATCAGCATCATTTCATGTATTAATTGGCCTTTTATGTATCTTTAAAGAAATGTCTATTCAAATTATTTGCCCATTTAAAAAATTTGGTTATTTTGTTGTTGCCTCTTCTGTTTCTATGAAACCTCATGATTACATTAAACCTATCTGGATAATCCATTATAATTTACCTATTTTCAAGTCAGGTGATTAGCAACCTTAATTCTGTCAGCAACTCTACTTCCCTTTCACTGTGTATCATATTTATAGTATGCAGGGATAAAGATGTAGATATCTTTGGCAGGTTATTATTCTGCCTGTTATGGTCATATTAGTCACATTATTATTCTTCCTTCAAACTGGTCTTTTTCTCCCACAGAATCTCTACAAGTGATGCCTTTCTTCATGCTGATTTTGTGTCAAACATTATTTGAGAGTTAGCCTTCATTCTTTTATCTCATCATTTCTGTTTTCTTGTCAGTAAATTGGGATATATCTCCCTGATGGCATTGGTATTGTTATGGAAGTTATGTTTAGCAAGAGACCAAGCACCATTCAGAAAGTCAGAGAACTCAGGTTTACTTATGCTGGAGGACCCAGGTGAACTGGTGCTCTGAAGTTCTGGGCCCCAAGCCGAGGTTATATAGGGCTTTTATAGGAAATTTGACATCATTTCTTAACCATTACAACATTGGTGGGTTTGAATTCTTGGCCTATGTGACCAAAGACCATGCACAGGGAATTTACAATAAGTAGTTCAGAGGTACAGAACAAAGACAATAAAACATATGCAAGTGTTATCGTGAAGTGGCATTCACTACAGGCAGCAGTAATTCAAGATAACTTGAATTTAACCTCCTAAGAAAGAGTTAAAGTTCTAAGAACTAAGCCTACAATGTTATACTTTAGACAGCCATTAATTCGCCTAGCAATTAAGTGATGTACCTACATTTCTACAGAGTTCAGACAGTTACAAAATATGGGAAAATTAACCCTTTCCCTGGCTTTGGTTTTTCATCATAATGTTCTTATAATTTCATTTTATAATAAGATCTGCTATCTCCATCACATTATGAAGATTAAATGAGAATTTAAATTCTTAGCATCCCATCATTTTTCTTCTTCTTTTATATATATAGTTAAAATATTGCCTGGTGGAAACATATTTAGTTTTAGAAGAAGAGATATTTAGTTTTAAAACAGAAATTGGACTCATGGACTGTCTAGAGGTAGAATAAACAGTGTTGGAGCTCATTTAACCCAACCCCTTGATTTAAACAGGTGGAGAAATAGACTCAGAGATGAGGAGGAACCTGCCCAAGGTTACCATCTGAGATCTCATCAGGGCACTGCATATCATACTCACTGTTTCTACTCAAAGTCCACTTGTTAGTCCTTGAACAAGGGGATGGTGATGTACTGGGGCCTGCTTGTCCATGCTCATCATATCACACCACTTACTCAGATTGCTGTCTAGTCTGCCTTAATCGTGTCCTAATGTTTCACCTTTTGTTAGAACTTGTTTTGCATGGCCAGTACAGCTTCAGACTGAACACCATGGATACCTCCTAACTGTCCTAGAAAGCTATCCCAACTGTCAAGTTGGAAATGTAATTATGCTCTGCTGAAGACTAATGAGCTGGCCTCCTGGATGTGCTCTTTCTTTGCTGGCAGAAATCAATAACAATTCCTTCTTTGATTTCAGTGCAGTGATAGCACCAGGGCTGAGGGGCAAATCTAGTAGAATCAGAAAATATCTGAATCATATTCCAAGGGCTCCTAGGAGGCTGAGGTTCTTGGTAGAGGGTGAGAAGTTGGCCAAGAAGGAGGGGAGGTGAGGGTGGGAAGAAGATGAACCTGTTTGGGCTGTTTTCTTCCTAACGCTGTTCTTTATACTGATGTTATTCTAGATAATTTACTCCCTCAGTTGTTTTTAAAAATTATATTAGAAGATAAGACAATTTTTCCTATATAAATATGATAGTGGTCCTTTTCCTAATACCTGACTTATAATAGCTCAACCAAAGACAAACTGTTGCAAGCAGTTATCATGTATCAGTCAGTGGTTCACCTCATGCTTTGAATATAGCCCTTTTTGTTCTGCCACAGAGGCTTATTTTAAAAGGGACATGGTTTTTTTAATATTTATTTTTCAGTTGTAGTTGGACACAATACCATTATTTTCTTTATTTATTTTTATGTGGTGCTGAGGATCGAAACCAGGACCTTGCATGTGCTAGGCAAGCGCTCTACAGCTGAGCCACAACCATAGCCCCAAAGGGACATGTTTTTTTTGTTGTTGTTGTTGTTCCCCTCTCTCTTTTTCCCTCTTCCCTCCCTAAACTCAGGGGAAATAAGATGATCTTTGCTTCCCCAACTTAGGCTGAGTTATCTGTCCTTGAGCACAAGCGTGCACGCACGCGCGCGCACACACACACACACACACACACACACACACACACACCCCACAGGAACCAAGTAATTCAGCCTTCAGGGATGGTTCTAGAAGATCTAAGAAATGGCTGTCTCCCAACCTAACAAGTGAATCACAACCCACCCTCTCAGGGAACATCTGGAATGAATCACTTCTTTAAAACCCTCTATTCTCTCTGATGGGCAGAATTATAACCTCTAAGACAGAATTCTCCTATGTTTCTCCTTTTCTAATAAAGCAATGAAACTTCTTTTTTCCTTTTTGTCAAAAACATGTCTTCATTATTAGAATGGCATCAGGGACAAGGACTGAGCTTTTGGTAACATATTGGCAATGCAGATAAAATGTGAGAGCAATTACCACTCCAGTTTTCTTGGGCAGGCCTGAAACACTAAGCATCTCCACTTCCATGCTGAAGATGCAAGGTGAACTTATTGAGAGACAACTACAGAATGGCAGGAGAAGTATACATTTGCCCTGTATAAAACCAGAGGAGATATTTCTGTGAGTAAAAGGAGGGGGGGGGACCGAGGGACTGTCCCAAAAGCTGCCAAAGCTCATTTTGCTTCAGGGGATTGCCTGCCTTCTCTCCCTGAATGGTAGGGATTGCTTCATAGTGGTATGTCTTGAGAAAAAAAGAAACTGAACACAGTAAAGGCACAACACCTTTACCATCTGGTAAGCTCCCCCAGTGTACACACTGAACCATAATTTTACACATCTGGTTCCCCTTCATGAAAACATCTGGTCCCTTTTCTTGGAGACATTTATGACATTGCTGGTATAGAAGTCATTGTTAAGTGGGGGTAGGGAACTTAGGGGATTGTTCCCCATCCTGTATATTGGCCATGGTTTGGGGGATTCTCTCTGGTTGTTTGTCTCTGTACTTTTGTTTGTGTCTGTTACTTCCCCCTTTAAGACACAGGCAATACTGCATTGATCCTATAGGTGGTCTTTTGGAAAAAAAAATCTTGGCTGAATGGGCCACTTATAAATATAAGACTATCTAAGAGAAAAATGTTTTACTATAACACAACCTGGCCTTTAAATGGTTTTCTGGATTATTATACAATATTACAGTTGAAGTAAGTCTGTCAGAGGTAAAATACATTTTAAAAATCTGTATGTGGGCTGGGGCTGTAGCTCAGTGGCAGAGCACTTGCACAGCATGTGTGAGACACTGCATTCAATCCTTAGCACCACATAAAAATAAACAAATACAACTATTCTGACCATCTACAACTACACATTTAAAAAAATGTGTAAGTACAGGCATATATGCAGTTGCATAATAAAGAGTCTAAACAGGGCTGGGTTGTGGTTCAGCAGTACAACACGTGTGAGGCCCTGGGTTCGATCCTCAGCACCATGTATAAATAAATAAATAAAATTGAGTTGAGAGTGCAAAAAGGCATTGCCTCCAGTATGCAAGGCTAGCAGGACACCAGAAGAAAGGGTTAAAAATTCCTTTCAACCCAGCATTAGCATTGTTTCTCAGCCTGGCCCTTAGGCAGACACAGATCCTCTCAATATGAGTCAGGGACACCAACCCTGGGCTGAAAAAAAAATCACAAGAAAGCTGCCTGAGCTGTACAAACATGAGCAAAGAGGACTTGGTCTCTACCCAGCCCCTTTTTTGCTGCTGGAAATAAAACCAGAGTTTAAAAGCAAGGCGGGTGGGTCTGTTGGCGGGTGGGTCTGTGTGGGTTGCAGACCTAACTGATTACTTTTTGGGTTCTTGTCTCAGATGTTCAAAGAATAAAATTCATGGATAGTGGCAGAGGGCAAAAGTAAAAGGAGTAAGATTTGTTTGAATGAGAGAAAAAAAGGATACTGCTCCTGTGATGCAAGCAAAAACCGTGCAGAGGGTTTTTCTACTTGTGTTTACTAGTCTAGGGACTTACATGTTTTCTGGATAAAGGCATTGGTCACACTTCAAGTTAAGTAGGCATTAAACAAGTGTTGAAGCCTCTGATTAGAATATATGTGGTATAGGCATACAGGTGATACCAGGGCTATTGTCTTGACCAACATATTACTAATTAGCTATGCCCTTTTAGTTCTTGAGTCTGAACATTTCTGAAACTTTATTTGGGTCCACCACAGCTCCAGGATAAAGGAGTTGACTGAAATGTTTAAAATGTTTCTATAGCTTAACCTCTTGTGGTCATCTTTTATCTTTAAAAAAAAAAAACTTGTAATTGGGGCCCATTATCCTGATTGCCTGACCATTAACTATTCTATTTTATTCAGGGGGTAATGGCTGACAGCTACAGAGATGTGACAGTGGTTTCCAGCACTGTTAGATTATAACCTGGGGGAAAATGATCTCCCCTTTTAAGCTCTGACAGGATGCTCCATTTGGCAAGGAGACACTTCTGGGTGGAGCTCTACCTGTTGCCCACAGAGACAAAATACAAGGACCAAGATTTTGGTAACAATCAGGCAAATGGAAACATAAGGGGGTGTCAATGCAGAATGTGGATGGTCACCTAACTAGCCCTAATTGTATTGATTATTAAATAGATGACTTTGGACAGAGTGCCTTCTCTGATCCTGCTTCATTAACTATAAAATGGAGATGAAAATTAGGTAGCACAGGGTTGAGGTATGTGATACATGAGATGAATTTATAAAGTACCTTGAAAGGTGCTAGCAATTGTAAACATTCAAATACCATGGGGGGCGGTGCTGTTGTTTGGGGTTTCTGTTGTTTTATTTTGTTTTTGTTTTTGGTACTGTGGATTGTTCTCAGAGTTTCTCTACCTCTGAACTACATCCCCAAGTAGTTTTTATTAGTTTTTTTTTTTTTAATTTTGAGACAAGTTTTCTTTAAATTGCTGAGGCTGGCCTCCAAATTGCAATCCTCCTGCCTCAGCTTCCTAGTTGCTGGGATTAAATGTGTGCACCACCTTGCCTGGTTGAACACAACCTTTTATTATTTTTGTTATTATCAGTTGTTCTGACTCCTAGCAATTAGAATTAACATATAAATATATAGACAGATAGATCATTGGAAGAGAATTGAGAGCTTAGAAGTAAACTTGTGCATCTATAGCCAACCAATTGTCAAAAAAGGTGCTAAGAAATATGAACTTGAGAAAGGATAGTTCTTTCAACAAATGCTTATGGGAAAATTGGATATCCACATGCAGAAGAATGAACTAGAGCCCTATATCTTACAAGTTACAGAGATCATCTCAATTTTGATTAAAGACTTAAATGTAAGGCTAAAAACTTTAAAACTATGAGAGGGAAAAAAAGGAAGTGTTTCAGGATATTGGGATGGACAAATAAAATCTACAAAATGGAAGAAAAACTTACAAACTATATATCTGAAAAAGGAGGTTGATATCCAGAACATGTAAAGAACTCCATAAACTTGATAACAAAAAATCAAAATGTAAAATAGACTTAAATAGACATTACTCAAAAGAAGACATACAAATGGTCAACAGGTATATAAAATACACTTGATATCACTCCCACACATGAGAAGTCACCTCACTCTATTAAAAATAGTTATAATCAGAAATATTAAAGATAACAAGTGTTAGTGCGGATACAGAGAAAAAGGAATTCTTATATTTTCTTGGTGGGAATGTAAATTAGTGTACAACCATTTTAGGAAAGAGATATTGTCAGATCAGGTGAGGCAGGCAATGGCCAAAGGAGGCAGATTTAAAAGGGCCGCTGAACAGGCTTTATTGAGATATCACTCCAGGGCGGAACTCATCAGACCCACAGAGGGGAGAGGGGAAGGGTCTGAGGAGAAACCCTGTGGAAGCTCGACCGGACTGGACATTTATGGGGCTTACAGCAGGAAGGGAAGGGCTTGGGACAGGAAAAGGTGTTTCTAGGGTCCCTTGCCCCCTTGGAGTTGGTCAGGGGAGTTGGCTGAACTCCAGGATTGGCCAGGGGGTCCTGTTGATTGACAGGCATTAGTCAGGAGATCTGGCTGATTGACCTGCGATTCCGTCGGCATCTGATTGATGTTCTTTCTGGTGTGGGCTGCTTTGTTCTAAGTTGCCACTAAGTCACCACCAAGTTGCCACCACCGACCTAACAGTTATTTTAAAGGTTCCTCAAAAAAATAAAAAAATAGAAGGTACAAGTTCCTGTCACCTTGGAGAGAATATCTTAGCATGCTGCAGACAACTAACTTCCACTACAAAGAAAAGCCAAGTGCTTGACATGTCTTGATTCAGGGAGGCATTATATCATACATTTGAGTATTATACAATGAAGTATCTACAGATGACTATGCTACTGAATTATACCCCATATATAAAAGAAGCAAGCACTATGGAAACAATTTAAGAATTTAGAAAGATCTAGATAGATTCTGGAAATATAAGAACGCAACATAATCAGGACATCAAAACAGGATAAAGCACAAGAACCTTCAAAAGTCAGTATAGCTGGGCATCTGTGCTTTGGGACACACCTATAATCCCAGTGGCTTAGGAGGCTGAGGGAGAATGATCACAAGTTCAAAGCCAGCCTCAGCAACTTAGCAAGGCCATAAGAAATTTAGAGAGATCCTGTCTTAAATTTAAAAAATAAATAAATAAAAATGGGCTGGGGATGTATCTCAATGGTAGGTATCCCTGTGGTTCAATCCTTAGCACAAAAAATGTCATTTACAAAATATTAGCACTGAAAGGAAGTATGTCATTTTAAAAAATTAAACCTATCATGTTCAGTTTAATTTTACCCAGATATAAGAAGTTGGTTTTGTTCTATAAAAAAGTCAATAAATATAATTCACTTAAAATAATTAAAAATATAACTACCAAATGATCCAGCAATCCTAGTCTTGTGTATGTATCCAGAATAAATGAAATTAATATGTCAAAAAGGCACCTTCACTCCTATATCTAATGAAGCACAACGACAATAGCCAAGAAATGGAAATTATCTAAGTGTCCATCAACTGATGAATGGATAAATAAATTATGATACATAATGTATCATAGAATACTATTCTGTCATTAAAAAGAATAAAATTCTGTCATTGTGACAACATGGATGAAACTTGCAATGATTATTTAAATGAAATAAGCCAGGGACAGAAACACAAGTACCATATGATCTAACTTATATGTGTAATATGAAAATTTTGCTCACACAAAATTTGAGAGTAGAATGGTGAACACCAGAGACTGGGGAGAACAGGGAGGAGGATGATATTGGGAAATGTTGATCAAAGTGTATTCAGCTACCATTATGTAGAAGAAAGAAGTTCATATATAGTATTGTACAGTAAGGTGGCTAAAAATAACAATAATGTTCTGTATATTTCAGAAAGCTACAAAAATAATTTTGAACTTTTGCTATAAAGAAATAATAAATGTTCAAGAACATAGTTATATTTAACCCAATTTAAACATTACACAATGTCTGTGTGTCTCAAAGTATCATAGTTACCCCATTATTATGCAAATCTTTTAAGTTCTTAGGTACCAGTAAAAATAAATGAAATTACAAAGTAAATAGAAAAATAGATATATGGGGTGGGAGTGTAGCTTAGTGATACAGCACGCAATTATCCAGTATAAGGTTCTGGGTTTGATCCTCATATCCATAATAAATATTAAAAATATAGAAATTAGGGCTGGGGTTATAGCTCAGTGGTAGAGTGCTTGCCTAGCACCCATAAGGTCCTGGGTTCAATCCTCAGAACCACATAAAACTGAAATAAAAATATTGTGTCCACCTACAACTAAAAAATAAATATTAAAAAATGTAGAAATTAACTCCCCAAAGCAGACTGAGCAAAATTAAATAAAGGAAATGATAAGGAATAAAAAGGGCTTTTATTACTCTGCTATATCTTGGATCCTAATATGACTACTCTTATAATTTTAGTATTGCTCAGATGAAAACATACATGACCAATTGCTAGTTGAAATTCAGTTGTGCATTTCAGCGCCTAATTATATTAATTATAACAACATTTAGCCATACTTAAAAGCCAGTAGTATTAATATATTCAAAATATGTTTTGTTAGTCTCCAGGGAATTTGTGGTGGTGATTTAGTTGCAATGACCCTTGGTTCTCACTAACTCCCAGGTCTCCCAGGAGCTACCATCCTTAAAGACTGATTTAGTTCAATCCCACACTATTGTGCAGATGAGGAATCTAAGGCACTGAGAAGGGCAGTCAATGTCCCATGACAATACAATGGCAGATCTAGAACCAGAACTCAGGTTGTGGATGCAGATCATTCTGAAGATTGATTACTAAGAATGGGGGAAACAAAAGGGTATTAGATCTCTAGAAATTATAGGCTTAGGAATGGTATAGGCTAAAACTTTGACAAAATAAAGCCTATGTACATTGAAAGGAATAAAAGACATAAATTGTGATAGTATTGGGAGGGGAAAATGCAATTCGTCTTTATAAAACTGTTGAGGGAAACAGACTGGTAGAGAAGCAGCAAGCAGCACTTGGAGAGGAGGAAAACTCCAAACTTTATTTTATGCCAGCAGGCCCAGAGGAAAACAAAAACTCCAAATTCTGAAACCTGATCCACAGTTTCTCACAATATTTATAGGTTATTTGACATCATCTCAGACCCATCTTATTATTGGGACTTTTTCTTCTTATTCTTTTTTTTTAATCGTAATCTATACAGCTGAAGACTTTGTCTAGGGTATCTAACATAAAGCATGCTTACAAAAATGGATAAGAAGAAAGGGCTCTTTCACAGGCATCTGTTACATTTCAAGAGGTAGTAGTCAGACTCCTAGGAAGTTATTTACAATCCAAAATGTAGGGACCCATGGTTAATTAGACTTCTGGAGAAAGGCTGAGAGAGGGGAGTAGAACTGATTCCTTCCTAGGCATTGGTTTCTTACCTTAATGTTTTTTGTAATTTTATTTCACAACCAGGTCTGGTTTGCCATCATAAAACCCACATCATTGAAACATATTCCATTCTCCATTTCCGAGAAATGTTTGAAAGCTGCCAATTATTCCCTTAATCCACCAATTGTTTCCCATGGTCCTTTGGTAAATACAAAAGAGGTGGCAATGGAGAAAAGGGAAGAGTGGGGAAAGAATGGGCCTTTAATTTCTGTATTTTTCTGTTTCTCTGTGTGTGTTTGTTTTCATAATACAATATCTGCCTATGGACAAGTGAAGGAATTTGCATATTTTTCTGAGAAGTGAACCTTATATGTGTTTTCATGAATACCCCATAGACTTAGTAAAGCCCCATAGTGTGATGTTGGGTGGGTGAGTTAGTTGTTGAAAAATTAATCCTTTCTGTATATACGATCCAAAGCAATTTAGAGTTCCATAAGGAATTTTACAATACTAAGTAGAAAGTGGGAGTTTGCACTGTAGATGAGTTTTCTATTTTGTGTTTACTGTAAGTAGCCCAAGGGCCCCTTTGAACATCTGACTGGTCTATGCACACTATCTCCAACACTCAGATGGATTTATAATATATGCCTACAAAAGCTTGAGATAGGTTATAGATATCAGAATTCCTCCTGGCTATCTTTTTTGTTATTGTTTTTATTTGTTTTTTTTTTTTTTGTACCAGGGATTGAACCCAGCAGTGCTTAACCACTGAGTACATCTCCAGCCCCTTGCCAAAGTGCAGATGCTGACTTTGAACTTGTGGTCCTCCTGCCTCAGTCTTCAAAATTGCTGGCATTACAGGCATGCACCACCATGCCTGGCCCTCTTGGCCATCTCAGAAACTTTCGATTCCAGTTGGACAGTGCTGGTCTTTGTTCCTCATAAGGGCAGAGGAGAAGGATATTGGAGGTTGGTTCCAGAGAAAACATGAAATAAGAGTATCAAGACATCCAGTTAAAGGGGTGGAGTTGTAGTTCTGTGGTAGAGTGCTTGCCTAGTGTGTGAGAGGCACTGGGTTCAATCCTCAGCACCACATAAAAATAAATAAAATAAAGTTTCATCTACAACTAAAAAATATTTTTTTAAAAGAGATCTAATTATATAATCCTGGCTTTCTTTTCTCTACTACTTTGCTGTAGAACCTTATGCATTAAATCTCAGTTTTCAGGGCTGGGGTTGTGACTCAGTAATAGAGTACTTGCCTAGCAGGTGTGAGGCGCTGGGTTCGATCCTCAGCATCACATAAAAATAAATAAATAAAATAAAAATATGGTGTCCAACTACAACTAAAATATATTTTTAAAAATTCTCATTTTTCTCTCTGCTCTCCTTTTTTCTTGTACTGGGAATAGAACTCAGGGGCACTTAAACATTAGTACACATCACCAGTCCTTTTTAATATTTTATTTAGAGGCAGGGTCTCACTGAGTTGCTTAGGGCCTCACTAAGTTACCGATGTTGGCTTTGAACTTGTGATCTTCCTGCCTTAGTCTCTTGAGTTTCTGTAATTACAGGCATATGCCACCTTGCTTGGCTTGCTCTCCCATTTTAATAATAATAACAGTACTTTTATACTTCATACAGTGGATCTGGCCCTTTATACACATTAACTTATTTCTCACAACTGTCCTATGTGTTTAATGACGCTGTTATGTGAAGATTACAGATGAGGCTAAGTAATTTGCCAAAGCAATCCAGATAAGAAATGGTAGAATAAGGACGCACATACTCAGATATGTTCCAGCATCTTCTGTTAACCACTATGCTTGCTGTTGGCCCTGGAAAATGGCAATATGAATAATGCCTTACTTGTTGGGCTGTTGTGAAGAGCAAATGTGTTACATAGACTTGTGTGAAATGTTTTAAATATTAGAAAAGTAGTATAGTGATATGAATGAGTTTAGAAGCTACAAAAGCTTTGGACATCCCTTTTCCTTTCGGAGCTTTGTTTTCCCTGATTGCCGCTAAAGAGAGTTTGAAATATTTTGGTATTTGAAGTGATGGATGTAATGTTTCTCTTCCCAAACAATCACATGTACACAAAATTTTGTACTGATTTGAAGGGGTCATGGATAATTCTCTCAAAACGAAAGGCCATATGTGTTCTCTGATATGTGGATGCTAATTCACAATATGGGGTGGAGTTAGGTGGATTGGGCCGAGGGGAATGAAGGGGAGGGTGTATGGGGGTAGGAAGGATAGTAGAATGAATGATACATTATTATCCTATGTGTATATATGACTACACAACCAGTGTGATTCTACATCATATACAAACAGAAGAATGAGAAATTATACTCTATTTATATATGATGTGTCAAAGTCCATTCTACTGTCATGTATAAATAATTAGAACAATTAAAAATTCTTATTCTGACATCAATCTTTGTTATCAATCAGTTCAGAAAAGCTCTTCCTATGGAATTTCAGAGAGTAATGATGATGCCACACATAAGTAACACACTTTACTATTATTTTGAAATTTCTCTTATTCTCTGTCCCTAAAATCTATGGAGTAATTTGGGCCAGAATTATCATTCTTATTTTATAGATAAGGAAACTGAGAGCAAAATTATATGACTGAGTAATTGAAAGAGTTAGGACTAGAGCATCATGCTCCTACCTACTGCTGCTGTCTTACCCTCATAGGGCTATTTATGCCACAAGGCTGTATGTTGCTCCTGAAAAATCCCAAACCAACTCAATTTGTATCACAAGAGTTCTTTTTATTCACATAAAAACCCAAATCACAACACGATACTCTGAAATCCTGATTTAACTTGAGGGGGTTTATATGTCTTTTTGTAGTAAAAAGGAGGCTTACTAAAAATAGCAATATTCTGGAGCCTGGACTGGGTGTTAGGTGATCAAGATGGATTTGTTGATTGTCTCTCTTGGCTCTGCAAACGCTATGGAAATGCCAGTGGGTTTAGAAGTTGAAAGATTATTGACTAGCCTGCTCCCTTGTCTCAATCTCAGTTAGTAGATGATGTTGCACATCCTTGGTTTAGCCCAGATTTAGCCAGGGCCTCTTATGTTCTGGTCACCTAAATATATTTTGATGCATAGAAATGCCCCAACAGCTATTCGATTGGCCAGGACAGACTCCATCAGGGTTATGAAATTCTTGGTCTGCTGATATTTTAGTATTTCAAAGTAAAGCTTACTTTAGCTTCCATTATTGTTATCTAGGGCCTTCATTATTTACTGTTGCAATCATCCAATCTACCTTCATTTACCTCTCAAAAACCAGATTCTAAGTGGTTCCACAGATATAAGTGAAGCTCTTAGAATTGGCTAAATCTGTTCAAGTATCAGAATTAAGCAGGAACACTTTCATCTTCTACAGAGTAACAGGAAAAGACTTTGCTCTTGTAGACCTCCCTCCCTCTAGGGTTCGAAATGCAAACTACATATGCATAGCTCCCTTGCTCTCTCCAAGTCATTTATCTTATTCATACAAATCAAAAGAAAAACAAACACAAGATTTTGAATCGGATATGTAATCCCAATGAATTAAAATAATCAAATAGCTATTTATATACCTGTATTCATAATTGTATTATCTCCAAAAGCCAGTGAAAAAATGTAATATACATACAACAGAATATTAGTTATTGAAATTCTGTCAGGTGCTACAATGTGAATAAAACCTGAAAACAGTGTGCTCACTCAGGCCAGTTAAAACAGGACAAAATAGAATGAGATTATTTACTTGAGGTACTGAAGTACCTAAAATAATCAAACTCACAATGAAAGAAATTAAAGTAGTGGTTACCAGGGATTGAGCACAATAGAGCATTATTTTTAATGGATATGTTCAGTTTGGAAAGATTTAAACTTGCTGGAAAAAGACTGTGATGATGATGGCACGACAATGTGTGTATGTATTTAATGCCATTAAACTGTACCTTCAAAAATGACTTAAGTGGCCAGGTGTGGGGGTGCATGCCTGTAATCTCATGAACTCAGGAGAATGATACTGGAGGATCACAAATTTAAAGCCAGCCTCAGCAATTTAGTGAGGGCAAGTTAACAAGAACTCTGTCTCAAAATAAAAATAAATAAATAAATAAATAAATAAATAAATAAATAAATAAATAAAAGAGCTGGGATGTAGCTCAGTGGTTAAGCACCCATGGATTCAATCCCTGGTGCAAAAAGAAAAAAAAAACAGTAAAAAATAACTGAAGAGAAAGAGATTGAGAGAAAAGGAGAGAGAAAGAAGTAGGATGAGATGCAGAGAAAAAGTAAGCATAATTTCCACACAATTTTCTGAGGTATTTTTGCTACTATAATCTTGCCTGAACTCAGGAGCATTCTGCAGCATCTCTGCTGTTTTATTTAGGACACATTTTAGCAAAGTGGATTAAGTTCTAAGCAATAGAGCTTTTAAATCATTTTGTTCAATAAACATTTATTTAGTGTCTATCTGTCAGGCACTTTTCTGGGTAATGGAGACAGCCCTCACTCTTGAGACATTCAAGAGTGTCGAGAGGGGTTGGGGATGACAGACATATAAACAAATAATTACAATATTATGATCAGGTTGTAATAAGAATGTGTGTGGGAGGAGGAAGGAAATAAACTTTGCCTGGGGGGGGATGTGTATGCTTGAATACTTGGGGGGTGGATAGAAAAATGCACAATATCAATCAGAGTTATGATCATAGATGACATATTTTGTAAAATATTAATATCAGAAGAGAGGTAAAGGACAATTTATACAGAAGGAATGGGAGTGCAGATGCAGATTTTCTGAGACTTAAAGAGAAATTGTTATGTGGGAAATTTGTCATAGAGGAGAACAGCTGGTTGCAAATGTCAGAGTTACAACTAGAACTGTAGGGTTAGGTCAGATCTTGAAAGGCTTTTATTGTGGTTAAGGAGCTTAGATTTTAGGGAGGCAATCAGAGGTTTGTGGCAGGGTGGTGACTTGCTCAAATATGAACTTTAGGAAGATTATCATAGCTATAGCTACTTATAGACTGCATACCTCCACCAAGTTTGTACTAAATAACACAGAGAAACCTGCATTTGTGGCCAATATTGTTGAATCCATTTGAAAAATGAAAAAGTCAAAGTTATTTGAGGAAAAGTGTCTTGACAATGTTCCCATAGCTTAGTAAGTGGCAGAGCTAAAACTCAAACCCAGGTCTACCAATTCCAAAGCACATGCTTTTTTTTTATTAGTTCATTTTGGAGATATGGATATATATATATATATATATATATATATATATATATATATATATATATATATTATAATTCATTTTGACATAATTATAAAAAACATGGGATACAATTTGCTCCAGTTCTGTCCCTAGTACCTCCCCTTTCTCTCCTCTCCTCCTTTCTTCTGGTCCCTATCCACTACCCCACTGATCTTTCTGCTATTTACTTATAGTATTTTTTTAATTAGTACATCATAGACATATGAAAATGGTAAAATTCACTGTGGTATAATTATATATGTACATACAAAAGTTCTGTCAAATTAATTTGACAATTATTCTCCTTTTTTGTCCCTCCTCCAGTCCCCTAAAATCCCTTCCTCTGCTTCACTGATCTCTTTTATTTTCCTGAAATCCACCCTTTTATACTTTTTCCTTAATTTTTGTCTAGTTTCCACATAATAGAAAAAAACATTTGACCTTTGACTCTCTGGATCTGGCTTGTTTCACTTTGAAGTTAAGATCCAATAAAAGTGAAAGTGTTCAAACTTCACGCATGTCCTCCTTCTTACAACTGACAAACCCTTATTTTACTTAGCATTATGGTGTCCAGTTCTATCCATTTATCAGCAAATTTCATTCTTCTTCATGGTTAAGTAATACTCTGTTGTGTATCAGCATACTCTAGGAATGCAGCCACATGAATGTTTAGTAGCAGCACAATTCACAATTACCAAATTATAGAACCAACCAAGATACCCATCAACAGATGAACTGACAAAGAAAATATATATATATATATATATATATATATATATATATATATATATATATAAGTGCACACTTTCAAACAATATGCCATGCTGATCTGGGACTACAAGGACAACCAAAAGAAGTAAAAAAGACAAGTCAGATAACTTTTGTAATAATCCAAGTTAAAATTGATGTGACCAACATAGTTGATGCTCCCATTTTTAACAGGTATGCACTACAGACATATATCCAAGTTAAGATCTTATAAATGTGAAGGTATCCAGTTTTGCTCAGATGTTCTAGTCCCTAGAAAAACTCTTGACCTAACAAAACTACCTAGTGTAAGATGACTCTAAAAAGCAGAAAGAGGAAGATGAACTACTTAGGGAACTTGGGACTTGTGGAACACATCAAGGTAAGTTTTTTGGATTTCTTTTTTATTTCCCATATATGCAAGACAAGGCACTCAAGAAACCTCTAATCTGTAATTGCATAGACAAAAGAAAAGCTCCAAGAAAAAGCTGTTCTCCCTAATTAAAGGAATAAGAAAAGGATTACCTAACAAACATCTTTCTGGTAATTAGTATCCTATTCCAGCTAAATATCAATGAAAAAAATTCTCACCCCACACTGAGAGACACAAATGGGGTGTGTTATCTACCACATTCCACACCCACTTCTGCTATGCAGACTCAATCCTCAATTTCTGATCTTCTTCCAACTGGTATTGGAGAGGCCTTGTGGGAAGATTACCTTCAATATCCTGTACAGTAGAAATATGGGCAGCGATCAGAGTCCTTTGCTGGATAATATCAGTGGGACCAAGCAAAAAACTCATCTTCCATCACTCACCAGATGGAACCAAGCCGTGATCTGATTTTTCCTTCCAGAATAGTGCCTGTGGGACCAAGTGAGAAGCTGAGTTTCATTTCCCACTTGAAGGAGGATGGTAGTGTTCTGATTACCCTGTCATGGGTAGGTAGCATCAGGATACAGTGCCAAATTAAACCTCCATTTGTACGCATAAGCAACAATATTTAATGAGATAATGCAAGGTAGGGTTAGTCATCTCTAGGGCTTACCCCTCCACCCTTGTGTTGTTGACATCCTTTGGGGAACAGAGCCATTACCTTCACCAGCATCAGTGAGAGTGAAGAAGGCAGTACAAATTGGGGTTAATAAGCACCACACTTTCCCCATAACCTTAATGTCGGAAAAAAAAAGAAGTAAGAAATTGAACCTCCACAGTCACCAATATTCAAGAGGTAGAAAATTGTGACACCTGCAGGTAGGTGACATTGCTTGTTCTCTCCTCTGGAAGCAGAGGTCCAGAGGAGAGCTGAACCTCCAACTCTACCCATCATTGAAATCTAAGTTCCTTTCTCAAGAAACCAGAAAAAAGTAAAACAAATGAAAATAAAATAAAACTAAATTGATAAGAGTAGAGTCAACAAAATTGAACACAGGAAAACAGTAGAGAAAATCAGCAAAAAAATCTTATTCTTCAAAACCATCATTAAATTGATAAAGTCCTACTTAGACTGATGAAGATTTAAAAAAAAATCAGTAGCAGAAAAAATAAGAAGTCACAACTTGCCTATATCAGGAATGAAGCAAGGTATATCACTATAGTTTCTGCAACTCCTTAAACAATAAAAAGGGAATATTACCAAGAGCTTCACGACATAAAAATACTACTGGGTATTTATCCCTGAGAAATTATAGCTTGAATTCATACAATAACTTATAAGTGAATGTCCCAAAACAGGAACAACAAAAAGGTCCATCAATAGGTCACCGTATAAGCATATTTTGGTGCATATGTACTAGGTAATACACTAAAATGGAATAAACTACTGATACAAAACAATGTAGATGAATCTCCAAGGAATTTTTCTCAGTGAATGAAAACCAATATCAAAACATTACATTTTGCGATTATATTCATATAGTATTCTTAAAATGTCAAAATTATAAGAACAAATAATAGTTTGATTTTCATGTTAGAAAGAAGTACGGAGTGAAGGAGAGTTACAGTTGTCAATAAAATAGCACAAGGAGTGATCCTCATAGTGATGATATTGTTCTTTAGTTTGAATGTGTCAATGTTAAAACCCCAGTTTTGATAGATTTGTGAGATATTTTCATTGAGGGGAAACTTAGTAAAGAATATAATTATCTCTTTCTTATAATGACATTTGACTACAATTTCTCAAAGTAAAAGTTAATTTTAAAAAAATGTTGTCGACAGGTGAAAAGGAAAGACCCCAAAGTACCTGCCTTATGGTGGAAAAAGCCATAGAGAATATCAGTCCACTAATTAACAAGCCCAATGCAGCCAAGGGAAATTGCCTTCCTGTTGCTATTTGTGACATGCCTGTTCTGGGGGCTGCTAACTTGCAGTTTACTATATTGATCCCTCTTAAACACTCACAGTGTTCTGCCAGACCTTCAACTGGGCATACAGAAGAAGGTTTTGATCATTGAACATAGGAAAAAGTGTTACTCCTTGAGGACAGGAAGTTAAAGAAAGGGAACTCAGAAGTGTTTAGTGTAAAGACAGAGTACAGACTCTGGTTAAATACCAAGGAGTGGTTTAGTTGGGTCATATTGTAAAGTCAGCATACTTCACAGTACATGTGCACCCATGTTTATTGCAGCATGATTCATATAGCCAAATTGTATGATCAGTCTATGTGTTCATCAACAGATGAATGGATAAAGAAAATGTGACAAAATACACACACACACACACACACACAAATGGATTTTTATTTGGCCATAAAGAAGAATGAAATTATGTCATTTGCAGGAAAATGGATGAAACTAGAGACCATAATTTTTGAGAAAACTATGTCAGATTCAGAAAGAAAAGTGTTTTCTCTCATAAATGGAAGCTAGATTTGGGAAAATGGGAAAAAGGGATGCCATGAAAGTAGAAGAGAGATCATTAGTGTAGAGGAAAGGGACTGGGGAGAGGGAGGAGGGGAAAGTGGAGGTATTGTGAAGTGAGTTTGATCAAATTGTGTTTTTCTGTATATGCAAATATAACACAATGAAACACCCCACAAAACATGGTGCAATTAAATTGTGATTATATTTATGTGATATTCTTTAAATGTCAAGACCATAGGAACAAATAATAGTTTGATTTCCATGTTAGGGAGAAGTAGAGAGTGGAAATAGGTAGAGTTTTAGTTATTAATTTTATTTAAATAAATTAAATTTACTTTCCAGCTATATAAGCTCTCTTTGTCTCAAGTTTCCTCATCTGTAGTATGGAAGAGATAATACCCATTTCATCAAGTAGTTGTAAGAATTAAATGAATTAATACACACAAACCACATAGATCAGTATCTGGCACATGGGTATTGTAGTTATAATTGGTAAGGCTGATAACATGGTGATATAAAAAATGTAGCAGTTAGTAAAATTGGAACTATCCCATATAGGAGTAGAAACTGATGTACAACATTAGAGCCGGTCAATTTTGTACTTTCTATTAAATTATTCAAGTGATCCAGAAATTCTACTATTAAGAATTTTCTGCAGGTTTGTAACTGCAAAACAAAAATAATTTATTAAATCATCATTTATAACAGCAAATGACTAATAAGGGCTATGTTATATGGATTAATGGCACATACAACTAATGCAATACTAAGCAGCTATTTTGAAAAGTGAAGTTTTTCTTCATGTGCTGATATTATCAAGTTAAAAAACAACATAGGAGCATGAAAATGCATTTGTTTTTATATGCTTAGAATATTTCTTACATGATTCATAAGAAAATGTCAACAGCCTTTGCCTTTGTGGAGAGGACCCTTGGGAAATCAGGATCTAGAGAAAAGTGGAGGCTTGTATTTCATTGCTTACCCTTTCACACTGTTTGAATTTTTATCTAAGTATAAAATTCTATTCAATAAAAATCTATTTGGTGAAAAGTGTAACACAAAAATTGCAATGGCTTCAAGAGATTTCCCTAATTAGATATTTTGTTTTAACAATTTAAACAATATGATCACTTAAATAAGTACTTGACTTGAAAGGAAATTATAAAAGGAAACGGAAGGACTTTCTTTTTTGAGGTGGGGTAAGGAAGGGGGTGTTGAACTCAGGAGCACTGGACCACTGAGCCACATCCCCAGACCTATTTTGTATTATATTTAGAGACAGGGTCTCACTGAGTTGCTTTGAACTGGTTTGAAATGGTGATCTTCCTGCCTTAGCCTCTGGGAATTCAGTCCTGTGCCACTGAGCCAAGCTGTTCTTTCTTTCTTTAATCTTTAATCGTGCATTTGCTATACACAGAATAATTTGTTTCATTATGGTATATTCATACATGAAAATAACACATTTTGATCATATCTACTCCCACATCTCCCTTCTCTTCTCCTTCCCTTGATCTTTCTCTTCCTCTTCAATAATCTCTGCTGTTCTTGTATTCTATTTCCCCTAGATTCCACATATGAGGAAAAACATGCAGTACTTGGTGTCTCTGAGTCTGACTGAATTTGCTTAACACAACAGTCTCCAGTTTCATCCGTCTTCCTACAAATGACATGATTTCATTTTTCTTTATGGCTGAATAATACTCCTTTAAATATAGAGACTACACATTCTTTATTCATTTGTCCATTGATAGGAATCTAGTGTTCTGATTCCATAACATGGATACTGTGAATTGTGTTGCAATAAACATGGGTTTGCAGGTATCTCTATAATATGCAGACTTTAATTCCTTCTAGTATATCCAATTAAAATATTTCTGCATAGCAGCTGGGCATGGTGGCACATGCCTACAATTCCAGCAGCTCCAGAGGTTGAGGCAGGAGAATCTTGAGTGAAAGCCAGCCTCATCAACTAAGCAAGGCCCTAAGCAATTTGGTGAGACTAAAATACATAAAAGGACTAGGGATGTAGCTCAGTGGTTAAGTGCCCCTGGGTTAAATCTCCAGTACCAAAACCAAAAACAAATAAATAAAATAAAGTTTCTGCACAGCAGAAACAATTAACAGATTAAAGAGACAGCCTACAGAATGGGAGAACATCTTTGGCAGCTATTCTTCCAACAGGGGGTTAATACCCAGAATACATAAAGAACTTAAAAAATTAAAATCAGTAAAGCAAATAACCCAATCAATAAATGGGAAAATGGACTAAACAGACAGTTTTCAAAAGAAGTATAAATGACCAATTATTATAAGAAAAAAAACAAAGTCTTTAGCCTCAAAAGAAATGCAAATCAAAATTGCATTGAGATTCCATCTCCTCCCAGAAAGAATAGGTATCATCAAGAATACACAAGACAAAATTACTGAAAGTAGTGGTGCACACCTGTAATCCCAGCAGCTTGGGAGGCTAAAACAGGAGGATCACATGTTAAAAGTCAGCCTCAGCAACTTGGTGAGGCCCTAAGCAACTTAGCAATTCCCTGTCTCTCAATAAAAAATTAAAAAGGCTGGAATGTGGCTTAGTGGTTGAGCACCTCTGGGTTTAATCCCCCAGTACTAAAAAAATAAAATAAATAAATCAAATGGTGGTGACAATGCATGCAGGGGGAAAGGAACCCTTTATACACCATTGGGGGAATGTATATTAATAAGGCCACTATGGAAATAAGTATTAAGTTTCAACAAATAATTAAGATTATGGCTGAGTGTGGCAGCACGTGCCTTAATCTCAGCAACTCAGGAGGCTGAGACAGGAGGATTTCGAGTTCAAAGCCAGCCTCAGTAAAAGCAAGGTGTGAGGCAACTCATTGAGACCCTGTCTCTAAATAAAATACAAAATTGGGCTGGGGATGTGGCTCAGTGCTTAAGTGCCCCTGAGTTCAATCCGTGGTAAAATCAAAAACAAAACACACTAAGATTATATCTACTGTATGATTCAGAACTGGTTTGAACTGGCGATCCTCCTGCCTTAGCCTCCAGGATTACAGCCCTGTGCCACTGAGCCCAGCTGGTCTTTCTTTCTTTAATTGTGCATTTGCTATACACAGAAAATTTGTTTCATTATGGCATATTCATACTGCCCAGAGTCAGTTTCTTTCTTATAATACTACCAGATTTGAGTCCCTTTGATTATCTTCTATGAATCCAGAGACCTTTTGGCTATGTCTTTACAAGTATTTCCCCATCCATTCAGAGAAGGCAGCTTAGTTTCTAGATGTACTTGTGTTCCAATTCTGATTCTGCAACAAACCAGTCTTATGAACTTAAAGCAAGTGTCAACCATTCTCAGAACCTCAACTTCTCCATATCTAAAATGAGAATCAAAATACTTATTTCATTGGATTTTGCAGTTATTATGTAATACCTAATACATTAATCCCTGAAATTCATTTAAGAGTAGCTTCCTTCTCCTCTCCCAACTTAATCACTCTTTCCTACATTTTAGGAAAAAAATGGAAAGAGAGCCTATGTTTGGGACTTCTCTAAAAACCACAGTGATGACAGACTATATATAAAGCTGTTGGGTCCATCATAAAAGTATTATCTAATCAGCACACACACACGTACGCACACACACACACACAAATATATACATATAATCACATATATATCTATATAAACACATATAAACTCAAATTAGAAAACTCATGCACAGAGAATAAGTGGTTTTCCTAATGTTACAAAGCAGTAAGAGGAAGAACTGGGATACAAACTGCTTCTTTGTTAGCTGCAGAATGTTCTTGCTATTCTGTTAATTTACATTTTTAGGGCTGGGGATGTGGCTCAAGCGGTAGCGTGCTCGCCTGGCATGCGTGCGGCCCGGGTTCGATCCTCAGCACCACATACCAACAAAGATGTTGTGTCCGCCGAGAACTAAAAAAACAATAAATATTAAAAATTCTCTCTCTCTCTCTCTCTCTCCTCTCTCACTCTCTCTTAAAAAAATACATTTTTAAATTTACTGAGGTTGAGAATCTTTTCATATATTTAAAAGTTATTTGCTATCCTCACTGTGAGTTCCTTGTTTTTTTTTTTCCTTTGTCTATTTCTCCATTTAAAAGAGCTTTCACATATTAAATAAATTACATCTTTGTTATATATGCTTCAAGTATTTTTGTTTGCTGATTGTCTTTTTAATGTTTTGTTTCTGCTTGGTTTTCATATTTTTTATTTATTAATTTATCAATATTTTAATCTTTTGGATTCAATGTTTTGCTTTAAAAGTACAAAAATTAAAAATGATCTTCCTTTTTATTATTGTAATGCTAGAGTTCTGTTTCTTTCAGTTCAATTTGTTTATTTTCATATGATTAAATAGAGAGCTTACCTCCTGGACCTGCCCCTACAATTAGCTATCTAGATTCTCAGGATAATTTATTGAATATTTCATGTTTTCTCCTTTGGTTGGAAAATGCCACATGATATATACACTTAGATGTAGGTGGCATGACATTTGAATGCCTTTCCTATGAAAGCAGCTACCCCTGCTTTAATAATAAACAATAAAAGTAAACAATAAAATCTAGATATTCCTTTCCATACCTCTTGAATTCGAGGATTCTAATTAAATGATTTTGGTACTCTCTCTAGGACTTTGAATCTGGACTACTACTGTAGTCCAATCAAGAAGTCAGCTAAACTGCTTCTTGGAGCCTGCTCCTATCAGAACATACATGGAGCCCGGAGCGGCCGAATTCTGGCTCCCAGAACTGCTCTGGCCCAGGGCTAAAGAACCCACGGAAACTGCTTCTCGGTCCAGATCCTGCTGAATACTGTGGAGGCCAAAGGGGCAGAGCAGAGCCGCCGCCCGTGCCTGGAACAGCCCCAGTGTCCCGCCGGCGTGGTATCACTTCACCCCAACTGCAGTAGGGGCTGAGCAGAGCCGCTGCCCGAGCCCACAAGGTAGGCAGACCTGCAACCGAGTAGAGGAACAGGCCCAGCGGCCTGCTGGCGCGGCAGACACGTCACCCCAATTGGAGTAGGGGCACAGCAGAGCCTTCGCCTGCGCCTGGAACAGGCCCAGCGGCCCGACGGCGTGGTAGTCACGTCACCCCAATTGGAGTAGGGGCAGAGCAGAGCCGCCGCCCACACCCTGAACAGGCCCAGCAGCCCACTGGCATGGCAGTCACGTCACACCAATTGGAGTAGGGGCAGAGCAGAGCCGCCTCCCATGCCCAGAACAGGCCCAGCGACCCGCCAGCGTGGTAGACACGTCACCCCAATTGGAGTAAGGGCAGAGCAGAGCTGCTGCCCGTGCCTGCAAGGTAGGCAGACCTGCGACCGACCACCAGAACAGACCCAGGGGTCCATGGGCGTGGTAGACACGTCACACCAACTGGAGGAGGGGCAGAGCAGAGCCGCCGCCCACGCCTACAAGGTAGGCAGACCTGCGACCGACCGGCAGAACAGACCCAGCGGCCCGCCAGCGTGGTAGACAGATCACCCCAATTGGAGGAGGAGCACAGTCGCTGCCCGCCCTGCAAGGGAGAATTTTCAACTATACAAGAGCAATATAAATATATAGGGGGAAAATTTCAAAAACACAACAGTTTCACCAAGCAGAAAGAAACGCGAGCAGTATGAAATGACGAGGAAAGAAAGGTCCACAAGTAATGCAGGTAAACTCAACTTTAGAAGAGGTAATAGCTGCAACAGATGGAATGTCAGATAAAGAATTCAGGATATACATGCTTCAGATGATCTGGAGTATCAAGGAAGACATTAGACAGCAAAATCAGACAATGAAAGATCACTTCGACAATGAATTACATAAACAAATCCAAGAAGCAAAAGATCAACTATACAGGGAGATAGAGATAATAAAAAACAAACAAACAGAAATCCTAGAAATGCAGGAAACAATAAACCAACTTAAAAACTCAACTGAGAATACTACCAGCAGAGTAGAACACTTAGAAGATAGAACATCAGACAATGAAGACAAAGTATTTCAACTTGAAAAGAACATAGACAGCTCAGCAAGACTGTTAAGAAACCATGAGCAGAACATCCAAGAAATATGGGATAACATAAAGAGACCAAACTTAAGTGTCATTGGGATACAGGAAGGTATAGAGGTCCAAACCAAAGGAATGAGCAATCTATTCAATGAAATAATAGGAGAAAACTTCCTAGACTTGAAGAATGAGACAGAATCCCAAATCATAGAAGCCTACAGGATGCCGAATGTGCAAAATCATAAGAGATCCATACCTAGATACATTATAATGATGATGCCCAGCATACAGAATAAGGAGAGAATTTTAAAAGCTACAAGAGAAAGGAAGCAGATTACATTTAGGGGTAAGCCAATCAGGATAACAGCTGATCTTTCAACACAGACTCTGAAAGCTAGAAGATCCTGGAATAACATATTTCAAACACTGAAAGAAAATGGGTTCCAACCAAGAATCGTGTATCCAGCGAAATTAAGCTTCAGGATGGAAGAAGAAATTAAAACCTTCCACGATAAACAAAAGTTAAAAGAATTCGCAGCTAGAAAACCATCTCTTCAAAACATCCTTGGCAAAATATTTCAGGAAGAGGAAATGGAAAATAACAATGAAAACCAATAGTGGGAGGTAGGACAGTAAAGGGGGGGAAATAATCAAAGAGGAAAACAAACCATGTTTAGTAACATAAATAAACAAATATGGCTGGAAGAACAAACCATATCTCAATAATAACCCTAAATGTTAATGGCTTAAACTCACCAATTAAGAGACACAGGCTAGTAGAATGGATCACAAAACAAGACCCAACAATATGCTGCCTACAGGAGACGCATTTGATAGGAAAAGATATACATAGACTGAAGGTGAAAGGTTGGGAAAAATCATATCACTCATATGGACTTCGGAAACAAGCAGGAGTGTCTATACTCATATCAAATAAAGTAGATTTCAAGCCAAAGCTAATCAAAAGGGATAAAGAGGGACACTACATACTGCTCAAGGGAACCATACACCAACAAGACATAAAAATCATAAATATATATGCCCCAAACAACGGTGCAGCTATGTCCATCAAGCAAACTCTTCTCAAGTTCAAGAGTCTAATAGACCACCATACAATAATCATGGGAGACTTCAACACGCCTCTCTCACCACTGGACAGATCTTCCAAACAAAAGTTGAATAAGGAAACTATAGAAATCAATAACACAATTAATAACCTAGACTTAATTGACATATATAGAATATACCACCCAACATCAAGCAGTTACACTTTTTTTCTCAGCAGCACATGGATTCTTCTCAAAAATAGATCATATATTATGTCACAGGGCAACTCTTAGACAATATAAAGGAGTAGAGATAATACCATGCATCTTATCTGATCATAATGGAATGAAACTGAAAATCAACCATAAAAGAAGGAAGGAAAAATCATGCATCACTTGGAGAATGAACAATAGGTTACTGAATGATCAATGGGTTATAGAAGGCATCAAGGAGGAAATTAAAAAATTCTTAGAGATAAATGAAAACACAGACACAACATATCAGAATCTATGGGACACATTGAAAGCAGTTCTAAGAGGAACACTCATTGCTTGGAGTTCATTCCTTAAAAAAAGGAAAAAACCAACAAATAAATGATCTCATACTTCATCTCAAAATCCTAGAAAAAGAAGAGCAAAACAACAGCAAAAGAAGTAGAAGGCAAGAAATAATTAAAATCAGAGCTGAAATTAATGAAATTAAAACAAAAGAAACAATTGAAAAAAAATTGACAAAACTAAAAGTTGGTTCTTTGAAAAAATAAATAAAATCGACAGACCCTTAGCCATGCTAACAAAGAGAAGAAGAGAGAGAACTCAAATTACTAGCATACAGGATGAAAAAGGCAACATCACAACAGACACTTCAGAAATACAGAAGATAATCAGAAATTATTTTGAATCCTTATACTCCAATAAAATAGAAGATAGTGAAGGCATCGATAAATTTCTTAAGTCATATGATCTGCCCAGATTGAGTCAGGAGGATATAGACAACCTAAACAGACCAATATCAATTGAGGAAATAGAAGAAACCATCAAAAGACTACCAACTAAGAAAAGCCCAGGACCGGATGGGTATACAGCAGAGTTTTACAAAACCTTTAAAGAGGAACTAATACCAATACTTTTCAATTTATTTCAGGAAATAGAAAAAGAGGGAGAACTTCCAAATTCATTCTACGAGGCCAACATCACCCTGATTCCTAAACCAGACAAAGACACTTCAAAGAAAGAAAACTACAGACCTATATCTCTAATGAACCTAGATGCAAAAATCCTCCATAAAATTCTGGTGAATCGGATTAAAAAACATATCAAAAAAATTGTGCACCATGACCAAGTAGGATTCATCCCTGGGATGCAAGGCTGGTTCAATATATGGAAATCAATAAATGTTATTCACCACATCAATAGACTTAAAAATAAGAACCATATGATCATCTTGATAGATGCGGAAAAAGTATTCGACAAAGTACAGCATCCCTTTATGTTCAAAACTCTAGAAAAACTAGGGATAACAGGAACATACCTCAACATTGTAAAAGCAATCTATGCTAAGCCTCAGGCTAGCATCATTCTGAATGGAGGAAAATTGAAGGCATTCCCTCTAAAATCTGGAACAAGACAGGGATGCCCTCTATCACCACTTCTGTTCAATATAGTTCTCGAAACACTGGCCAGAGCAATTAGACAGACAAAAGAAATTAAAGGCATAAGAATAGGAAAAGAAGAACTTAAATTATCACTATTTGCAGATGACATGATTCTATACCTAGCTGACCCAAAAGGGTCTACAAAGAAACTATTAGAGCTAATAAATGAATTTAGCAATGTGGCAGGATATAAAATCAACACGCATAAATCAAAGGCATTCCTGTATATCAGCGACAAATCCTCTGAAATGGAAATGAGGAAAAACACTCCATTCACAATATCTTCCAAAACAATAAAATACTTGGGAATCAACCTAACAAAAAAGGTAAAAGACTTATACAATGAAAACTACAGAACCCTAAAGAGAGAAATAGAAGAAGATCTTAGAAGATGAAAAATATACCCTGTTCATGAATAGGCAGAACTAACATCATCATAATGGCGATATTACCAAAAGTTCTCTATAGGTTTAATGCAATGCCAATCAAAATCCCAACGGCATTTCTTGTAGAAATAGAGAAAGCAATCATGAAATTCATATGGAAAAATAAAAGACCCAGAATAGCAAAAACAATGCTAAGCAGGAAGTGTGAATCAGGCGGTATACCGATACCAGACTTCAAACTATACTACAGAGCAATAGTAACAAAAACAGCATGGTACTGGTACCAAAACAGGCAGGTGGACCAATGGTACAGAATAGAGGACACAGAAACCAATCCACAAAACTACAACTATCTTATATTTGATAAAGGGGCTAAAAGTATGCAATGGAGGATGGATAGCATCTTCAACAAATGGTGGTGGGAAAACTGGAAATCCATATGCATCAAAATGAAACTGAATCCCTTTCTCTCGCCATGCACAAAAGTTAACTCAAAATGGATCAAGGAGCTTGATATCAAATCAGAGACAAGGTGTCTGATAGAAGAAAAAGTTGGCTACGATCTACATACTGTGGGGTCAGGCTCCAAATTCCTCAATAGGACACTCATAGCACAAGAGTTAATAATTAGAATCAACGAATGGGACTTACTCAAACTAAAAAGTTTTTTCTCAGCAAAAGAAACAATAAGAGAGGTAAATAGGGAGCCTACATCCTGGGAACAAATTTTTACCCCTCACACTTCAGATAGAGCCCTAATATCCAGAGTATACAAAGAACTCAAAAAATTAGAAAATAAGATAACAAATAACCCAATCAACAAATGGGCCAAGGACCTGAACAGACACTTCTCAGAGCAGGACATACAATCACTCAACAAGTACATGAAAAAATGCTCAACATCGCTAGCAGTCAGAGAAATGCAAATCAAAAACACCCTAAGATACCATCTCACTCCAGTAAGATTGGCAGCCATTAGGAAGTCAAACAACAACAAGTGCTGGCGAGGATGTGGGGAAAAGGGTACACTTGTTCATTGTTGGTGGGACTGCAAATTGGTGCAGCCAATTTGGAAAGCAGTATGGAGATTTCTTGGAAAGCTGGGAATGGAACCACCATTTGACCCAGCTATTCCCCTTCTCGGTCTATTCCCTAAAGACCTAAAAAGAGCATGCTACAGGGACACTGCTATATCGATGTTCATAGCATCACAATTCACAATAGGAAGACTGTGGAACCAACCTAGATGCCCTTCAATAGATGAATGGATAAAAAAAAATGTGGCATTTATACACAATGGAGTATTACTCTGCATTAAAAAATGACAAAATCATAGAATTTGGAGGGAAATGGATGGCATTAGAGCAGATTATGCTAAGTGAGGCCAGCCAATCCCTAAAAAACAAATGCCAAATGTCTTCTTTGATATAAGGAGAGTAACTAAGATCAGAGTAGGGACAAAGAGCATGAGAAGAAGATTAACATTAAACAGGGATGAGAGGTGGGAGGGAAAGCGAGAGAGAAGGGAAATTGCATGGAAATGGAAGGAGACCCTCAGGGTTATACAAAATTACATAAAAGAGGAAGTGAGGGGAAAGGGGAAAATAATATAAGGGGGAGAAATGAATTACAGTAGAGGGGGTAGAGAGAGAAGAGGGAAGGGGAGGGGAGGGGAGGGGGGATAGTAGATGATAGGAAAGGCAGCAGAATACAACAGACACTAGTATGGCAATATGTAAATCAATGGAAGTGTAACTGATGTGATTCTGAAATATGTATATGGGGTAAAAAATGGGAGTTCATAACCCACTTGAATCAAAGTGTGAAATATGATATGTCAAGAACTATGTAATGTTTTGAACAACCAACAATAAAAAAAATAAAATAAGTAAAAATAAAAAAGAAGTCAGCTAAGAGTTAATCCTCAAAAATATTGTCTAATCAGCACCTCAACTAGACCTTTCAGCTATCTGACCTTGACCAAACATAGAAAGTCAATGGTCAAATGTTTGTTTTGCTTCTTGTTTCCTAGTGTTTGGTTTCTCCCCATTTCCAAACCTGGTTCTCTTTGTTGATACTTTTATGTACTTTGAAATCCTTCAAGTAACTCCCTTTTCAGCTTAAGTTACCCAGAGTCAGTTTCTGTTTTACCTGGAACCAGAGCATCCCGACTGGACCCAACAAGTTTATCAAGCACTATTTTTTTTTTTTTTGGTACTGGGGATTGAACTGAGGGGCACTCGACCACTGAGTCCCATCCCCAGCCCTATTTTGTATTTTCCATAGAGACAGAATCTCTCTGAGTTGCTTAATTGCTGAGGCTGGCTTTGAACTTGTGATCTTCCTGCGTCAGCCTCCTGTGCCACTGGAATTATAGGCAGGCGCCACCATGCCCTACTCAAGCACTATTTTTTTAACATACATTTGAATCTGTTATTGATCTCTTTATATATTCACCAACAAGCCTCAGAATATTTTAACGATCATAGCTTGACGATATGTTTTTATATCTTGTAGAGCTTGGACTCTCTCATTTTTATTGTGATAGTTTGAATTTGTGTTTCCAATTTTAGACTTTCTTCTTGTTAGGCAAATATTTATCCATATCCTTTACCCTGCAACTTTGCAATACCTCCTATTAGATATATGGTATTACCTTGACTATTTAATGCCTGGTATGGCCACATGACTTGCTTTGGTTAATGGAATGTTAGAGCATATGTTGTGAACAAAGGCCTTATAAATATGCCTATACAGTTTTGTTTGCCCTCTTGGGCTCTTGTGAGTCACCATGAAAACAACATGTCATGGGGCTGGGGATGTGGCTCAAGCGGTAGCGCGCTCGCCTGGCATGCGTGCGGCCCGGGTTCGATCCTCAGCACCACATACAAACAACGATGTTGTGTCTGCCGATAACTAAAAAATAAATATTAAAAAATTAAAAAAAAAAAAAAAAAAAACAACATGTCATGGATATCTTCTGGCTCATGGAGAAAGGGGTCACATGGAGCAAATATGTATTCAAACTATAGCTTAAAACCATGACCAGAAGAGCCCTGTTGAGGTCAGCCAAACTATAACCAACACACATAAACCTATAAACAAGAAAATGAATATTTGAGCTCCAAGCCAATTAAGATTGAGGTTTATTATGCATAATTAATAGAGAAATATCCTACTAAAACATTTCATTTTTAGAAATACTGTGAGTGTTCCTTTTTTATCTCTCTGAATAGATTTTGAAATCAGCCTATCTATGCATTAATCAAATACTCCTCCACACATATATATGCTCTGCATGTGTGTATCTACTTACTGCCATAATTGGTACAATATTTCATTTATAGATCAATTTCAGGGTAAAGGTTCAGGGGATTGATTCAGGTCATCTTTACAACACTGAGTCGTCTTATCCAAGAACAGGGTATATTTTTCTATTTATTCAATTTGGTTTTTATGTTCTTCTGTGGAATTTTAAGTGTTTTCATGTAGTTATTGAATATTTTATTGAGCTTTTTTCTTGATATTTTACCCCTTTCTTGTTTTTGTTTTTGCTTTGCTACATAAATGTTTAAGCAGTAACCTCTTAAAAATGTTGATCATATGTATCCTGGAACAAGTTCTGAAAACAAGCAAATCATGATTCCAGAGTAAGAATTAATTGTACATCAAAAAAGAAGCTGGCATCTTTAGTATGGCCTCTTACTTTAGGCCTGACATTCCTGAATGCATCATGGTTTTTAATATTATAAAACTATGCAAATGCTATTTTCTCTGTCTCCCTAGCCCAACGTTCTTCTCGCAGAATATATATTTCTTACACATTTTCCATGATTCATTTCAAGTATTACATCAATTCTGTAAGGCTTTCATTGGTCCTTGCAGGTAGAAATGGTAATCTTTACATTAAATCCTCACTGTTTCATATAGCATCTGTCATGTGATATTGACTTTGTTTGCTAACTGCCCTCCCTCTTCACCCTACCTCCTACACACCCTGCTCCCCAAAAGGTATGTTTAAACAGGCCATTGACCTATCATGTAGACCAAACTAAATTAATTGGATTTCTTTATTGATTAGTTCACCTAGACAATGATTGAATTCCCTCTTGCAGTCTGCCCTAGGACAAATTTTTTCCTTTATTGGAACAGATTCCTCTCTGTTACTGTTGCATAAATTATATACTTTTACATCAATAGCAAGAAAGTTACGTGGATACACATCCCTCTTGGGGCCAGGTTTGGAGCAAAGGAGATTTTTCATCAGTGATACTGTAATATCTTTCAATTGTGAGAAAAACATGCTTCATTTAAAATATTTAGCCTGCAACTACATATTTCCCTGTTGTATTCAAGAGACAGTCAGATGATGTAAATTACTAAGTCAAAGGAGATGGTTTTTCATTTAGCATTTATTGTCTTCCATCATTACTCAGCCAGAAATGCGGTGAAATAATTTTTGTCTGTTCCTAGATTAGAGACTGAAGAATTTGCTCTGAAAGAAAAGGCAAGGGTACCTTCCTCCTCTCTGTCATTCAGTTCAAGGAAACTGTCTTCTCATTCTCCCTGCTTTTTTGTCCAGAGTCTCACTCGGGCCCTCTGAGCTACCATTGTTGGTAACTCTTATTCTGATGGAATGGAATCTAGAGGGTCTATGTGCTTCAACTCTCTAAACACTGTAAGAAGGACTCAATATATGAGAAAGTAGGCTTTTCAAATTTCTGGAGGCTGGATATAGATAATGACAAGCTGTTTATTCTCAGAAAACAGCCATTGTCTAGAGATGCCTGGCTGCCTCACCTCTACTTCCCCACACACCCACCTCAGTATAGGTCTCCATTTTCCTTAGGGTGCTTTGCTGGTAATTTCTTATTTTAAGGAAGAGGTGCACACACAGCTCTGGAGGGAATTTATAGCTTCACTACCTTGCTCCCTTCTTCAAAGGGGGAAAGGACAAAGTGGTACTAGAACTGCTGATGGTGGAATATCAATCTGAATGCTAGAAAAACCTTCAGGTAAGACTTCTCTCAGAACTTCTTTTTTGGAGGAAAACTCCTGAGAGAAAGGAAAAATAAGAATCAAGAAATGTAGATGTGACAGAAAGGAGTTTCTAGGACTATGGGCCAACAAAGTGACCTGTCTGATTTGGGAATCAGAGATCTTAGAACCCTGAATTACTTACTCAAATGAAAAACCTCAAAAGATACTGCCACATCACAGAAAGGACAATACTCTAAGTAATTAAATGGGGCTGGTGATGAATGAATATATCCTTAGTGTGATTGGACTAGTCAATCATTTTCCTGAATCATGGTTGGTCCCAGACATAATATAAAATGTGATGCTTCAGTATCAATGAATCACAAGCAATGGGGCTGGAATTATAGCTCAGTGGCAGAGCATTTGCTTAGTATGTTGGAAGCACTGGGTTTGATCCTCAGCACCACATAAAAATAAATAAATAAAATTAAGGTATTGTGTCCATCTACAACTAAAAATATATATAAAAATAAAGCTAGTATTTCACTTTCTTCAGCCAGAAGATTGCCTTCTTTCTGAGGGGACTGTGAAGGCCAAGGGTACATGAACAGTTAATTTTCTAGTCAGCACCCACTTCCAGTTCCATCTTCTGCCCAGGAAATAATGTGAATGCTTGAGCTGAGGCCATTTGCTTAATGTTCCACTCTAAGTGGAACTAGCTCTCTTTAGCTTGTTAGGCAGAAGCACCAGCAGTGAGCTAATAATCAGTGAGTCAGCCACTTCTGATCTTCCATTTCATCTTTGAAAGTTCTAACTAGAATGCACTCTGGGGACCTTGGACTTCGGCTCTATCTATCCTTTTATCTATTATATCTCATCTAGTCTAACCCACTCATTAAAACATTTGTTAAATTACAAAAGTACAATCACCATATTACTAAAAGTTTGGAAAAGTACAGAAGAGCCAAAAGAACCAAACATAAAAAATCTCTCCACTGGAATATGAGACACTGTTGATTACCCTGTTCTATTTCATTTCAGCTTTTCACCAACATGAATATAATTTTTACAAACTATTACATTCAGAGGACTCAATTTTTTTGCCCTTAATTTTTACTTCTTTCTATATTGTTTCTTAATGCCCTAATACATTATTATATTGAAAAAGATTGTATACTTTTCAGTATTGGAAAAGAAGGAAAACAGCATCTTTCATATTACACTAATACTGTGCTTCTGTATGTTCCTTTCCAGTAACACTTTTTTTTTTGCACAGGAAGAACAAGTTTGACATAATTCCAACTATACCTTCACTGTATTCTGTGTGTTTTATTGTCACTTAAATTCATGAATATTTTCCAAGTGCCTAAATAGTTTTATAATTACTTTTTAAAAACAATATAAGAAGAATATAATCATTTTATAGTATTTTTGAAATTAAGAATTTGGTCAAAAATATTTCTGAATATGGAAAAAATTCCTTTTTAATCCATCTCTCAGAACAAAAACATTTTCATTTGGAGCATATATTTCTAGGGTTTTTTGTTTTATACATATATATTTTGTTATGTATAAATATAAATATATATATATATATATATATATGTTTTCATATACTTTAAAAATTGTTTTTAGTTGTTGATGGAATTTTATTTCATTTATTTGCTTTTTTATATGTGGTGCTGAGAACTGAACCCAGTGCTTCACACATGCTAGGCAAGAGCTCTATCTCTGAGCCACAACGCCAGTCCTCCACATACTTTTTTAAGTGTATATGTGTGTGAATATGTCTGTGTGTGTTTACTGGGAATTGAACCCAGGGGTGCTTCACCTACTGAGATACATCACCAGCCCTTTTATATTTTTATTTTAACACGGGGTCTCACTAAGTTGCCCAGGATGTTTTGAATTTGCCTTTCTTCTGCCTCAGCTACCTGAGAAGCTCAAATTACAGGTGTGTACCACCAGGACCAGCTTCCATGTATATTTTCTTCTTGTAGTTTTGGTGGACACAGTATATTTTATTTTTATGTGGTACTTACTGTCAAACCTAGTGCCTCATACATGCTAGGCAAGCACTCTACCACTGAGCCACAACCCCAGCCCCTCCATGTACTTTTTTAAAATCCATTTATTTCTTAGTTGTAGTTGGACACAATACCTTTATTTTATTTATTTTATATGTGGTGCTGAGGATCAAACCCAGGGCCTTGCACATGCTAGACGAGCACTTTACTGCTGAGCCACAACCCTAGTCCTCTCCTCCATGTACTTTTAAACCTATCACTGGATGCAATTTTGCATTCTGCTTGGTTGTTTAACATTATATCTTACACATATACAAATGCTACACAGATTTCATTGTTCTATTTTCTTAGAGAAATAATATGATAAAATTGCAGATGATTTAGAAAACAGAAAGGAAAAAAAGAGAAAAGGTCATTCCTAATCTCTTTACCTTACTTGGCCACCACAGTAATTCAGTGTATTTCTATAGTTTTTATTTTGTTTAAAAAAATTTATGTATATTTAAAATGTTTTAATATAATAGATTCAGCCTTATAAATAGTTGTATCAATATGAAAATATGTATCATGAAATTTGGCTTTCTATACATTTAAAGATTTTCAAAATATGTTCATATAATGATGTTACAGGCAATTTAGCAACCTGCACTCTGCCCAATGCTATATCATCAACAATTGAGTTTCTTAAAGATTTTTAAGACATGTTTATACAATGTATTAATAAGGGTATTTTTGATCTTATAAAACAATGGTATGTTTATTATATCCAGTTTTACATGCTGCATTTTTTTACCTACTCATTTTTGGCCTGGGGGAATTGAACCCAGTGGTGCTTAACCCACATCATCAGGCCTTTTAAATTTATTTTATCTTATTTTAATTTTGAGACAGGGTCTCACTAGGTTGCTTAGGGCTTCACTAAGTTGCTGAGACTGGCTTTGAACTTGCAATCCTCCTGCCTTAGCCTCCCAAGCCTCTGGGATTACAGGAATGCCCCACCAAGCCCAACTACTTTATCTTCTTTGTAGATAAACTTTGTAGATAAAGAAGCTACATAATATTGTTTTTGGATTGGCTTAACACAAACTTAATCCCTACCATGTGCCAGGCTCTACTGTAAGGGTATTTATATATTAGTACATTTCATCTACATTACAACTATATAAAGTAGAGTTACAGAAGAGGAAACTGAGGCAACATTCACATTCCTAATGTCAAAGGGCTCATGCTTCTAAAGTCTTGCTCTTAATCACCAGGGCCCTGCTGCGTTTCTATCATTCTTTATTATTCTAATGAGCTCAAAAACATTCCATTTAGTGATTGTGCCATTGTACTATGGTTGCCTTTGTATGCTATTAGAATTTAATTTTTTGCTATTAGAAATAAACAATGGTATTGATATGTACATATACCTTTTCATGTATTAAGGTTTATTTTCAATCTCCCTTGATTTGTAGCTAAGAAAACAGAACTAGGCAGCAGAAAAATGATTTACCCAGGAGAAATTGCAGCAAATAATATCAAAAAGGAGGGTTACAAAGTCAAACAAGTAGGTGAATATAAGGCTTGAAGTAGCTGCAATGAAAAATTGTAATGTATTTCCCATAGGATGTTTATGGGAAATGAAAGGCAGAGGGAGAAAAGCAAGCAGAAGACTTTTGAGATACCCATGAGAGGCAAGGCCCTCAATCACTGATCTGAAGCTTCTGCTTCCCTCAAAGAAAGCAGCACACCTCACTGGTAAAATCCTCAGGCCTTAGCAGAATCTGTCCTCAAACCCGAGAACCAGGGGTAGAAAGTCACTTTCCCTCTTTGGGCCTGAGCTACTGTGGATGGGAACTGCAATTGATCACTGCATCCTTCCTAAAATTTTGCGTTATCTCCTTGGCCTCTGTATTATTTGATGATTAGTCCTTCTCCCCCTATCACTTCTGTGCTTTCTTCTTGGTATCCCTTGCTTTTCCATCCAATTGTAATTTTTGCTATGATACCACTTCTCTTCTCAGCAGTAACTTCCTTTTTGTTATTTAATTTTTTGTAGAGTTATAAATGGACAGCATGACTTTATTTTACTTGTTTATTTTTATGTGGTGCTAAAGATTGAACCCAGTGCCTCACATGTGCTAGGAAAGTGTTCTGCCATGGAGCTATAGCCCCAGTCATCTGTAATAGCTTCTTATACTAAAGATTTTCATGATTTCAACCCCCCATCTACAATGGCTCCAAAATTTATTTCTCCAGTCAAACCTTCCCTTTGTTCTGTACCTATAATAACAACAGCAATGACAGCACTACCTAGCATTTCTCCAAGACTTACATGTGTTACATGCTATATTAAGCATGTTGAATCTATTATTCTATTTTATCCTCACAATTACTCTGTGAGGCAGATATTATTATTCATACCTCTTAGCAAACACTGGCAGCAAATCTTAATAAGTATTAGTATAATATTTATAAGAACAACACACAGAGAAAGATTTCATAAAACATGAATCTGAGGAACAGTTTATCTAATTAACTTGTCCAAGAATCACATAGTTAGCAATGAGTTTGGACCACTGGTAGTCTGGGTCTGCATTCCAGCCACTAAACTACCACAGTAGCTACCTGTCTGTTGGTTATTTCTATATTTCTTACAGGCTATCAACACTAATTAATATGTCTTATACAGCCACCTGAAAGCTTTTTCTGGAATAAAATAAAGGAGTAAAAGACATATAGATGGAAACTGTTTGTAGATATAATGCAGCCTTTTCTTCTCATATATCTCCTTGGTTAGATTTCAGGTACTGGCACCATGATTTTTTACCAAGTTACTCAAGCTACATTTCAGAATGATCATAAAATATTTCTTAATTTTCTTTCTTTCTTTCTTTTTTTATAAAAGGACAATATGCCTTTATTTTATTTGTTTATTTTTATATGGTTCTAAGGATCAAACCCAGTGCCTGACACATGCTAGGCAGGTGCTCTGCCACTGAGCTACAGCCCCAGCCCCTCTTTCTGCATTTTCTATCTAACCTCAAAACCAATGAACAAGTCCTGCTCATTTCAGCATCTAAATTTTTTTAATTCATTTTTTTCGTTTTTAAAAATATTGTTTTAGTTGTAGTTGGACACAACATCTTTATTTTATTTATTTATTTTTATGTGGTACTGAGGCTCAAACCCAGGGCCTTGCACGTGCTAGGCGAGTGCTCTACTGCTAAGCCACAACCCCAGCCCCATTAATTCATTTATTTTTCCACTCTCTGAAACTGCCCCAATTTGTGCTTTTATCATTGTTCAGCTGGTTCTCGTTACAAAAGTTTCCTACTTCCTGGCTACTCAAAGTGTATTCCAAAGAGCCACAGCATCAGTGTCCTTTAGGGGTTTGGTAGAAATATAAAATCTCAGGTCCCATGGCCATCCTACAGAATTAGATACTGTATTTTAACAGAATTACTAGATGATTCATAGGTAGTTCATGTTTAAAAAACACTGAACTGTGCTGGGGCTGTAGCTCAGTGCCAGAGCACGTGCCTAGCATATGTGAAGCACTGGGTTCAATTCTCAGCACTGCATAGAAAAATAAATAAATAAAAAATAATTTAAAAAAACACTGAACTGACTTTTCTCTCTACACTAAATCTTCCTCACTGCAGCTGGAACACTCTGTTGTAATTCAAATGTGACCATGTCACTCTCATGCTTAAAACCCTTAGAAGGCTCCCCACTGTCTACCTGGTCAAGTCTGAGCTCTCTAACATGCCACATGATATTCACTATGATCTAACTCTACATACTTTGTTCAGCTTCAACTCTTTCAAATCTCTTCTGAATACCCATTTATGTTGTAATGTCATTCAATTGCTTGGATTTCCTTCACCTTGCATCGTGCTATCTCTGACCTCTGTAGATTTGCTCATACTAGCATTTATTCCTGGAATATCCTTTCATCTCAATAAGATAATTAATTCCTATTCATTATTTAAGATACAGACAATGTCTCCTCCTCTAAGAAAATTTGTCTGACACCCTCAGGCTGTATTAGGTGTCTTTGCCCTTTCAGAGAATACTAGTCATAACTGTATAATTACTGTTATCATTTTATAGGGTAATTTTCTGTGTATAGACTAGATAAAAAGAGATATCTGAAGACAGAAGACATATCATTTGCTTTTTTGTGTTCCCAATGTTTAAAGGGTTATTAGTATTTGTGGACTGAGTGAATGTATAAATGAGCCTAAACATATCTCATTATACTTCACTGAGTAGTTTAAGGATTATATGAACTAATATAAGTAAGGTGCCTGGCAAACAGTGAGAATCTTCTATTCACCTAAGCTTTTGTTCTGTTCTGAGAAGCAGAGCTTGCTTTGAAAAAAGCACAACAAATTATATATACATATAATATATGATACATTTACATATAATTTATATATTATATATAGAGAGACATACACTCAGGGCCTTGCACATGCTAGGCAAGTGCTCTACAACTGAGCTACATCTCCAGCACTTTTTAGTTTATTTTGAGAATTTTAGACAGGGTCTCAATAAGTTGTTGAAGGGGTACTCAAACTTGAGATTCTTTCATCTCTTGAGTAGCTGGGATTACAGGCATGTACCATCACACCCAGTCTAAATCCAGTATAAAAAAAGTAAAAATTAAATAATGGAATGAAGATGTTATTCTACTATTGAGTAAAGGGGGTTTGGTGCACATAACAGGGAGTCGTGAGGAATATCTAAAGCACTTTCTACAAGGAGTAGCTGCCATTTGTATCTAGTGCTGGCAAATCACCTATAATTTAAAGAAGTCAGGAATCTCAATTTATAAAAGAAATTTTATGATATTTAAAATTAGTGCCAGATTCTCAAAGGTTGAAGTACCCAGCATATCAAACCAAATGTGAGTTGAGAATGGTGTTAGGGAGATTTGTGCAGGGGCCTTTGTCTGGTAAATTTTATGTATAAATATTTGTTAATGGACTTTATTCTTTCCTGAAGGTGAATTTCTAGAAGCAGATTCACAAACCAAAGGATATATATACTCTAAAACTGTGTGTGTGTGTGTGTGTGTGAGTGTGTGTGTGTGTGTGGTGGGGTATATATTGCTAAAGTGCTTTCAGAATGTTTGAATTACAAGTTGTTTGAGAGTGTTACCAAACTGTAATCATTAATGCATGTTAGACATATTGTAAACTTGTTGCCAATTTAGGAAGCAAAAGGAAATTGTATCTTTCTATACTTTTCATGCATTTGAATCTTCTTTTATATTCCTATTACCTATTTTTACTGCTTTGAGGCCTTGTGCTTGATTCACCTTAGCATATTCAACAGTTGCAGACATCATCTTTTCTATTTTTTTCTCTAGGGCTTTAACTAGAGAGACTTTCTTACTTAGGAAGTAAAAAAAGAACACCCTGCAGGCATATATCCTGCTGTCTGGGGCTCAGAGTTCAAATTACTCAGCAGCCTTTCTCTCTTTGGAGAGATCTTTAGCTGCAGTCTCCTTTACTCAGCTCTTGAAGTCAATCCCAGAGAGTTTTGTTATTCTGCTTCAAAGCTCTCTCCTTTTTCCTTTCAGGTTTTGGTGATAAATATCTGAGCTATATAGAGACTCCCTTACCCAGAAAGCACATTGTCACTAAGCTTTCTGGGTAAAAAGATTGCTTTCCATTCATAGATTTGCATCAAATATTCCAAATTTGTATCAGTATGCATTAATGACTAAAGCAGCAGCTCAACTCAGGTAGGCAGAAGCCAACTTGTAGATTCTATGCAAAGGTACTACTAATTTAGTGAAAGGGATCATGTTCATGTTCCATGGCATACAGTTAAACTCACATTTTTTAATTTTTTGAATTAAAAAAAAAGACAAAATCGTGTTTGCCAGTGTAGTTCCACAATGATAGTTACACATAAGTCTAGGCTGCTTGGGAGCAAGAGCATCCCTTTATCATAGAGGCAAAAACTAAAATCAAAACATGTTTTCATTATGGAAACTATTTGCACATGGAAACATAGGATGATGTAAAGAATTTCTGAGTAACTTATTGCCCACCTTCAAAACCTGAGATCTTATCAATCATATACTTTTATCCCCTACTTATTTGCTCACTTGAACTATCATGTATCTGTCTACTCTTTCAGAGCATTTTAAAGCAAATCATATACACCATGTCTTCAACTTTCATCTCTGATTTTTTTGCTTTGTATAACCACAATGTCATGGTCATATCTGACATGAACACTTATCATTCCTTTAATAAAATTAAAAATCTATTCAAACTTTCCCCAGTGACTGAAAAAAAATGCATTTTCAAAGTGGTATGTTCAAATCAGAATCCCAGCTTATCCACATATTATATTCAGTTGATTTGTCTCCTGAAATGTCTCTTAATCTTTAACTGTTAATAGGAGGTTAAACACATGGACATGCAATACAGTCATGAGGGATGGAGCAGGGAACATGAGTTTGGTATAAACAGATTTGAGAGCAGGAGAACATCTCCAGGTCCTAAGTGATATCATTTAGTGTGTGTGTGTGTGTGTGTGTGTTTTCTATACAGGCCAAGTTAGCTCACTGAGGAACATTAGTATGACCATTCAGACAGATCCTGAGCATCCTAGCCCAGGCTGAGTGAGCACTCATGACATTATAAAATTTATGCCTTAACACCACACTAGCTCCTAAAGCTCAGTTAATATGCTTTTTTTTTTTTTTTTTTTTTTGGTGCTCATGATTAAACCCAGGGCTGCTTAACCATGGAGCAATATTACCCAGCTCTTTCTATTTTTTTTTTAATTTTGAGACAGTGTCTTGCTAAGTTTATTGCTAGATTGCTGAGGCTGGCTTTGATTGTGGGATCCTCCTGCCTCATCCTCTCCAGCCACTGGGATTACAGACAAGTGCCCAGCCTCTAGTACCTTCTGGTAGCATCTAATTCTAGCTTTATCACTGGTCACACTGCATTATGGTTGTAATCATCTGTTAATATGCCTCTTCATTTTCATCTTTGTTTCTCTAAGCATATTTTTATATTCTATATATTTATTTCTGCCTCTCTGGTGGGAGAACCAGAATGTCTAAGCAACAACTTTAACCAAGTAATGATGTATGTCTCACAAAAGGTTTAGCCAAGTAATACAATTTTATGTATACTAATGTGTTTCTTTCAGAAGTTATTCTTTTATAAACTGCAACTGGAAAAATATTTCTAGCTACAGTAGTCCAGTTGCCCCAGTTTAGCAATGAAAAAGGAACTACTTCCAGACAGCAGCCACATCTGCCCTACGATCAGACATATCCAGGACTAAAAAGGGCTCTCCAGATATCTGTATGCTCTATTATTTTTCTCTATTGCTTTAATAAACTATTTGGTTAGAGAGAGATACACTGCCTCCAGAAGGACAAGAGTCAATTTTTACACACCATTGCCAATTAACTCAACAATATGCTCTTGTCATTAACATATACAAGACTAATTTTCTAGCATATTTGAACAGAAGGGGACTACTTTCTAAAACCCCCCAAAGAGAATTCATTTGTATCCAACCACATGGATATTTGCATTATCATTATTAGCCCTAGTTAATTTCTGGAGACATATCATCCGTTTGAATGCTTGTTACAGTGCTTTCTTTTGGGATCATTCTCAGAAAAGTTTCCCAAGTGGCGTACAATTGAATTTGCCCAAATGAAATTGATGAAGTGCTCTTGCTTTTGAATTCCCCTAGAATCTGTTCATCCAAAGGAGTCTTATGAGGAATTAGTTTAATTTTGCAGAGGCACCTGCAATACATAACCCAAAATCACAAGGCTGAGCCCATGACAAAACTAAAGGGGCCCCAAGGTCAGGAACACCCCCACCCAGTCTCTCCTATGTATCCAGGAATCTGAACTCCATTTTATAGCTAATTCTATTGATGACCTCTGATTGGTACTCCAAAAGGAATCATTTTGTGGAAAAAGGACAAGTTAAAGAAGGGACTATAGACAAACTCCAGTGACCTTCATGTTGATTATTACTGAATCTCTTCATTCTTCTACTTTTAACTGTATTGCCAATACCCAAATAAATCAGGAACTTGAAGTATGTGATAAGTGTGAAATAGGGTCTGGTGGAACAGGTGAGCCCAACTTTCCTAGGCTTTCTTCCTTTCTTTGAAGAGCAAATCTGCATGTTGGAATCATTAACATACATTACTATCTCATTTTATGGAATAGAAACCAATATTTTAAAACATGAAAGTTGGAATAGAATAAAAAATATCAGCATGTGTAACTTCTGAGGGAAAATAAGGAAAGGTGGTAGAATTTAGAAGATTCAAATTTTGGATTTGTATTTCCTATAAAGAGCCCTGCTTTTTTCAAAAATAATAATTATTCTACAAAATAAGCTTGTAAATGTAAGAAAATATAGATTAAAATTTCACTTTTGTTTTCAATTAACCTGCCAAATAATTTCAAATTTAGTTAGTGTTACAGTTTAGATATGCAGTATCCCCCGAAGTCTCCGTTGTGAATGTAGGAATGTTTGGAGGCAAGATGATTAGATAGTGAGAGCTGTAACCTATTCAGTTCATGCTTGAATGGACTGATAAAGTGATAACTGCATGTTGGTGGGGCAAGACTAGAGGGGGTGAGTCACTGAGGACATTCCCTGAGAGGGGGCATCTTCCCAGGAGCCCCTTCCTTCTCTTTCTGTTTACTTGATACCATGAACAGAGCAGCACTCCTCCACTATGCCCTTCCTCCATGATGATCTGCATTACCTTGGGCCCAGAGGAATGGAATTGGCCATGTATGAACCGGGACCTCTGTAACCATGAGCTCTAAATAAACTTTTTCTCCTCTAAGTTGTTCTTTTTCAGTATTTAGGTCACAGTTACAAAAAACTGACTAAACAGGAAGGACTTATAGTATTGTATGGCAATACTGAGTCATTAATACATAATTCATTTTCTTTCATGTCGTAAGTTTTCACTTCTTTTCATATTCATTTGATATATTTTTGCATTTTTTGGAAATGTATGTTTTTGTGTGTATATACATATGCATGTAGGTATATGTACATATAAATATAAATTTGGTTTTTGTAATTGTGAATTAATTTTTTCAATAGATTTCTGACTATTAATATTTTACTCACCCACCAAAAAAAATATTATGGCTTTTGACACACATGGTAGCCCATGCCTGTAATCCCAACTAATGAGGAGGCTGAGGCATGAGGATTGCAAGTTCAAGGAAAGCTTGGGTAACTTAGCAAGGCCCTTCCTACAGATAAAAATAAAAAGAGGTAGGGATGTCACTCAATGACAGAGTGCTTGTTTAGCATGTGAAAGGCCCTGGGTTCAATCCCTAGAACCACACATACAAAAGAATCATTATTACTGCATCATGTTTACAATCACTAATTATTATTATTACTAATATATATGATGTGTGTATCATGTATATATTGCGTATATATGATATATACCTATGTATATGTGTGTATAGTCCTGATTGTATAGGATTGATAGTGGGAATTGAGTAAGTTAACATATTTAAGTATTTAAGATTCTTAGAACAATATTTAGCACATGAGAAACTTTAGATGTTTTCTATAAAACTTTGATTTCACATACATTTTGAATGTGAACACTTATTCATGGTCAAAAATACATTATATACTGTAGCTAGCAATTATAAAAGTTTGAAAAACTCATTACCATATATTTATTCTCTTAACTTCCAACTACACCAGTATGATATGATTGTTAGTGAGCTAATAAAAGGTTAATTGAAATGTTCTCACCCCCACAACTATAGATTTAGTTTCATGAAAGCTAACTGGGCCTTGTGGAGGCAGTCCAAGGCCCTTAGATACAAGCTACAATCAGAATGACCATTTCTTTCCTGGCCCCAAGGATTTCCTTCCCCACCCACATCTGTATGCCCCTCTACTTTCCAGCTGACCAAAGCCTAGGTCTCAGCGATTTTGGACAGGTCAATTTCCTTTTCATCTCAGTTTCTACATCTATAAATTAATAGTTTCTTAATGGAAAACTCTAGATGATTTTTGAGGAACCCTTCCATCCCTAGGTCTACATTTTAGTATTAAGCACATTGTGAATGAACTCAACATGAAGACAAGAGTTGCCCTTAAGAATGTGGACAGGCATTAATTTGGAAAGCAGTATGAAGATTCCTTGGAAATCTTGGAATGGAACCACAAGTTGACCCAGCTATTCCTCTTCTTGGACTATACCCAAAGGGCCTAAAAACAGAAACTACAGGGACACAGCCACATCAGTGTTTATAGTAGCAGAATTCACAATAGCTAAACTGTAGAGCCAACCTAGATGTCCTTCAGTGGAAGAATGGATAAAAAAAAATGGCATTTATACACAATGGAATATTACACAGTACTAAAAAAGAACAAAATCATAGTGTTTGCAGGTAAATGGATGGCATTATAGAAGATTATGATAAGTGAAGTTAACCAATCCCAAAAAACAAATGCCAAATTTTTTCTCTGATATAAGTGGGGTGACTCAAAGTGGGGTAGGGAGGTAGAGCATGGGAGGGAGATTATTTCTAGATAGTAAAGAGGGGTGGGAGGGAAAGGAAGGGATAAGGGGAATAGCAAGGATGGTGGAAGGTGATGACATCATTATCCAAAGTACATGTATGAAGACTTGAATTTGGTGTCAACATACCTTATATACAAACAGAGATATGAAAAAATGTGGTATATATGTGTATTAAGAATTGTAATGCAAAAAAAGAGCACATGCATAATGGCATAAGTTGGTGTGAACATACTTTATATACAGAGTTATGAAAAAATGTGCTATAAATGGGTGATAATGAGTATGATGCATTCCACTATTGTCAAGTATATAAAAATAAATAAATAAATAAATAAAAATTAAATAAATAAAAGTGTTGAATAACTAAGCAAAAAAAAAAAAAAGGAATGTGCTCAGGCATTACAGTGAGGGTGCATAGGGACATAGCTATAACAACTCATATTTGGATGTCCAGCTTAAGGTCTTTTTAGTCCAATATGAGCCCAAGGAAGAACTGTGCAGACCAGAGGTGATTCTGGAACAGATTATTGCTAACTGACCTGCTAGCTATGAAATTTACTCTGGGGACTAGTGGATTCAAAGAAAGGATCCTTTCTTCCAAATTTCTTTGATCTCTCCAAACAAGATATCATACATGTGGAATAGACAGATAAGATTCCACCTCATGTCCAGTTTCAAGCAGGGCACAACTCTGGGAGAAAGTTAGGCCAGGCGTGAGCACCAGTGGAACTCTGCAATCTCAGCTTTTGTCCCTGCAGGATTCCTTTTTAAACTTGAACATGTGTAAATACATGGCTTTATTTTGGATTCAAAAAAGACACCAAGTCTCCCAGCAGGCAGAACCAGCAGTCACCATCATAACTGTCTTCACTTAAAGCAGCATATGTGGTGCATCTGGAATTCAGAGGCAGTCACCAATAGAACAGTTCTCATGTATTCCTAATCCCTCCTCCACAGAGTCCTCATGAGTGGATGAAAGGCATTCTGTGACCTCGACCCATGCTACCCTGAGTTTATAAAACTGAAAGCAATGTTTGGAGTGTTTCACCCTTTTTGTCCTTGTTCTTATTGGCTGGCTGACCAGCTGAAAAACATTTGTAAGATTAGTTTTGTTTAGTCCCATTCTCCTTACTTTTGAGAAGAGAAAACTGAGGTGTTGAAGAAGAAGGGCAAGGACTTGCTCCAGATCACACAGCAAGTTAATAGCATAGTCTAAAGTAGGGCCTGGGTCTCTTGCCTCCTAGGCCTACATTTTCACCATGATTCTTTGGTTTGGAGTTAGGAATTTCATCAGTTTGTTTCAGTTGTTTTAACAAGTTACCACAAACTTATGGCCTAAGCAACACAAATTTATTATCTTATGGTTCTAGAGGTAAGAGTTCCAAAATTAGACTAATGGGGCTAAAATTAAGGTGTCAGCAACCAACCTGGTTCCTTCTGGAAGCTCCAGGGGAGAATCTGTTCCTTGTCACATCAAGTTTCTGTGGTTTTTCTGCATCATGTGGCTAGTGGCTACATAACTCTGGCCTCCTCTTGTGACAGCACACCACTTCTCTATGATTTTCCTGCCTCACTCATTCTCATAAGGACTCTTTTGACTACATTGGGCTCACCTAGATAATCTGGGATAATCTCCCCATCTCAAGATCCTTAATCAGATCTGGCAAGTTCTTTTTGCCATGTTAAGATAACATAGTCACAAATTCTTGGGATTAGAACATGGATATCTTTCAGGAGTATTATTTTTACTGCAATACAGATTTTCTCCTTGCATAAATGAAGGAACTGGATGAGCTGTCTCCTTTTTAGCAGTATGATTAGGTGGCAAAGTATAACTGAAACATAATAGTCAGTAAAAGCCCTATTATAAAAATGTCTGACTGTATCATAGATTAGTTACACTATGAGTCAGCCTATGTCTCGAGTGGAGAGCGAGGAGCATTGCATCTTGCTCACTGTATTATGGAAACATCTTCCTTGGGGAAATCTGGAAGGCACAAGATCATATTATTCTAACATTGAAATGAAATTTATAGAATAAAATAAAACTGTCTATGAAAGTTTTCTATTAACTGTTCAATCCACTAAATTAAAAAAGCTCTGACCTACATCTCTTTCTCTTTTCTATCATGTCTGTCAAAGTCTTCTATACTTGAATTTCTCATTTGTCTTCCTCCCAGATTTATCTGTTCTCCCCATTCTCCTTACTATGTCTACCCATGCACTTAAAAAATGTATGTGTATATGCTTAAATATTTATATTTACATTTTAAATGTGTTAAAATATTTATGTTTACATATTTATTTTATGTATATATAATGGATATGTATATATATATATCCTGAGTGAAGCCATTGGCTGTTTCATCTCAGGGAATGAATTCTCAAATCTGTTAGCTTACGAACAATACTTCCCTGTAGTCAGGGAGACATACTACTATCAAGGAAGCAAGTTATTCACACATAGTAAGAGATGGAGGGGGATAGGAAGGGCAGCACAATACAACAGACACTAGTATGGCCCTATGTATAAACGTGGCTGTATAACCAATGTGATCCTGCAATCTGTACACGTGGAAAAATAAGATTAAGATTACGTACCCCATTTGAATGAAATGTATGATATGTCAAGATCATTGTAATGTTTTGAGCAATTAATTAAAAAATTTAAAAAAGAGATGGAAACAGGGGCTTTCATGCAATCTCTTAAATATTCTAAGGAACTGCCTATATGAAGTTTCCTTTCAGCTGATCATGAGAATGAAATATCACTAGCTGAAACGAGTTTATGCATGATGTTTTCTTTTCATTGCTAAGTATTCTCTGTTGCATACAGATCAAGTTTGCTCAACCTCTCTTATCATATCACTGAGGAAGGAATAAGGAGATAGTGATGGGAGAGAGATGTGCTCTTATCCTTCACTTCTGCAATACAGCTATTAGTCATATCCGTTCCTATTTAGAAGCTCTTTTACCCCTTTCCCTGGACATCCCTGTTTACATGAAAGCAAAATTGGTTATCTTTATTTTCTCCAGTGTCTAGAGCAGCTTACATAGAAAACAGGATATGGGAAGGGAATCTTGTGCAATGTATGAGAAAACTGCCCACAGTAAATCACTAACACAATTGTTAAAAGGCCATTTTTTTCTACCTGGAGACTCTTGATAGATATATATTTATTCACCAGGGACTGTGACCCTTGAATTCTCTGACATTTTTAGAATGAGTTAATTTCTCTGATACTTCCCTCTTGTCCCTAAGAGCACTAAGGCCAAGCATGGGGAAAGCACGGGAAGTGGTAGTGGTAAACAAGGGCTTTATTAAAATTATTTAATAAGGTGCAGCACACACTAGCCTATCAGATATATACTGATTATCCTTTCTCCATTGAATTCTTTATTCATTCTTGTCAAAAATCAATTTACCATATTATCAGTGGATCTATTTCTACAAAAAGAAAGAAAGAAAAAACATGGCAAATAACTAGAAGACAGAGACCAGCTTTAAGTTTGAAGCAATTTCCCTCCTGCTAGTGTAACTACATTTTCATTCTGACTATACAAATTCTCAGCCTAGTTGCTTCACTTTCCATGTGTATATCTTAATCTCAGCGAATATCTTATGGGGGACATTGCTCTTGCATTTGGAACACTACAGATTTCTACTTTTTTGTGTCATCCCACATACCCACTAAAAGTTCTTGTTTCTCCTTCTCACTGTACAGATCCTCAGTGTGAGCCAAGCCTTATCATCAATTTACATCCATAATCCACAAATGTCCCCTGGGAAGAAATGTACCACAATCTGAAATATTATCTTCTCTTTGAAATTCCAGTTGATCTGGTCTTTGCTGTTTCTGTACCTCCTGGATTTTTGTAATATATACAAATTTTTCCACTTTTTGCTGCAGAACGTTAGGCTGCTAAGACTTACTATATACTACCAAAATACAACTTTCCCACTTCCATGCTACCATATTGAGAATAAGCTATAAGGGGCAAAGCTTAAATCAGTTAAGACCAGTTTGGAAGTCATTGCAGTGAGACATGATAGAGGATTAAGGTGAGAAGTTGAATTCATATTTTAAATCTCTAGAGATGATGTTGGCAAATGTATTTTGTAAAAGTTTAAATATAAGCCAGGTGTGGTGGAACATGCCTGTCATCCCAGTGATTTGGAGGATGAGGCAGGAGAATCACAAGTTCAAAGCCAGCCTCAGCACCTTAGCAAGACCCCGTCTCAAAATAAAACATAAAAAGGGATGGGGATGTGACTCAGTGGTTGAGCGCCCCAAGATTCCATCCCTGCTACAAAAAAATTCAAATAGTAAATATTTAGGCTTTTGAGTCATATGGTCTCTGTAAAAACTGCTTGACTTTATCATTGCATTGCAAAAACAGCCATAGGCATATGAAAACAAACAAGCGTGGTTATCTTCTAATAACTCTTGCAAATGTAAACAGGACTTGGCCTTTGGGCTGTGGTTTGATGACCCTTGATTGGGATGCTTCACTGTTCCTCATGATGTCTACTTTAAAGTTCTGAGGGCCTTTCTTTTAAAATATATTGAGCTGTAATAACATAAAGGAGACGTTTAAATCTGGACGCACTTTGTAGCTACTAACCCAATTAAGAACTAGAACCAGCAACCCAGAAACCTACTCATATCTCTTGCCAGTTAGGATAATTGTTACAGAAACAATTATCCTAATTTCAAGTATCATAGGAAAATTTCGACTGTCTTTGAAATTTACATGAATCAAGTTTTATAATCTGTACTATTTTATCTTCTTTTACTGAACATTATGCTTGATAGACTCATCCATCCATACGGTGCTGTATAGTAATAATTCATTTTCATTACTGTATAGTGTTCCATTCTGTGAATATACCACAATTTATTTTTCCGTTCTATTGTTGATGGACTGTTTATAGTGGAAATTTATTACAAATACTGCTTTTGTGAATATTGTTGAGCATATCTTTTAGTGAATATAAAATATATTTCTGTTTTTATAGTAAGAATAAGTAGACACTGGAATTTTTGGCCAATGATTTTCTACCATTTCTACTGAAGATTCTGGCAGCACCTGTGCCACATACCAGACTGTAGGGGAGAGGGGATGGCTGATTACCTGTGTTGCTCATCCTGAACACAAGAAAAGCTGAGTCAGGGACCTTCTACACAATGTCTTTCAAAGATTTTGAATTAGCTCCTGACTATTGCTTCTTGACCTTTAGGTCAAGATCAGCATAGTGCCCATCTATTTGCAAAACTATCCTCTAGAGGGAGGTTGTAAGGCTTGGATGGCTTTGAAGTTCCTCTTAGCATTGACTTTGTACTAACAATCCCTTCCACTGTTGCACTAAAAGCGAAAGACATAACTGGTGTTGTTTATCTAAGCTTTTATGCAATCTGGGTGCACTGAAGGCTACAATAAGAATAAATATACAAACTATCTAGGTGCGAGGCACTGCAATAAGTATAATGGCTAAGACACAGTACACAGAAATAGAAAACTGGTCAGTGAGAGGGGCTATATTTGGGCATGTTGTTATATGTTCACACCTCTGTTTGGGAGAAAAGAGAAAATAAAATAAAACATAAGAGATCTGGAATGAAAATGTTTTTGTGTGGCTCATACCATAGTAGCTTATTTGCCTTTCAGAGAGGATACAGAGGTGGAGAGTCAATAAGACGGTGTGGAGGGGAAGGAAGATTCAAAAGAGGATAGAGGAAAGGTCAGGGGAGATTGTGGGAGATGGAAAAATATGAAAATTAATGAGATGTGTAAGTTGAAGGAAAGGAAAAATTGAAATGACAGACATGAATAAGGAGGTTGAGGGGAGTCAGAATAATGTACTAGAAGAGCTCTGAGTAAGAGCATGAAGTGAGATATCTAATACTGGTTAATAACAGTTCTTGTCAGAATTATAATGGAAGATGGATTCTGGATTAATTGCTTTCTTATACACGACTTCACAAGATAGTCATAATAGCTCTGTGAGGATGATGTTATTTCTATTTGCAGATGAGGAAACTGAGATTTTTGCCTCTAAATTAGGAGAACTTAAACTGTGACCCATTGAGTTCATACATCGAAATCAGGGTGTTCATGAATTTAGGTGGGGAAATTAAATCTTAACTTTGATTAATCTCTTTGAAATCTAGTATTTTTCCCAATGATGACTATAAGTACCAAAGTATAATAGTATTAATAGTATTTGAGACATTTCTACCAATAGAAACCATGGATAGTGTCAGGTCACATTCCTTATTGCAGCTGTCTCTAAATAGCATTTAAGCTCATCACTATGTCAAAATGAAGGTAGTTAACATAAATTTACTCTGATCTTGTTATGTGTATACTAATGAAGAGATAATTATTTTATTTTACATATTTTCAAATATTATTCATAGTCTCTGGGTGGATCTTTAGGCTTCTGGACTTCTAGAGGGGTTCATGAAGAAAAGACAGTTAATTACATTTATTTTTAACTCATTGTGTGACCCTATAAAAGTCTTTTTCTTTCCTCTGCCTCAATTCCTCTGGTTAAACTTGAATCATTTCTAAGGATTTGGCCATGGTTGAGTTTTGTGTCTTCAGATAAAAAAAGTGGGAAAGTACAGAAAGGAGACCATCCCAGCCTGAATTATCTTGGCAGAGCCTGTCCAGCCCATAGAGTGCAATTAGAATGAAGCTGTACTGCAGGATGCTTAACCAGAAATTCTGTGCTTGGTATTGACCAAGGTGAAAAATTAAGTGGATGCCTTCTCAGCCTAGAAAGCTTTGGTGACAAACATCATTATTTTACGAGTCTCCCTTAACTACAGATATCTGAGAAGTATTTTCAAAAACCAAAGGGAAGCATCAGCTCAGGAAATTTCTAAAGCAGGAAGAAATAAATAATTGCAAAGCACAGTTTCCCAGATCAAATGGTGGGAGCATTGACTGACTTGACTGCCGCTTAGAAAACCATCTAATGGATGGATAAAAGAGGTCTTTCAGTTCTAGAAAACCTACTTATTTGACAAATTGTTTCTAAAATTAACAGAAAAAAATTATCACATTATTTTTACATAAAAATACTAGTTGAAAATTGAAATATTAGCTCATGGCATATTCACTGAGCTGGCCAATTGCTGGGCTACTCTGACATAATGTTGGCTCTTTAGTTTAATTTGGAGGTGTGAAGCTAAACCAGGAAAAAGACCAAAAGCCTATTTTAGCATAGTCTTGATATTAATCACAAAAGTCTCTCAGTTAGATTACTTCCACAAACTATCAGGTGATATTAGAATCAGCAAAGTGCAAAAGATTCACAGTTCAGAGAAACAAAAGGTCATTCTTTCCTTGTTACCAGCCAGCATTAGATCACTCCTCATCCACACTCCTTCAGTTCCTACAGTAGAACAAACTCATCTACTGTCTTTTTGATACTGCAGGCTTTCAGCAGGGTTTTTTTTTGGTACCAGGCATTGAACTCAGGGGCATTTAACCACTGAGCAACATACCCAGTTCTTTCTTGTATCTTATTTAGAGACAGGGACCACTTAGTTGCTTAGGGCCCTGCTCAGTTGCTGAGGCTGGCTTTGAACTCGTGATCCTAGTGTCTCAAGTTCCTGAGCTGCCGGATAATCCTGGGGGTACCACCACATCTGGCTTTTATTTTCATTGGTGCATAATAATTATACAGAATAGTAGATCTCATTGTGTCGTATTTGTAATGCACATAACACAATCTTCTGAACAGCTTTTTTGAGTGACATGAGTATGTGGGCAGTATAGGTTTGGCTTACAAAGATACTGGATCAATGTTCCATTCTGGATCCAATTCCAATTTTCCTGGGGGTACCCATGTTCAACTGTCTGAACCTCAGTTTCCTTATCTATGGGATGCCCCATTGTCTTCATAAAACAATAACAAGAGCTCACCAAAATATTACTTCCTTAACCTTCTGTGTTCTGTGAAGCATTAGATTACTTCTTTATCCACCCCAACCAAATACTGCTAGTTGAAGCCTCACCACTTCTAGGGTGTTTTTAAAGATCAACCTTTTCCTCCTCCAAATTAAGCAGCAGAAGGTAAGTGGCACAAAGTCATGGATTTTATTCTTTTTGTTTGCTGATGTAACTCAACACTAGAAAAGTGTCTGCCTGTTTCCAACACAGACTTCTAAATATTTGTTGAAAGAATGAATTAATTACTACAACTGGTAATTTGGTTAGCACAAAAACACTAATGTATTATTCATGATTGGGCATACTGCGTACTCACATTGTGACAGGGATTCCAGGGCCACAGTATATAGACATGTAAATTGGAAACTGCATGAAAACACCCTGCCAAGATACAACAGACACTAGTATGGCAATATGTAAATCAGTGGAAGTGTAACTGATGTGACTCTGCAATCTGTATACGGGGTAAAAATGGGAGTTCATAACCCACTTGAATCAAAGTGTGAAATATGATATATCAAGAACTATGTAATGTTTTGAACAACCAATAAAAAAATTTAAAAAAAAAGAAAAAAAAAACACCCTGCCAAGGAGGAGAGCTGTGATTGAAATCTAGAGAGTGCTAAATCTGCATCTAAGAAAGATTTACATCTGCTCAACAAGGCACATTTTAAATTTACACACCAGGTTCTGTTTCCCAGGTCAGTGTCAGCCTGGAAGAGAGATCTTTTCCTACTCTTCTTAAAAGCACTGTATTGCTAGCAGCTATCTTCCATGGGATCATTTTTTCCTTTTTGTCCATGCTGTGTAGACTCATGCAGGACTAGTTACATGGTAGATTTCCAAAAAAGACCTTTCAATATATGTGGGAAAGGTTACAGAATCATCTTTCACCACTATTACTTTCCTTTACTTTTTGTATTTGATGGGACATTATCAAAGACAAGGTGAATGAACAAGGTGGGAAAAACAAAATAACCTCACTTTTCAGAGCTGACACAAAGGAAAAGCTCCTAACAAGTTAATAATGTTGTCATGCACTAGCCAAGCTAGTCTGAAAATAATCAGCTTTTTCCCACCATCATTGTCAGCAACAGTATCAGCTGTTGTTACATTGTCTTAAAAGGTAATACCACAAAAAAAGCAAGCTATTTAAATGCAAAAGGAAGCATAGTGGAGACCAACACGGTTTGCCTTTTTCTCAGATGTGTGGAAAGATCTAGGTATAACCAGTATTCAGAAGCAAAAGCTTTTTAAAATGAATGAAATTGTTTCCAATTCATGATGTGATGAGAATAATATAGGGCTAGAAATATTTTCTGAATAGAACATTTTAAGCACCCTAAATGGAATCAGTAATTATTTTATAAATATTATACTATTTCACTTTTGTTTTTTAAAATGTTTGCCTAATGAGTAGAAAGGATAAAAGGGGCAGGACATTCCAACTCCCTAGGGCACCAACTTGGACCCTACCTCTGTGGAGGAGCCTCTGTCCCTCACTCTCTCACTCTCTGTTCTATCCTTTAAATAAAACTTTTGCTCTTGAAATTTAAAAAAAAGTTTGCCTATTTGCAAGAAATCAATATTTTTTTTTCTCCAGAGAAAGCACCACTCTGCAGTATATCTTTAGCATTAGGCAAATACATGAATAATTGCAAATGCATTTCCTGTTTCCTTGTGGACTAAAGAGCCTGATGGCTATTTCTAAGTTGCTGAGGTATGCCGCAGTCTTGGCTGGGCACAGAATCACGAGCCAATCAAGCAGGAACAAAACTTTATTTTGAAAAAGCCGCTAACACTCTCAGCGCCAGCAAGTCAAAAAACCGGTCCTCCCACGAGGGTGTCCGACCGGAACCGCGCGTCCCGGAACCCCCCGTCTCCTCCGACCTCCTCCGGAATTCCCTCCTACTATCCTTCCCCAACCAATGGGAACTCTCCAGCAGTCCCGTAAAGTCCCGTAACTTGAGTCCGGTAGCAGGCCAAGGTGAACAGCGGGAGTCCAGTTTGCATATGAATGTAAATTTTAACATAATCATCTCAGTGGCTAGCTGGCGTCACTTTACAACCAAAGGTGCCATACATCGTATATATGCTTGTGGCTCCTAGCATCTGCCCCCTTCTGTTTAATTAAGCAACAAGCAATGTGGCTAGGGACCGTGCCTGGTAGGTTGTCCAATTTAACATATGGTTCTTACCCGTCATGGGAGAACTGACCTTTAGGCGTCAGCTTCCTGTCTTAGGTTGAATCCACTGTAATCAGAGCAACCCGTCGCTGACTACCGGTCCAGCATTCAGCCATGCTTGTGGATAGGCCTATGCACCAGTGGGGGGGTGAGGTTCTTGCCTCACCTCTGTTGGCCCCCAAATTTAGCCTTGGTGCCAGTGGGGGGGTGAGGTTCTTTGCCTCACCTCTGTTGGCCCCCAAATTTAGACCATCACTAGTAGAAGGGAGGAGGATACAGAAATGCCACGACACCAAGCCAATTGACGGCTCCTTTGGAAAAATTGCGTCACTGGTGACACCATCAGCAAAGATATGCCAGTATTACCACAATAAACATGGGGTGAGCTGGCAAGGAAATTGCATCACTGGTGACACCATCAGCAAAAATATGCCAGCAGTACCACAATTCGGTGCACCAGATGATATTTCACAATGTATGCAACTGATATATAGTCCAGGCAAGTTCTGCAAGCAGTTCAAATTGGAGGAGTCTATCAATATGTCCATATCCTCCCAAAGTAAATCAAGTCCTTGATAGCATTACTTGTTGAGTTATATTCATTGATGCATCAGTTTATACAGTTTACTGTGATAGCTATCATAGAAGCTGTAGTTTGGTTTTATCTCAGTCTTCACTGGAATTGGGATGGAGATGGAAATTCTGGCAATGATGGTAAAGAGACATTATCCTGAACAGAATTATTAAATATAATAAAAAGAAAAGGTGAAAGTAAACAAACAGATCTGTTAAACTCCTTTAAAAACAATCCTTAACAGCCGTTTACCAAATTTAAATTAGTAAACAAACAGATCTGTTAACCATCTTTAACAACAATCATAAACAGCTGTTCACCTAATTTAAATTAAACCATATAAATCACGTGAATAAAGAAAAAATTCGGATCCATTTTTTCATGAGCGCTCCTCATATAAGAAATATGGACATACACACATACAGACATACAACACAAAACAGAAGTGTGCACACAACATACAACACATAAGACAATAGTAAATAAAGGCCTTGTAACTATACTTAGGTGAAATCTCCATTGCAATGTTTAAAAACTCCACAGTCAAAAAAAAAAAAAAATAAATAAATAAATAAATAAATAAATAAATAAAAAATAAAACACAGTCAAAAAATAAAACTGATCAGAAAAACATTAACCTAGGTTTGTATGAGCTCAAAAATAAAATAGAACTTTATGATGTGGAAAAATGCAATAATAAAATAGATACTGAGAAAAAAAAAAAACCTTGGTTAATCACTGTCGCAGATGTAAGAATAGCCAAGCTGGAGCTCTGGATGTCAGCTGTTATGGATTTGAGTCAAATCATCTTCTTTTTCTGTAGAAATTGTTTTAGTTAATCTCTCTGGAATCCAAATCGGTTGCTGTTCATCCTGTGGGAAAACACAGACAGCGCCCCGATTCCAGACTATCACTGGATCCGGGCCTTTCCATTGTCCTGTTAGAATATCTTTCCAAAGTACCTTAGGCTTATGTACATTTTTGGGGTACAAATGTCTTTCCGCAGCACTAAGTCCCGATGAATCTAAATTTAAAAAGTTTAGAGTAAAAAGGGTTATTTTAAGTTTATCTTTGGGGGATATATACCCCTTTCCAATTCCCTCCTTTTGTTTTAATAAGTACATTTTAATAGTTTGATGAGCTCTTTCAACTATGCCTTGTCCTTGTGGATTGTATGGAATTCCTGTTATGTGAGTAATACCAAATGATGAGCAAAATTGTTTAAAAGAGGAGGAAGTATAACCAGGACCGTTGTCCGTTTTTAACTGTTTTGGAACGCCCACAGTGGCAAAATTTTGTAAGCAATGAGCTATAACATCTTTAGTTTTTTCTCCGGCATGAAGGGAGCCCATCAAAAATCCGGAAGAGGTATCAACTGTAACATGTAAATATTTTAATTTTCCAAATTCTGGCAAGTGTGTGACGTCCATCTGCCAAATATGGTTAGGTATTAGTCCTCTAGGATTGACTCCAAGATTAACTTGTGGTAAAAATGTCACACAATTTTGACATTGTTTTATTATATGTCTGGCCTGTTCTTTAGTTATTTTAAAACGCTTTTGTAAAGTATTAGCATTGACATGGAACCTTTTATGAAAATTTATAGCTTCTTCTATTGTGGAGAAAATATGTATGTCATGTGTAGATTTATCTGCTAGTTCATTGCCCATACTAAGGGCTCCAGGCAATCCTGTATGTGCCCTGATATGACCTATGAAGAATGGATCTTTTCGGTCCCAGATTAGACTTTGTATAGCGGAAAACAAAGAGAAAACAGTAGAGGAAGGGGAAATCCTACCAGCATCTTCAAGGGAATTAATAGCATTAACTACATACTGACTATCAGAAAATAAATTAAATACAGAATCTTTAAACATCATAAAAGCTTGTAATACTGCATTAAGCTCTACCTTTTGAGCTGATTGTTTGGGTACTAAAAATGTAAAAGTTTGATCAGGAGTAACTACTGCTGCTGTACCATTGTTTGACCCATCAGTGAATATATTTGGAGCATTTATGATAGGGGTTTTTCTTGTCATTTTTGGAAAAACTACAGGATGCTTAGACCAAAAAGACAACAAAGGATTAGATGGTAAGTGATTATCAAATGAAACACTAGTTTTACACAGGATTATTGCCCAAGTATTTAACTCATTAGCTAACTCATCAATTTGATCCATAGTATATGGAGTAATAATTTTATTGGGAGAAATCCCAAACACTCCCTTAGCTGCTTTTATTCCTTTGAGTATTAATTGTCCTACAGCCTCAGGATATCTAGTAAGAATAGTGTTAGGGGAATAAGATAAATGTATCCACAATAATGGACCTTCTTGCCAAAATACTCCTGTAGGAATATTTTTTGTTGGTAGTACAATAAATAATAAAGGCAAACTTATATCAATTCTATCCAAATGCATATTTTCCATATATGTTTCAATGATTTTTAATACTTTTCTTGCTTCAGGCGTTAACATGCGGGGTGAATTTGGATCTGATGGACCTTTTAGAATATCAAATAAAGGTCCTAACTCTCCTGTTGGTATGCCTAGATAAGGCCTTATCCAATTTATGTCTCCCAATAACTTTTGAAAGTCATTAAGTGATTTGAGTTGATCTACTCGTATTTGAATTTTTGGTGGACGGACCATGGTTGAGGATAATAGAACTCCTAAATAATTAATTGGAAGATTTAATTGTACTTTATCTATTGCTATCTCTAGATTATAATTTTTCAATAAATTTGTAAGTGTGGCATAACATTCTAGTAATGTGTTTTTATCTTTATGTGCCAGTAACACATCATCCATATAGTGAAATATTTGTAGTTCAGGATTTTGGTTTCTAAGTGGCTGGATTGCTTTATTAACATAAATTTGACACATAGTTGGGCTGTTAGCCATCCCTTGAGGGAGTACTTTCCATTCATATCTCTGATCAGGACCTTCATGATTCAGTGCAGGGATAGTAAATGCAAAATGTGGACTATCCTCGGGATGAATTGGAATTGAAAAGAAACAATCTTTAATATCTATAACTAAAACATGCCAGGTTTTTGGTAAAGCAGACAATTGAGGAATCCCTGATTGAGCAGGTCCCATAATAACCATCTCATTATTAATGGCTCTTAAATCTTGTAATAATCTCCATTTACCAGATTTCTTTTTAATGACAAAAATGGGAGTATTATAGGGGGATACGGAAGGTTGTATATGTCCTTCCGCTAACTGTTGTCTGACCAAGTCATGGGCTACTTGTATCTTTTCTTTAGTCAAGGGCCACTGAGGAACCCACACTGGTCTTTCTGATTTCCAAGTAATTTTGATTGTCTCAGTGGCCCTTTCTGAAAACCCAATTCATGTCTATTTATTTCTTGATCTATTTGAATAGGTGCTGTCATACCTTGTTCTTGTTCTCTTAATCTTTTTTCTTTCCTAAAGCCTTGTTTAGCCCTAGTAGTGGGCGCGTTAGGATTGATGTTATTTGTTAATGTCAATCCTAATTGATCTAGGACATCTCGTCCCCATAAATTTACAGGAAGATGATCCAATACATAGGGCTGTATAGTTCCTTCACATCCTTCAGGATCCCTCCAATCTAATACCATAGCACTTCTATGGGGATTTGTTGCCACTCCTAGGCCTCGAAGCGTTTGAGTGGCTTGTTGTAATGGCCAATGTTTTGGCCATTCTTGACGAGATATGATGCTGAGGTCAGCTCCTGTGTCCAGCAGCCCATTAAAGTCATGTCCTTGAATTTTTAATTTTAGCATTGGGCGAGAATCTAAATTTAAAGACAGCATAGCCCAATCTACACCTGTGGAGCCTAATCCCTTGGAACCTCTTTCTACATTACAACTGGAAAATTTATCATGCAGGCTGGGTATTATTAATAACTGTGCTATTCTATCTCCTGGTGAAATTACTGATATACCTCTTGGAGAACTAGCTATAATTTTTATTTCACCTTCATAATCGGGATCAATTACCCCAGGACTTATCATAAGTCCTTTTAGTGTAGAAGAACTGCGTCCCAATAATAAGCCTACTGTTCCCTGGGGAAGAGGTCCTTTTACTCCTGTGGGAATGATTTGAATTCCCATCTCTGGGGTTAGTACTGCTCTGGCAGAGGCGCAGATGTCCAGCCCTGCGCTCCCTCTAGTTTGTCTGATGAGGGATTTAATGGATAATGCGTCCTGGGCACTACCTTGATGGGGCTGTTGGGTTCCTCCATTGCCCCATATATTTGTGGTTTGGGGCCCCGGGGCATTGGGCCCTCTAGTCCGTTTTTTGGCAATGGAGCTTGATACCTTTCTCCACGATATCGTGGGTAAACACTTGGTCCTTGTTCGTTTTTTGATAACGGAATACCCTCTATGGTGGTTTGAGAACGGCATTCATTAGCCCAATGTCTCCCTCTACGGCATCGTGGGCAAATACCTGGTATTCTATTCCTTTGATATCCAGCTTTGTTAAACCCTCCTCTTATGGGGCAACTCCTTTTAAAATGTCCTGTTTGATTACAATTATAGCATGTTCTTGGCCTGGCATCTAAAGCCTGTTGTACTGCTGCTAAGACTTGCCCCTGTTCATTAATGTCTCTACATAATTTAATATATGTGTTTAAATCCTCATGTCTCCATGGTCTAATGACCTCTCTGCAGCAACGATTTGCTTGGTCATAAGCCAGTTGTTTTATAAATGGCATTACCTGTTCTGTATTTCCAAATATCCTAGAGGCTGACTGAATAAGTCTATCTACAAATTCAGCATAAGGTTCATTAGTTCCTTGTATTACCTTAGATAATTGACCTTGTAAGTCTCCATGCCCCTGTAAAGTTTTCCATGCCCTAACTGCATCTACAGCAATTTGTGCGTACACACCAGGGTCATATTCAATTTGTTGTCTTTGACCCTCATAAGGTCCCTTCCCCAAAAGCATGTCCATATTTCTTTGAGGGTACCCAGCTTCTGCATTTCGCCTAGCTGTCTCCATGCAAAATTCCTCATTGGCAACCTTCCATAACAAATATTGTCCTCCGTTTAGCACAGATCGACACATGTTAGCCCAATCTGCTGGTGTCATGTCCAAGTTGGTAACAGATTCAACCATGCTTATTGTGAAGGGAGCTTGCGGCCCATAGGTCGTTACAGCCTCCTTTAATTGCTTTATTGTTTTGAAATCTAAAGCACGGTGAATTCGTTGCCCTCCTGCCTGCTCAAGTACAGGGCATGCTAATCTTTGGGGTCCTGCCTCAGAATTCCGTCCATCAACTACGGTAGTTGAGGGCCGCTCAGCGGTAGATGGAGCTGTTGGCTGAGTTACGCCCTCTGGTGATAGAACGGAGTTGGTAGCAACCTCCTGTTGTAATTCTCCACCTGATGGCTGCTTGTCCTCTAAGCTTGCTTTCTTTAAATTCTCCTCTGTCTGACTAGCTTGAGAGACCTTCTCTTTTGCTTGACCTAGCGTTTTTTCTACCATAGTCTGGACCTCTAACAATTTACTTAACAGTTTTTCGGTTTGTTTTTTATTGGATTCTAATCTACTATAACCTAACCCAATAAGGTAGGATAAAACAAAGCCGAAGCAGAATGAAACAAAGACGGAGCAGACAATGGTTGTATCAATTTTCTCTTTCTCAGGGCTGAATAACTTCAAACCTTGAGCCAACCATTTTTTCCAGTTCGCCTGAGAAAATTCTAGGGCTAGGGAGCTCGAAATGAAAACAAAATAAATCAAAACAAGAACACATTGTTTTCTGAGAAGGTCATCCATCCTGTCGCCTTCCCTCAGGGGCGAGCAATTTACTCACCTCTAAGCTTCAGGCGTTCCCCGCACGGGCCGCCAAATGCCGCAGTCTTGGCTGGGCACAGAATCACGAGCCAATCAAGCAGGAACAAAACTTTATTTTGAAAAAGCCGCTAACACTCTCAGCGCCAGCAAGTCAAAAAACCGGTCCTCCCACGAGGGTGTCCGACCGGAACCGCGCGTCCCGGAACCCCCCGTCTCCTCCGACCTCCTCCGGAATTCCCTCCTACTATCCTTCCCCAACCAATGGGAACTCTCCAGCAGTCCCGTAAAGTCCCGTAACTTGAGTCCGGTAGCAGGCCAAGGTGAACAGCGGGAGTCCAGTTTGCATATGAATGTAAATTTTAACATAATCATCTCAGTGGCTAGCTGGCGTCACTTTACAACCAAAGGTGCCATACATCGTATATATGCTTGTGGCTCCTAGCAGAGGTAGGACAGAATTACAGATCTCCACCAGTACACCTCCCAGCTTCCATTTTACTGTCTGCAGTCAGGGAAGCTAGAGCAAGTGAGAACATACAAGCGCAGTTTTTGGAGTAAAAATTTTATGAAATTTAAACTTTAGGTAAAAAAAAATAATAATACCAGAGGGTAGCAAGTTGACGAAAATCAATAAATGTAAAAGGCTTGAATTCTTCAACTCGGAGAGCAATGAGTCATGATTCCTCCATGAGAAAGATATGTACAGCTGTATAGAAAGAAGTTCGCTTGGAGCCTTGTTCTAAAATAACATGTGACTGTACCACAGCCTGCATTAACAAGTTAAGAAAACTTAATAACTGTCCTCAAGTGCATGAAGGGCCATTAAGTGGATGGTTCTGTCTTTTTCAGAGTCTGAATTCTTGGAACTAAAAGAAAATTTAGAATCTTATAGATAATCAAGGGGATTGTCTTTAGAAGTGGAGGAGATTGAGATCATCTCTAACGAGTGTGAAAGTAAGAGTGTACGGTTTGGGGATAGGAGAGGCAGGGAAAAATCTAATGGAAAAAAACAGTCTAGGTTTATAACGAGTGAGAAATCATCTGCAGGCACAATTTTCCAGTTTGCAGAATGGCTAGAAGCATGCCTTGATGTAATTGCCTCGCCAGAATATTGTACATGACAAAATGTTGCAGTAGCCACCTAATATGTAGATGCAGTCCAGGTTGAGGGAGTGTTGAAGGTACAGAAGTCAATATTAACTGGAATAGTTATTGTAAACAGTTTTAAACATTTTTACATTTTTTGACTCAATGATTAAACAATTCTAAGATGGAGATACTATTATTAAGCAGAGGAACAGAGAGTTTAAGTAAATTGTCTAAAATTTTGTAAGAAGTAGAGCCTGGATTTGAAGTCAGGAAGTGTTGTTCCGAAGTGTGTGTTCTTAAGTAATATGTTATAATACAAGAGTGCTTTATGGTAGAATGACCTCTGGATTGAGATTCTGAAAATCTGGGTTTTAGGCCTAGCTCTGCCACAAAAAGGTTGTGTAACCTTAGGAAATTCCCTTTGTCTCTCTGGCCTCCAATATTCTTATCACATTCACTTAAAGCTTTAATATTCAGTGGTGAATTCATCCTGATATTAGTGTAAGTAAGTACATAGGCATAATCATTCAGGATTTAGCAATCACTTCAGTCATGATAATTCTTTATTATTGAGAAGAATCCATGGGGGCAAATATGTAGAAAGAGAATGTTGCAGTAGCTGGGAGAGTTGAGCCCAGAAAAGAACTCACAAAGACTAAATACTCATGAGTACAAACTATAAGAGGTCATATTTCAAATTAGGTTCTATTAAAAGAACTAACAGGGGCTGGGGTTGTAGCTCAGTAGTAAAGTGCTTGCCTAGTATGCATGAGGCACTGGGTTGGACCCTCAGCACCACATAAAAATAAATAAAGGTATATACATGTAAAAAAAAGAACTAGTTGTTGAATACATATTAAGTATTGGACACACCATCCCTCGGAGATGTAAATATATCCCTCATTTATATGAGGACAAAATTGGCTCAGAGTGGTGAAGTGATTTACAGTAGATCATACAGTATGTGACAGGATTAATATGAATCTAAACAAGGTTCTATATCTATTGTACCATGCTGCCTTAGAGTTTTTAAATCATTACAGCTAGCCAAAGGATAAATAAGCTAGTAGGAGATAGAAAAGTGGGAGTAACCATCTGGGAGGTATGGAAGTCAATCTGGAATAACTGCTCCATGAGGAAGTTATAGAAAGGATTCAAGCCCCTTAGGCCTTTGGATTTCATGTTAGGAAGAAATATAGAGGTGAATTGGAAAACAAGAAGAGTAGAGATAGTGGAGAAGGAAGCATAAAAATTCCTCTCAGTGGTTCCCATTTTACCCAACTCTAGGTGGTCTATTTAAAACTCCCTGGAATTATATAATTCAGTGGCCCAGATACTGATTCAAAGAATTTCTGAAAGGGTTTCAAGCTGTGTTTATCTCCTTCACCCTTCTCTCCTTAATTACCAAGTTAGAAGTGTCTCTAATATTTATTTTATTACTAATAGTCACCTTTGGGCTAGGGAATCAGTGCTTTAAAGCTTCTCCTAGTCACAGAAGGACCTCTTACTGATAAATTTTTTTAGTAGCTTGATTAACTCCTCTATATCCATCGTAAATTGTTGTGAATGTCTGGAACCTCTTAAAATTCTCTCAGCATCTAAATACAATGACATCTCTCCAGAAGGAACTTGTAGAAGGTTTTCAGTGAGGCATAGTAGAAGGAGAGATTTGGGAGGCAGGAATATCTGTTTTTTTTTTAAATCCTAAACTTGTCATTTGCCATCTTGTGCAAGTAACTCCATCATTCAAAGTCTGTATTCTCATTTGAGAAACAAAATTAATATTTACTATATAGGAAGAATTATGCAGATTCTTGAAGATAATAGGACCAGTAAAACCACATGGTGCATCATAACTAGTCAATCATGATAGTCTCTCACTTAACCTCACTCCATCCAGCCATTACAACTTACTTTTTCTTTCTGGTCCTGTCTTCAAGACTATGTTGGTATCTTCAATAAAGGTAAGAAAAATATCTGATCTATGCCTGTCACCATGTTGATAGGACTTTTAAATTAAACAAAATCATTTTCTTTGTTTCAGTGCTCACCATAAACTGAATCCATTAACCAAAATTTTGAAATACTTTACAAAATAAAATTGGGTCTGCTTTCAAGAAATGTATAGTCTCAGGCTCTTTCTGACATACTTGGTACCACCGACCACATATGTCTCTTTAAAATAGTTTCCTTCCTTGGTTTCTGGGACACTATTGATTTGTGGCTTCTTCTACCTATGTGACCCCAATAAGAGCCACAAATACAAGGTCTGTTCCTTTCTGTTCTAGAAAAGCACAGATTTTTACTGCCTCTCTTCCTTACTTACTCTGGTTCCCTTCCTTTGGCCAGGGAGCCTGTTTTTAATCAATGCACATCACTTTTAACCATCATCCTCCACCTAAAATACTATGTAAATATTTGCCCAAGATTAGGATGGCTAACATCCATATCCTTTGATTCATCTGTATCTCTTCTGATTCCATTCAAAAGCAAATTATTCCTAAGTCTGGCTTAATTCACCTTCCTTAAATGAGCTTGCAGCTTTAGGTTTGTGACTTCATTATCTTCTTTATAGGTAAAGATTGGGGTAAGGGGAGATCAACTAATTACTTACCTAATTATATTCAAGAACTGTGACATGGTAAGCCCTGTCCTAGAAAGTTCATCTCAGGAGAGGAACCAGTATTTATTGATTGCCCACCATATGCCAAGCACCAGACTAGGCACTTTCACATCCCCTATGCCACAGAAACCTCTCTTCTCTTCTATACCTCTAAGAACTGAAATTTATCATCTTTGTTTTACATATGAGGAAACTGAGTTGGAGGGAAGAAGGACCTGTTTAAGATTTTCCAGCTAGGAAGTATGGACTTAGGATTCAAACTGATGTCTCTTCATTCCAAAGTCCATGTTCTAGATTGAGAGAATTAAGTCAATCACAGAATTTAAATTAAAAATGGTTTTATTTAGAAGACATTTATACCCTGTCTTTCCTTAACCCCTTTTGAAAATAAAGTATGGAGAGAAGTAAACTAATTCATCACAGTATGGGATGAACAACTCTTTTATAACTAATCCCAGCTGTACCTAATCCTCACCACCAACTACCTTTTCATGCTAATTTGTATATTCTGTTCCTCTTCCTAATCCTCTTCTGCTCCACCTTCTAATAATCAATACTTATCATCTTTATCCTCCTCCACCTGTCTATAGAATTTGTAACTGAAGAATGTTTATTTTTCTTAAGACTCTCTTATTTGAGTTCCATTGGGCAATTCTCTTTCCCTCTCTGGTTTCAGTTTCCCAATCTGTACATTGTCTCCATCTAGCATATTGGACAAGATAGGTTCTAACAGGCAACTATATAATCCAGGTATTCAAATTTTCCCTTGTTTTTTTTTTTTAGCTCCTTGTCTATGTTTCTTTATCTTTTGGTTAATTCCTCCTCCTACCCACTACCTATGAATTCCTTAGACTTGATTCCACAGTGTAGGTGTTTACTTTTCCACACTTGTTACCCTGGCAAATTGATTCACTTTCTTAGTGTAGCATTTTGAAAAAAGCAAGGTCTTTGGACTCATAAGGACCTGGGTTTGAGTTTTCCTGACCTTGTTCTGAAAGTGGATGAATATTCCTCACAATATGGTAATAGGATTGTTACCTATTACCATATCATTTGGTACTTCATCATAAGGTAATGAATGATTACCCCTAGTAGAAATTCAACATGTGTCCATTTCTTTTCTCTATATAAATGATTTTAAATCTATGACATTAAATCTAAACTTTCAGTCAGGATCCAGGCTCATATTTACAATGATTTGCTAGTGCCTGAATTTTAGGCCATCCAAACAAGGTTTATAATACAAATGAGGAAATGGCCACTTGGAGAAGCAAAAATTATCTAAGATCCTACAGCTCAGATTCAAGCCTGTATCAACCCAACTTTTAGACTTCAGGTCAGTGCTGTAATCCAGTCCACATGGTGCCTCTTTGAGTACTAACTCTTCATTGCAGTCTTGTCTGACTACATTTATTGTCCCCTTTTGAACCAAGAGCACTTAGCAGCTCTGCCATATCATTTGGTACTTCATCATGTTCTGGCTTGTGTTGTTCGGTCATTATTCTGAGTGTAAATCTTGGATTCACACATGGGATGGGAAAACAGCAGCTTGTCATGCCTCTCTCATTCTCCATGATTCCATGGCATATGTGGGGGAGCCCATAAGATCATTAATACACATTTATAGACTTAATTAGGAAAAAAGACAAGTTTCTGTTTCTTTTCTTTCTTTTTATTTTATGTGTGTGTTTTGAAATAACCAACAAGGTGAAGATTGACATATCACCATGGTTATAGATGACCTAGATGTAAGGAGATAAATACTATGCTTGGCTTTGAGAAGCAGTAACCCAAAAAGAGGACTTGCTTTTCTCAATAGCTGTCTAACAGAGTCAGTGGATTTCAGTTTATGCCTTTACAAATATTGAAGTGACCAGGACCAAGTCCTTGGTAAGGTTTGTGGTAAAATGTCATAAGATAGAGGAAAATCCATTAAGTAGACATAAATATGAAAGGATAATATATCCAGTAATAAAGCTTCTGCTTACTAAATTGGCAACCTTATAAGCCAACTATTATAAGAAGAAACAGCTAGAAAGAGGGATAGAAGGGCTGGGGATGTGGCTCAAGAGGTAACGTGCTCGCCTGGCATGCGTGCAGCCCGGGTTCGAGCCTCAGCACCACATACAAACAAAGATGTTGTGTCCGCCAAAAACTAAAAATAAAATAAATATTTTAAAAAATTCTCTTTCTCTCTCTCTCTAAAAAAAGAGGGATAGAATATGAGGAAGAGTGAGATTTTAGTACTTCTTAAATTCAAGAATGGAAGTGCTTTGAAAAAGCAGTCTAAGCAGATGTTGAAAGAGAGAGATTAAGAGGTCCCTTCTGCTCTTCATGTCTGCTGCCTCCCTCAACTCTGGGCTCCTGTTCCTTTTCTAAAAAAAAAATTAATTTGTTTTAATCAGTTATACATGACAGTAGAATGAACTTCTATGCATCATATATAATAGAGTATAATTTCTCATTCTTCTGTTGTACATGATGTAGATTCCTACCATCATATAGTTATATATGTACATAAGGACATAATGTCTGATTTATTCTACTATCCTTCCCACCCCATTCACCCTCCCCTCCCTTCACTCCCCTCTACCTAATAATCTAAAGTAATTCTATTCTTTCTTAGCTTCCCCCATTTACTGTGAATTAGCATCCAAATATCAGAGCAAACATCTGGCCTTTGTTTTGGGAGGATTGGCTTATTTAGCTTAGCATGATATTCTCCAGCTGTATCCATTTACTGGCAAATGCCATAATTTCATTCTTCTTTATGGCTGAGTAATATTCCATTGTGTATGTATACCACATTGTGTTTATCCATTCATCTGTTGAGGAGCACCTAGGTTGCTTCTATAATTTAGCTATTGTGAGTTGATGTACCTGCATCACAGTAATATACTGATTTTGAGTCCTTTGGGTATAAACCAAGAAGTGGGATAGCTGGGTCAAATGGTGATTCCATTCCAAGTTTTCTGAGGAATTTCCATACCACTTTCCATAAGGGTTGTACAAATTTGCATTCCCACCAGCAATGTATGAGTGTACCTTTTCCCCCACATCCTTGCCAACATTTATTGTTGTTTGTATTCTTCATAATTGCCATTCTGATTGAAATGAGATGAAATCTTAGTGTAGTCTTGATTTCCATTTCTCGAATTGCTAGAGATATTGAATATTTTTTTCATATTTGTTGATTGATTGCATATCCTCTTCTATGAAGTGCTCCCCTTTTTGTATGCTTCTTCCTTACTATCCCTCTCCCTCTCTACCCATCAACTGGATTAAAGCCATGGGAAATTAGTTCTGCAGCTACTGGTCTGGTAGCATATAGATAAAAGAACTGGTAAATTGACTAAATATCTGACTCTTCAGGTTTATATTATCTGCCTGGTTCTTACCCGCCAACCCATATTGGTAGCTCAGTACAACAAGAATAAGGACTAGAAAATACTATTTATTAGAATAACCTTGCATGTGGCATTTAAAGAAAATTAGTCTCTTGATAAACAGTTTATTTATTTGGAGGGGGCAGGGCAGGGTACCAGGGATTGAACACAGGTGTGCTTAACTACTGAGCCACATGCCCAGTCATTTTTATTTTAAAGAGCTTTATATTAAGCTAGATAAGCTATACTCAAAAAGTTAAGTGTTATCTGTTTTCTTTTATATGTAGAAGCCACATAGATAAAAGGAATCTCATAAAAGGAGAGGGGAGACCAGTAGAGTACAAGAAGAGTACATGGTGAAGGAAAGAGAGGAGGTACTGGGAAATGGGTTTTGATCAAATTATGTTACACACATATACAAATATGGCACAATGAAATCCACCATTCTGTATAATTATTATGTAACACCAAAAATTAAAATATAAAGGAAAAAAATAAAAAGATATTGAAGGGAAAGAAAATAAATAAAAATAACTTTTAAGATAATTTAATAAACTTTAGCCAATGAGGCAGTATTACTCAGTCCAAATGTATGGTAACTAAGTGTATGTGTTGGTATATCATCCTGAACACCAATTTGTCAACTGATTTTCACCCTTTTGACTATGACTATCCTGATATTGAGCCTTGAAGGACAATATGAATTACATAAATAACTAATTAAAGCATGAAAATCCAGGTATAGGGGACAAGTAGATTTATAAGAATACAGTTTTACTAAAAACAAATGGCATTAGAGAAGATTATGCTAAGTGAAGTTAGCCAATCCCAAAAAAACAAATGCCAAATGTCTTCTCTGATATAAGGGGGTGACTCAAAATGGGGTTGGGAGGGAGACCAAGGAGGAAGATTACCTCTAGATAGGGAATAGGGGTGGAAGGGAAACGGAGGGAGAAGGGGAAGAGCATGGATGGTGAAAGGAGACCCTCATCATTATACAAAATACATGTATCAAGATGTGAATTTGGTGTCAACATACCTTATATATAATCAGAGATATGATAAATTATGGTATAATGGTGTATTAAGAATTGTAATGTGGGGCTGGGGATGTGGCTCAAGCGGTAACGTGCTCACCTGGCATGTGTAGGGCGCTGGGTTCGATCCTCAGCACCACATAAAATAAAAAATAAAGATGTGTCCACTGAAAAACTGAAAAATAAATATTAAAAAATTCTCTCTCTCTTTAAAAAAAGAATTGTAATGCAAAAATAAACAAATTTAAAAAAGCAAATGGTCTGATATAATCATGTCACATGCAGTGAACCATGAGGAGACAAGTACAGATAGGTATAGCCTTAAGAGACGAGGTTGACTTGGAAGTTATTTCTTCAATTGAACATTTTACTGAGAAAACTATAAAACATATGCAATTATTAGAAATAATACAGAAATGTTCCATGTATTCTTTTCCTGTTCCTCTAAGAGTAACATTTTCCAGAAATATAGTATAATATCAAAACAGGATATTCATATTGATAAGAGTCAACCAATCTTATTCAGATTTCCCATTTTAATTGTACTTGCTTGTGTGCATATATGTAATTCTAAAAAAAATTAAATCACATGTGTATGTTCATGGTTCCACCACAACACTGAATATGTTGAACAGATTCATCACTATAAGGAATTCTCATATTGCCTTTACTAACACACCTCCCTCTGCCTTCCATGCTCTACCCCTTGCCATTTAGCAACACAAAGTACCTAACTGCTAACAACCAGTAATCCGTCTGTTTCTTTAATTTTGTCAGCTCAAAAATATTAAATTGATTGAATTATACAGTGTTACCATAAAGGATAGGCTTTTTTTCACTTAGTAAAATTCCCTGGGGAAACACTTAAGTTGCTGAGTGCACCAATAGTACATTCCTTTACATTGTTGAGTTTCATTCCTTTGTAACAATTTTAAAGAATTTGTTTATTTTATTTTTTTTAAGAATTTGTTTAAACATTCATCCACTGAAGGAAATCTTATTTTTGTTCAGTTTGGGAAGATTATGAATAATTCTTCTATGAATATTCATGTACAGATGTTTGAATGAACATAAATTTTCAGTTGTCTAGAATAAACGACCAGGATTGCAATATTTGCACCATATAGTAGTTACCTATTTGGTTCATAGAAAACGGCCAATCTGCTTTCCTGTGTGTCTGTATTATTTCACATTCCCACTAGCAATGTGTGAGTGATCTAGGTTCTTCATGTCCTCACCAGCAGTTGATATTATTTTTATTTTAGCTTTTCTATAGATGTAAATTAATAAGATATAACCGTCCTTCCTTCCTTTCTTTCTTTCTTGCTTTCTTGCTTTCTTTCACCAGAAATTGAACACAGGGGTGCTTAACCACTGAGCCACATCCCCAGCCCTTTTCATATTTTATTTAGAGACAGGGTCTCTCTGAGTTGCTTGGGGCTTTGATAAGTTTGCTGAGGCTGGCTTTGAACTCACTATCCTCCTTCCTCAGCCTCCTGAGCTGCTGGGATTTCAGGCATGCACCACTGTGCCTGGCATAACATTTCTTAATGACTAGTGATAATGACAACTTTTCACGTGCTGTTTACCCCCTTTGATAAAATGACTCTTGGTGTCTTTTGCCATTTTGGGGAGGTTGGTATTAGCTACTTAGCCATTTATTTATTTTTAATTTTGAGGTAGGGTCTTACTAAGTTGCTGAGGGCCTCACTAGGTTGCTGAGTCTAGCCTCAAACATGTGATCTTCCTATCTCAGCCTTCCAAGACACTAACATTTTACAGACATGCTCCATCACATCTGATTGGATTGTTTTTTAATATTGAGTTTTCACGATTTTTTTCTATATCTTAAATATTAGTCTTTTGTTGGGTATGTAGTTTATGTAGCTTGAAAATATTTTCTCTGAGGCTGTACCTTCTATATTCTTATTATTCTTGTGATTTTTATATAAAAAAGATCTAGTTTCATTTAGGTTCAATTAATCAATTTCTTCTTTTATGAGTCATGCTTTTATGAGTCAGTCTAAGAACACATTGCCTGGCTCTAGAGTCTCAAGATTTTCTTTTTTTTTTTCAAAAGTTTTATGGTTTTATGTTATGCATTTAAATCAGTGATTCATTTTGGTTTAGATTTTACAGAAGATATAAGGTTACATGAACATCCAGTCTTTTCACTTGTGTATGTTTAATTGCTGCAGTGCCATTTGTTTATCTTTTCTATCTAGGAGCAGTACTGCATGCCTGTAATCCCAGTGACTCAGGAGGCTAAGACAGGAGGACTGCAAGTTCAAAGACAGCTTTAGCAAATTAGTGAGGCCCTGAGCAACTCAGTGAGACTCTGTTTCTAAATAAAATATTTTTTTTTCAAAAAGGGGCTGGGATGTTGCTCTATGGTTAAGTGCCGGTAGGTTCAATCCCAGTACCAAAAACAAACAAACAAAATAACTATCTTTCTCCATGGAATTATCTAGTAATAAATGTCAGAAATCAATTAAGCAGCCCCCTTTTCCTTTCCCTATGCCTTATAATAAACTAAAAACTGTTAAAAACAATCAATTGAAGAAATTTGTGTGTGTCTATGTCTGGGTTCTTTATTTTGTTCCATTGATCTTTATTTCTGTCCCTCTACACACCACACTATTGTGTTTACTCTTGATATATTGTACGTAATCCTTCATATCAGGGAGTTGTTTACTATTGCTATTATGTATGTAATCCTTAATATCAGGCAGAGTGTTTTCTCCGATTTTCTCTTTTAACATTGCTTTTGATTTTCGGGCCTGTACTTTTCCATATAAATTTCAAACTAAGTTCAGCCCATGGTGGAACACTTACCCAGCATGTGCAGGGGTCTGGGTTTGATCCTCAGCAACATGAATACATTGCACACATGCATGCACGTGTGTACACACCTACATGCACGTGTGTACACACACACACACACACACACATACACAGAGACACATATACATATACAAAATCACCCACAAAAAATGAGTAAAATAAGTTTATCTATGTCCACAAACAAAGAATACCCCAAACCAAACCATGCTTGAAATATTACAGGAATTATCTTAAACCTATAGAACAATAATTAGAGGAGAAATGGCATATTTATGCTTTTTAAAGAATTTTTTAGTTGTAGATGGACACAATGACTTTATTTTATTTATTTTTATGTGGTGCTGAGGATCAAACCCAGGGCCTCACATGTACTAGGCAAGTACTCTACCACTGAGCCACAACCCCATCCCTTCTTTATATTGAGCCTTCCAATCCACCAACATGATGTGCCTTTATTTAAATCATCTTTGGTTTCCTTTACCAGCATTTTGCAATTTTCGTACAGATCTTCAGATTATTTGTTAACCTTGTACCTAAGTGTTTCATTTACTACTACTACTTCTACTTATTATTAGTATTATTAGTGCTGGAAAGTGAATCCATGAGTATTCTAGGAAAGTGTTCTTCCACTGAGCTTAATCCCCAGTCCCTCATTGTGGTTTTGTTTTACATTTCCCTGATAGTTCATTATATTAATTAGCTTTTCTTATGCTCATTGGTCATTTGTATACTTTTTGTTTAGAAATGTATATTCAGGTATTTTGCTCTTTTTATATGATGTGTACATTTTTAAATTCTGTGATTTGTCTTTTCACTTTTTTGTGTGTATGTGTGGTACTGGGGATTGGGATTGAACCCAAGGCCTTGCACATGACAAAGTAAGTGATCTACCAATGAGTTATATGCCCAGCCCTTTGTTGAACTTTGTTTTGAGATAAGGTTGCTAAGTTGCCCACACTAGCCTCAGACTTGTGATTCTGTTTTCTCAGCCTTCCAAGTAGTTGGGGTTAAAGGTATGGGCCACTGCACCTGATTTGTCTTTCACTTTCTTGATTGTCTCCTTTGAAGCACAAAAGTCATTTTCTATGGTGTATAATTTAGCTCTTCTCTCTTTTGTTGCTTATGCTTTGGGTGCCATATCTAAGAATCCATTACCAAATTTGAGATCATGAATGCATGTGCCTATGTTTTATTCTAATAGCTTTATAGTTTTAGCTTTTGTATGTAGTTCTTTGATCCATTTTCAGTTATCTTTCATAATGGTGCAAGATCAGGATCTTACTTCATTCTCTTAAATGGATATTCAGCTGTCCTAGCACTATTTATTAAAAAGAAAAATTTTCCTCATTGCATTGCATTTGCACCCCTAGTGATGATAAGTTCACCATAAATGTGAAGTTTTGTTTTTTTTTAAAAATTTATTCTTCTTTATTTGTTCTTTTTAGATATAAGTGACAGTAGAGTGTATTTGGACATATTTTACATACCTGGAGTATAACTTTTTCTAATTAGGAGCTCATTATTGTGGTTGTACAAGATATGGAGTTTCACTGGTTGTGTATTCATCTGAATTATATTTGATTGATATATATATGTTTGTTTTTACAATAGTACCACTCTGTCTTGACTATTATTTTGTGTAATAAGTTTTAAAATTAGGAAGTAACAGCTCTCCAACTTTCCTCTTTTTTAAAATTTCTTTGCCTATTCTGGGTACCTTACCATTCCATATAGATGCCATACAGAATCTCCATTTCAGTTTCTCTAAAGAGGCCAGCTGAGACTATGTGAAATAAACCAAAATCAACGGTATGGGCATACTTCTGAATGCCCCACTTTAGGCTGATTTCCTAGATATAGATGTTTATTTCCTTCCTCAGTTTTGGGACATTTCCAGCAATTATTTCTTTGAATAATCTTACTGTCACTGTCTTTCCTTTATTTCTGAGGATTCCATAATGTGTATCTTGGTCCACTTGAGAGCATTCCAAAAGTCCCTTAAGCTATCTTTCTCTTCTCATTGTTTTTTGTTCCTCTGATTGGGTGAATGCCAATGACCTTTGATTTATCTGCTTGATCTAGCTTGTTATTGAATCCCTCTTTTGAAATATTTAGTACAGTTATTATATGCTTCAGTTTTATGATTTCTGCTTAGTACTCTTAAAATATTTTTATCTGTTGAAAATCTTACTTTGTGCAAGTATTACTCTTCTGATCTTGTTAAACATCTTTATGACTGTTATTTTTAAGTCTCTGATGGGTAGATCATATATCTCCATCTCATTAGGGTTGATTTTTGGAGATTCTTTTTTTTTTGTATCAGGGACTATGGAATCCACAGGTGTTTAACCACTGAACCACATCCCCAGGCCTTTTTAAAAAAAAAAAATTTTGAGATATGGACTCCCTAAGTTGCTGAGGCAGACTTTGAACTCATGGTTCTCCTGCCTCAGCCTCCCAAGCAGCTGCGATTACAGGTATGCACTACCATGCCTGGCTATTTTGTTTTGTTTGTGACATATCTCCACATTTCTTCATTTTCCTTGACCACTCTGTTGCTTTCGGTACATTAGGTAAAACAGCTACTCTTCTAATCTTGCCAGACTGGCCTTGTGTAGAAGCTGGTCTTCACCAGTCAACCTGGTGAAACACTCTGGATGCCTCTCAAAGTTTTTTGCTTATTTAAACTGGTATTTTCATTTCAGTGACCTATTTATTAAAATTAGGACTGTCAAATTCCATAAGTGTCCCAAAGACCTATGAGATGGAACCCAGTTTTTTCATAGTAAATAGAAAAGCTGGGGTTCTAAGTGTGTGTTTCTGTTTCTTCTTTTCTCTGGGATAACCTGGGTGCTGGAAGGTATGTTTTACTCTTTCTGGCTAAACTGGGTAGAAGGTTTGTGGCATCTGCCTGCACTCTTATTCAGACTGCTTACTCTTTCAGCCCATTTCTTTGCCCTCTAGTTCTATCAAATGCCATCAAGTCTCAAGGACCAGCAAGTCAGCTGGCCATTTAGTTCTATCACTGGACTGAGCCAGGAGAGCTATGGGAAGTGCACATATGCCTGGTCAGTTTCCGAGAGCACTACAATTTGCCTGTATGTTAGGGTCTGTAAACAAGTCAGGATGGCACCTGGCAAATGTTAGAGTCTGTAAACAAGTCTGGATGGCGCCTGGCATTTTGCCAGAGGGAGTGGTTTGTGAAGTAACTCCAGCGAGCCATTAAGTGTGGAGATTCCTTATTGGTTGACTGCTGTATCTAGTTTATGTTAATTAAGATAAGCTGTGTGGAATGTATAAATACCCCTCCTGTCCTACAATAAACGGCTTCCACTCCTGCTGTATCAATCTACACAAGTTGTTCGTTCCCCCCCCCCCCAGTTATTCTGCTGCAGCTGGACTGCAGCACCTGTACATCAATTTTTAGATTCAGGCTAATTAAAAGTCCAACAGGCAGTAGCCAAGACTACTACATTATGTATGTAGTCAAACCCTTCAGTGAGATACTAGCAGCTAGGTAGTTTTTACCTGATCACTCTGTGTTACACAATAGGGAATTCCCATTACCATGCTCCCACGCTAATTTGAAATGGATTCCTCCTATACCAATTTAAAAATGGATTCTCTCTTTTCTGTGGTACTGGGGAACTCATGAATGCCAAGCCTCATCAGCTCCCAGAAATAGATTATTTAGAACTTTTTCCACAGGTGAGAGTTATAAAAGTTGGGTTGCTGGATGTATACATAAGCTTTGTCCAGGGAAGGGCTGAAAGTCTGGTTTTACCATAGAAGAAAGGTGGGAGAGGAAGGTATGAGATGTGTCTATATGCCCTTACAGGCTCTAGAAGTCTTACTAATTACCTGCCCCAGTCTAGTTAGAGGTCTGACCTTCACATATCAGATGGAAAGTATTCAGTCAAATATCTTCTAGGGAGAAATCAGGAGCTGAGCATTACTGCACAGAATGCAGGGAGGGTGAAACACTGGTCCATTTATTTAAAACTTCCTTTTTGAAAACTTTTATGCTATTGGGATTGGAAACTAGTACAACCATTATGAAAGTCAATATGAAGGTTCCTCAAAAGACTAGAAATGGAGCCACCACATGACCCAGCTATACCATTCCTTGTTATTTATCTTAAAGAACTAAAATCAGCATACTATAACAATACAATCACCTCAATATTTATAGCAGCACTATTCACAATAGCTAAATTATGGAATAAACCCAATAAATGAATGGATTATGCAAATATCTGATACACACACACACACACACACATTGAAGTTGTATTCAGAAGTTAAGAAGAATGAAATTATGTCATTTTCAGGAAAATGGATGGAATTTGAGAGCATTGTATTAAGTGAAATAAGCCAAACTCAGAAAGTCAAGTGTGTTATGTCTTCTGTCATAGGTGGAAACTAGAGAGAAAAAGGGAAAACAAAGTGTATGCAGGGAAATCTCATGAAAATAGAATAAACAGGAGATTAGAGGAAGGGGACTAGAGAGAAGAAGGAGGGGAGGGTAAGGGAAGGTACTAGGGAATGAAGTTGACCAAATTATATTGTTATAGTATGTGCATATATGAGTATGTAATAACAAATCTCACAATTCTGTATAATTATAATATGCTAATAAAATTTAAAATAAATTTATAAAGCTATGTAAAAATTGCATTTTTATTCTCTTTGATTTGGGGGGACTCCAGAATGCGAAACTCTGTCCATTGCCAGAGCTAGGTGATTTAGGAGAAAGTCTCTTGGGTAGGAACTGTAAAAGTTGGAGTGCTAAATATGTGGTCCTAATGTATTTACTCCTCAAAGAGAATCTGGGGGTTATGGGTTCCCTTCTGATTATAAAGTTCTGTTCCCTGGTGGGATTTATGGTGTAAGCCTTTTTCAGCTTTTCCAACCCATTTTGATATGAATATTTTCTCAGTTGCATGGTATGTAGGAGCATTTCAACTAATTTCTGTTTTCTCTCAGAGATAATTGATCCATGATAGTGTCTATGGGAGGAGGGAAACTCCTTGCTGAACTCTTATTCTACCACTTGCTGAACTCTCCCTCTTCCTCTTTATCTCTCTCTCTCTCTCTATCCATCTATCTAAAAGTTTGGCAACATTTATTTATCTTTTTAATGAGCCAGCTTTTGATTTTATTGATTTTCTCTGTTGTTGTTCTGTTCTCTAGTTCATTAATTTCTGCTCTAATCTTTATTAATAATTTCCTTTCTCACTATGTATATTTATAAATTATATTGATATATTATTTATATATTTCCTCACTACATATTTATTTCCAGTGTCTTCAGGTGGAAGGTTAAGTTTCTGACTTGACATTTTTTTCTCTTTAACAGTGGAATTTGCAATTAGAAATTTTCCTGTAAACATTGATTTAGCTGCATCTCATCATGTGTTTGGGAGACATGCACTTTATTTTCATTAATCTCAAAAAAAATTTTTGACCCTCTTTTAACTTTGTATTAGACCCATTGGTTACTAAGAATTGTGCTATTTGATTTGCACAGATTTTTAAGTTTCTGAACTATTTTCCTGGTATTAATTTTCAATTACATTCCATTATTATTGGATAAGATGCTATGGATTCATTTTATTCTTTTAAATGTATTAAGGTTTTTTCTATGGCCTAGTTTATAGTCTATCCTGGAGAATTGTCCCTGTGCATTTGAGAATAATGTATATTTTTGTTGGTGGGTAGATTTTATTATTTCTAATTTGGTTTACAAATGGTCTTCTACATTCCTGTTACTTTTCTGTGTAGTTATTCTGTCAACTATTGAAAGTACAGTATTTAAGTCTCTAATTCTAATTGTTGAATTTTCTATTTTCTCCTTCATTTCTGTCAGTTTTTGCTTCATGTAATGTGATGTTCTGTTGTTAGGTGCATGAGCTTATAAACTGTTAAAACTTCCTTATGGACTGATCACTGTATCATTATAAAATGTTCCTCTTTAGTAACAACATATTTGGTTTTAATGTGTATTTGGTCTGAGTGACACTTCAATATTTTTTGTGACTGCTGTTTGCATGATGTATTTTTTCCATCATTTTACTTTCAATCTCTTGGTGTATTTGAACCTACAGTGTGTCTCCTGTGGACATGAGATAGTAGAATATTGGTTTTCATCATATCTGACAATATCTACAATTTGACTACCTAATCCACTTTTATTTAATATTATTCTTATAATTAAATTTGCATATGCTGTTTTACTCTGTGTGTGTGTGTGTGTGTGTGTGTGTAGAGGGGTGTTTGGTACTGGGATTGAATCCAGTTGTGCTCTACCACTGAGCTACATCCCCAGCCCATTTGTTTTTCTTATTTTTTTATTTTGAGACAGGGTCTCAAACTTTCAATATTCTGGCCTCAGCTTTCTGAGCAGCTGGACTTATAGGTGTGCACTGTCACACCCAATACAGTTTGACATTTTGTCCTCCATTAGTCTCATATTTTTTCTCTTTTTCTGTTTCTTCTTTACTGCTTCATTTTTGTCCTCCATTAGTCTCATATCATTTTCTGTTTCTCCTTTACTGCTTTCTTCTGTTTTGAGTGTTATACAATGTAACATTTTCATTCCTTTAATGATTTCTTTATAATATCTATTTCCCTAGTAATTCTTTTAGAGCTTATCACATACACTGTTACTATCAGAATCAGCAGCATATTTATACTAACTTAATTCCAGGAAAATATGGAAATGTGAGACCTCTATATTACCTCTGTCCTTTTTTGTACTATTATTATTGTACATATTACATCCATGTTTGTTAAAACAACTTTGTTATAATTAATACTTTATATAATCTTATGTCTTTTAAAAAGCTGAGAGGAGATAGATTTAAATATATACTTGTAGCACTTATTATATTAACATTATTTATCATTTTTTATTCTCTTCATTTGTTCTTATGGATTTGCATTACTGTCTAGAGCCTCTTTGCTAGCCCATTACAGGTTTGTTCCCATTGAAACTCTTTGTGCTATTATTGACAGAGTTCTATATGTTAAAGAGCCAACAATATATCATATAATCCTATTTTATATAATTTTTATTGTATGAAATTGTACTGAGGATTGAATCCAGGACCTCACATATGCAAAGCAAGTTCTTTACCACTGACCTATATCCCCAGCCATTTTCATTTTTATTTCTGAGACAGGGTCTAACTAATTTGCCTGGACTGGTCTCAAATTTGCAGTTCTCCTTCCGTAGCCTCCCAAATAGCTTTGATTATAGGAATAAATACAGGCATTCAATTTTTAAATGTTTCTATTTTTTGCATTATAGTTATACATAGCAGTGGGGTTCATTTTGACAAATTCATAAATGCATGTAACATAAATTTATTGTACTTCAATTCCCAATACTTCCAATTTTCTCAAACTTGTTTCCTTCCCCAACTCCCTTCTTTTGCTGGTTCTCATTCTATTTATTTATTGTCTTTTAATTGATGCAACTTTAAAAAGTGGAATTTATCATAATATAGTCAACCATGTTTGTAGCATAATTTGGTCAATTTCATCCCACAGTTCTTCTCCTTTACCATTTGTCCTTTCCCCCACTGAGTCCCCTTGTTCTACTACTCTGTTCTCCCTTCTGTTTTCATGAGATTCCCCTTTTTAAAATCCCTATTTCTCTCTAGAATCCACATACAAGAGAAAACGTTTTACTCTTGACTTTCTGGGGCTGGTTTATTTCACATAGCATTATGTTCTCCAGGTCTATCGATTTACCAAAAAATGACACCATTTCATTCTTCACATCTGAGTAAAACTCTATTGCACATCCATACTACATTTTCTTTATCCATTCATCTGTTGACACATACCTAGGCTGGTTTTATAATTTGGTGATTGTAAATTGTTGTACTATAACCTTGGGAAGTGAGCTGTCATCATAATATGCTGATTTCTGTCCTTTGTATGTATACCAAGGAGTGTGGGATAGCTGGTCACTTGGTGGTTCCATACACATTTTTTGAGGAATCTGCATGTTTCTTTCCAGAGAGGTTGTACTAGTTTTCAGTCCCACCAACAGTGTTTAATTGTAGCTTTTCCTCTACCTCCTTGCCAGCATGTATTATTATTTATATTCCTGTTATTTGGCATTCTAATGGAGGTGGGATGAAATCACACCAATTTTAAAAAATAATTTTTTAGTTGTAGATGGACACAATATCTTTTTTTAATATTTATTTTTTCGTTTTTGGCGGACACAACACCTTTGTTTGTATGTGGTGCCAGGCGAGCGCACTACCACTTGAGCCACATCCCCAGCCCTGGACACAATATCTTTATTTTATTTATTTGTTTTTATGTGGTGCTGAGGATTGAACCCAGTAGGATGCACGCAATTCGATTTGAGGAAGGAATGAAACAATCTGAGCAACATTCATTATGTTGTTGGACTGAGGATGTGGTGTTTTGACTTGCTCTTTTTTCTGTCCAGGAGATCCAAGTGAACTCTCTTCCCCACATACCTTTTCATACCTCCCGGAGTTTTCTTCTGATTGCTTTTTAGCTATTTTCAGGGTTTAATTATACCTAATGGGAATGACATACCGCATTTGATATAAATATACTTATGTTATTTATTTCCAATCAATAGCTTATTGATGAGAAGATTTTGAAAGTAAAGTATCTAGGAATAAATTTAACCAAGGAAGTGAAATACTTCTACAATGAAAATTATAAAACACTGATAAAAATAAATAAAAGAAAACAAACACTAATATGGAAAGACATCCAATGTTTATGACAAAGAATTAATATTATTAAAATATCCATATTGCCAAAGAAATTTATAAGTTCAATAAAATTCCCATCAAAATAACAATGAAATTCTTCACATAACTGGAAAAAAGATCCTAAGATCATGTAGTAGTAAAAGCAAACCTCAAATATCCAAAGAAATCTTGAATAAAAAGAACAAAAATTGAAGCATCACAATACCTGATTTCAAGACATAGAACAGAGATACAGTAAAGAAAATAATATAATACAGGCATAAAAGTAGACACACAGGCCAATGGAACAAAATAGAGATTCTACAAATAAATCTATACATCTAAAGCCAACTGATTCTCCACAAGGATGCCAAAAACATACATGGAGATAAGACAGTCTCTTAAATAAATGGTGCTGGGGAAACTGGTTATCCCTTTGCAAAAGACTGAAACTTGATCCCTACCTCTCTCCCTGTGCACAGATCGACTCGAACGGATCAAAGACCTAAATTTTAGACCTAAAAATACTAGAATAAAACATAGAGGAAACACCTCCAGACATTGGTATATTATTTTCTGGACAGTACCCCAAAAGCAGAGGAAGCAAAATAAAAAAAAAAATAGACAAATGGAATTACATTAAATTAAATATCTTCTGCACATCATAACAATCAGAAAAGTGAAGAGACACCCTACAGGAGAACCTATTTGCCAACTATTCATCTGACAAAGGGCTAAAGTCCTGACTATATAAGGAACTCAAGCAACAACAAAATAATAATCTATTTAAAACATAGGAAATGGTCTGAATAGACACTTCTCTAAGATGTAATACAAATGGAAAACAAATACGTGAAAAAGTGCTCTATATAATTAGTCATCTGAGAAATGCAAATCAAAATCATCCCCCTTATGCCCCAGTAAAATGATCTGTTACCAAAAAGTGACAAATGCTGGAATGGATTTGGAGGAAAAAAAAAAAACCTCTCATCCACTGTTGATGGGAATGCAAATAGTACAGCTATTATAGAGAACAGAATGGAGGTCCCTCAAAAAAAACCACATGATCCAGCCATGCCATTTATGGGTAATGTATCTAATGGAAATGAAATTAGCAAACCAGAGATATACCTTTATTCCCATGTTTATTGAAACATTATTCATGATAACTGAGATATGGAATCAACCCAGGTGCCCATTAAGGCACAAATGAAAATATGGTATTTATACACAATGGAGTATTATTCAGCCACAAATAAGAATAAAATCCTGTCATTTGCAATAAAATGAATGTAAATGGAGGATATTTCATTAAGTGAAATAAGCCAGGGACAGGGATTGTGGCTCAGTGGTAGAGTGCTTGCCCAGCTTGCATGAGGCACTGGGTTCAATCCTTGGCACCACATTAAAAAAATAAATTAAATAAAGGTATTGTTTCTATCTACAACCAAAAGCATTAAAAAGAAAGAAATAAGCCAGACTCAAGAACAATAAGTATCACATATTATCTCTCAAATCTGGAAGTTAAAATAAAGTTGGCTTAAATAAATGTTAATAAAGGTTGGGAAGGGGGAGGAGGAGGGTGCATAAAGGGAGGCTGGATTTGATGTGTATGTTGTGTGCATTAATAAAATATCACACTGAATCCCATTAATATGCATAATTAATATATGATCATGAAAGTATAATATAAAATAATTTCATGGTAGAATATAGTTAGATTATAATGGAACTACACATATTGGCAGAGTTTACTCTTGAAGCACCAGCCTTTAGGAATTCATTATAAACTATCAGAGCAATAATATGATGAAAGTGGTACTTTCAGATTAGTCTGACTAACACATGCAGAATTAAAGGGTCAAGTTCCTCCTATGCAATTATAATTTAGCTGATTGCCATTGATACATCTGACACTGTCTACCATATGTTGTTCTGTTAATTAAAATATTGAACTGCACAGGTTCTAGTTTCAGCCCTGGGAGCACATCATTTATTCTGCTGTCTCCCCAAACTAGGACTATGCATACTAAATGTGTCTCTAACCAAATCTGGCCTCAGGCCCATATTATACTGTAAGCATGCTGGTATAGCTACACCATGTAATTTTTCTCAGCATTTATCACCAGATCCCTGAAACAAGATAGAAATCCTGACTCTTGCAGACCTTGACTATTTGTTATTCTAGGCAATAGACTCATAAGAATGAAGGTCTTTTTTAAGAATTTTCATTGGCTCATTTATCATGGTGCTAAGAATCAAACCCAGGGCCTCATGCATGCTAGGCAATCACTGTACCACTAAGACACACAGGCCTAGAATAAAGATTTAAATAAACTTTGTGTGTAAGCACTATTATTCAATGACTATATCAACAAGGATTAAAATTACTCCAAAGGAAGAGAAGAGCAAGAAGTAGGCAAAAGTCATGAAAGAGATATTAGGGACAGTGAGCACAAGATGGTATGTGCAATACAGACACCAGTGTATCAAGGTCCTGAGAGAATGTGAATGGGAAATTGTCCTTAATCAGTTACATTTGAAATGTGTGTCTTGCTGGCATATATCCTAGTATCACTGTTGTCCTCAGAATTAACAATCAATGATCCATTTCATAAGAAGTTGAAGAAATAGCTATTAGTCAGGAAGTATAAGCAATGACAAGAGGGACTATCAGTCTCAGCCTATTTATCATGCCTCTGTTTTCTCCATTTACTCACAGCTGGGTCCTACAGGCACAACAACCCTATTTCAGTTACTGTGCCATGTGCCTTTTGGTCTCAGCTCACTCTATCCCTTTTGAAATTCTTATTGCAGGGTATACTTTTTACAAAACTGAAAAATGTGTTTAAAATGTCCATTCCTCCTTTTTCTTCCCATGGCCAAGCAGAATATCCCAAAGTACTATAGGTTATCAGAAAATTGTTTCCACTCCTTTTTTCTCTGAATCATATTCACATATTCTTTGGGCAACTTGGGAATAAAACTAGAAACGGTAACATTCTTACAAAAGTTTGAGTAAAAAAATATATATATACTAAAGTAATTACCTGATATAATGAAATAAACATAGGTCAGGGAGCTAGAAACCCAGGGTCTAGGTTTGACTCTGTTGCTAGGTTACTCTTAAGCCTTTGACAAATCCATCCCCCTTCTGATCCTCATTTCCTGTATCTGTAAATGGCCCTTTCCAGTTGTGTTATGATATGTTTCTGCTTCTGATTATTGACTGCCCAATTATTTTTCAAATCCCAACATCTTTTTGGTTGTTTTAATGACCACTATTGACTCATATCACACATGTGGTCTACAATGTCTGCCCCCCACCTTTTTAGGTATTTTTCTTATTCATTAAAATTTCTTTGTCTTGACTTTGGAATTTTGAGTCTTAGATTTTTGGATGCTTAAGTAATAGGACAGTGGTCATTAATATCCACATATAAGATAATAAAAGTCTAAAAATTAGTTCCTTTCCCAGACATATATAAAACTTGCTATCCTATGGATCTGTCCCAGGTACATGTAACAATTATTGCAACATGCCAGGTTTCTGACGAAGTTTAAGGAATGGAGATAAAATGTTCTGGTTCCTTAAAAAAATAGGTAGAAACCTGAAAAACAAGCCAAGTTGGCAATATTATTAATTCAAGGGTCTCGATCCACATGTACCTAGCTACCCTAGAAAATGCCTATTTAAGCCATAGTACCTCCTGGTTTCATTAATGTCCTCTTCTTCCAAAAGTAGTTGCCTAAGAGGCTGTGGAGGGGGCTATAACTGTGAACAATGAGTCTTCCTGATTAAAATGATGGCGGAAAATTGCTCCTGGAGAGTGGAGAAGATGTGTGTGAACCACTTGCTGTCTGTACGTGGCACTCAGGATATCTTTTTATGTGTATTTGTCTTTTCCCTTTGGCTAAAAATATACTTTCTGAGGGCAGCAAACTCAGCTCTTTGGATATCTTGTAAGATCTAGCAGAACATAATATCTCACTAGCACATTGCCTTGCCCATAGTAAGCACTTGCCATAGGTTTCACAGTTCGTGATCTCCTATAGTCCAGGGAGTTGAAATCCTCAGTTATAACCTAAATTCTCAAATCTATTCACTTTCTGGAAAAATCCTAAAACAGGAGGGCATATATTCAGAAAATCTCATACCCATCACTAGGACTGAAGTTAGTCTTACTTCCCTAAGGAACTTATAAAATCACGTTCTGTGACATACCCAGGGCTCTGTACTAGGGATAAATAATGAGTTCTAACTTTAAAAACTTCAGAACTCTCATAATGTAATGTATCTTCATAAATCCCCAGCCAAACCTTAGCATGACTAGTAGTACCATGACTAGTGATATATATTATTCCAAGCCTTCCTGGCTTTTAGAGTGTGGGATGAGAAATCAGTTAAAATATGAATTAGCTTGCCTCTAAATGTGCCATGCCATTTTTCTCTTGTGACTTTTAAAATTCTGTCTATCTTTACTCTATACATTAGGCATTTTCATTAGAATGTGTCTTGGACAGGATCTTTTTGACCTTGCCTATTTGGGGTTCTACATAGTTGTTATATTTGGATTTCCATCTCATTCTTAAGATTTGGAAAATTTGGGGATATTATTTCATTAAAAAGATTTCACCTTACTTTAGTTTGTATTTTGGAACCTTGTTCTGCCCCAATGATTCTTAAATTTGGTCTCTTAATGTTACCCCAGATTTCTTGAGTACCCTGGTATTCTCTTAACATCTCAATTTTATTTTCAAGATTATATACTTTGTGTTCAAAGCTTAAGAATCTTTCTTCAAAGTGATCTAATCTATTGGTGATGTTTTCCATTGACTTTTAAATTTTTATTTGTTGATTCTTTCCTTTCCAGGATTTCTGTTTGGTTCCCTTCATAATCTCCATCTCTTTGTTGAAATGATCTTTCACCTCCTGTATATTCTCTTGAAGTTCATTCCTTACATCTTCTTTTAGCTCACTGAACATTTTAACTATGAACTTTGTAAATTCTTTCTCCATTTTCTCTTCTGTGGTGTCAATGGGAACATTTGTTGAAGTGTTGTGGGCTATTTGGTATGGCTTGTTCTCTGGATTTTTCACATTGTTCTTAGGACTACCTATTTACTGGGATGATTATCACATTTTCTTTAATTCAGGGAACTATTTAGAGAACTTCTTTCTCTCAAAAGCCCCAGCTGGGCAAATATCCAGGTTTTGATAATTTCACTCAATGTTTGTTTTTGCTGTATCCAGTATCAGCACCACTTTGAGAACAGACAATAACTCTAATTATTATAATCATGTCAGCAAAGCTACATACTAATTAACCTTAGGAAAAATTAAAACTTGTTGATATTATTCTCTATACCTGGATAATTTTATCTCTAATCCAGGTATAAACTTGTAGTAATGTTCATAATGGATTGAAAATTGGCTAATGAAGATATAAAATTGCTAATATATCATATAAAGACTGAAAAGGAAGAGAGAAAAAATGAGTAAAAGAAGAGAGAAAGAAGAAAGGGTAGAAAGGAATAATACCAACCAAGTTAAAAAAAGTAAAAAAAAAAGAAATGATGGAGTGGGATTTGAACCAAAAATAGGAAATGTAAGAGGGAAAACGGGGGCTCAAGAGGAGAAATTTTTAAGTCTGAGCTAGGAAAACAAAAATAGAATCATTCTAATTAATGTTTTAAAACATTAGAAGAAATACAATCAAATGTGTTAAGGGCACAATATCAAATAGAGTATCAAATATCAAATCAAAATTAAGAATAATACATGCTCAAAGTTAGATTTATTTATAGTAAACCATGTAAGTTACAGAAAATTCTTATTGAATCATCTTAGTGTGAATTTAATTAGGCTTTGGGACCTTTAGAAAATGTCCATCATTTTTCAGCTTTGGATCCCTCAGGAGGCACTAGGGCACAAGAGGCACTCCCCTGATTTCTATGGAACTCACTCCAGCGACTTCTCATTTTTTAGCCCAGGGGTCTGAGATTGGATCCTTGGAGGGTGCTATGATACATCTGTTAGCTAATTCTATAGTGTGCAGGAGCACAGAATGCAGGCTGTCGCTCTGACTGCAGGAGGACATCACACACAGGCTCCTTTCTACAAGGCCCTCTGCAAAGTGGCATAGAGCCTGATGGCTGTCTGCAAGCACAAGACCTGTGATTGTGTGCTCTGTGTAGTTGGTATGTGGTGCATAAAGGGGCCCCCTTTATCAACACAGATTGCAGGAAGGAGACTCAGCCTGTCTGCCTTGGTTTGAACTCCCATTGCCCAAGATTATGAACTGCAGGTACTGCTCCCCTCCACAGACATGGAGAGAAAAAAAAAAAACTATTCTACCTGTGTCTGTGTTCCCACCATCCATAAAGTCAAATCACAGGTGCAGTCCCCCTCTGTTGCCTGGTACAGAGACAGCCACTCTATCCAGCCTGCTCCCACCACTGTTAATATTTGGCATCTATTCCTGTCTCTGCCTGTATTCCCTTGGAGGCTTTGCAGAGTCCTGAGTTAGGTCCTGGAAGTGACCATCTCTTGAATCTGTTGCATCCCTCTCACCCTCCTTGTCCTTGGTAAGGGGAAAGGGTTTCAGCAACTTTTGGCTAGTACAAATCCCTGTACAAGTTGCTTCTAGATTATTGAGATATCCCACTGCAGAGGTACTCCCCCCCCATTTTATTTGTTGCTATGTGAAAGTGGGGAGATGCTGTGTCGATTTAATTTCTTTTAAGGAGGTTATCCAGCTGTGAACTCTACAAAGTGGCTGCCATGCCTCTCATGGTTTTCAGTCAACAATTTGCATTAAACCACTTATTTTCCTTCACTGACTCCATTAGTTCTGTCCCATTCTAATCTTTTCTGCTCTTCTTTCCAGTTGTTGTTACGGAAGTGAGTTTATGTGATTTTTTTTCTCTTTGTCTCACTCTGTTCCCCCTCCTCCTAGTCCAGGTTTGAGGTTAAGGAACTCTGTCCTTATTTTCGGCTCTGGTAACCAAACTTGAAGGCTCTCAAAGTCTCAGACTGTCAAATATTAGGTCTTATATTTATTCTCTGACCCACCTCTCTGGCCAGCTGTTTCTTCCCTGTCTCCTTTCTATGCTGTGCAGAGTTCCGGGTTGCCCCCTAGCTTCCTTCTGTCATCTCCCTGAAATTTCCAGACTTTGTCCTTTTATAACAACTCTCTCATGAATCACATGAGAGTGGATCACATGATAACAAGTTTCCTCCCCCAGTGACCTAGGGACTTCCCATTACATCCCACCTCTTGAAGGTTCTACTACTTTCCAATATTTCCAAGTTTCCAACATGTTGACCTTGGCTAGAAATAAGCCATATTCAAACCCAACGTATCACCCAAAGTGGTGGTACCTAAGAGTAAAATGACTACCTAGAAACTCCTCATGTCATACCTTCCTCCTTCCCATTACAACTATGATTATTACCCTAATCATTCATTATTTCATTCTTTATTTTATTCAATAGAAATGTACTAAACACCTATTCTATGTCAGGCACTGAACAAATCTAAGGTGTTTCTATGAAATTTTTTTTGTACGATATTTGATGTGGAATGTATGTAAATTAATGAAAAATAATAACAATGCACAAAATCTCAACTAAACTTAAGTAATGAAATATTATCAAAACCCTTGCATTCGCCAGTTTATTTTTCTTCTGTCCATTTCTACAATTGGTTTAGGAGTGCCATCACAAGAGCACTGGTTTGATGTAATTAGACTTGAATTCAAATCAAGGTTCTATATGCACTGTGTGCCCTAGTGCAAAACACCTCTCCTCCCTGAGCCTGAATTTAATCATCTCCTTAATGAAGATCATAATTTAAATCATACTCCTTGTCCCAGTGCCAAGTAGGAAAAGATAAGAGAAGCTATCATTCAGTCTAGGTTTCTGGGCAGGAAGACATCAATTCAGTTGAGGACTAGTTAGCTGCCTCATTTTATAGTATACTAGAGTTTTAAAACCAGAAAGTGGAACCAAATTCAGGTAAATGTTCTCCTAAAGTATCTGATTTTTACTCATTGGAAAATGGATATATAAATTCATAAAATGAAATAAAACGTTTTGAGATTCAGATAAGTGTCATAGTCATGATATCCTTTCAGACATACTCATGGCCAGGCCCTGATACAAAATCTAAATTGGTAAGAAGAGACTATATACTGATAGCAGAAATAAGTAGCTCATGGGAGAGCTAATAAATTTCTGACCTAAAATAGCACCAGTGTTTATGTAAGGACTGGGTTTGAGAGTCACTGTTGGTAACTGATTAAATACACTGAAGTGACTGATCAGAACGAAGATCCCATGTTTGATTCTATTTATTAGGAAGGATGGTGATGTCATCTCACTAATTGTAGAATTGGAAAACATTCAAGAGAATGAACATAATTGGGATATAGAGGAGGATTATTAATTGGCTTGGAGTTTGGATTATGTTATTTTGAGAAGCTAATGGGACACCCAGGTGGAATACTCTTGTCTGTAGTTAAAATACTATACAGCCTTTAAAGGGAAGGAAATTCTGTTATTTGCAATAACATGATTAGAACTAGAGGACATTAAACTAAGTGAAACAAGTCAGGTACAGAAAGAGAAGTGCTAGATATTTTTGCATATGGAATCTAGAAAAGTCAGTCCCATAGGAACAGGGAGTAAAACAGTGGTTACCAGAGGCTGGGGCAGGATGATCTTTAATGTATTCAACTAGAGAAATAAGATTTTGATCCCTTGCACTGTGTGGTGATCACAACTAATAATAATGTATTACATATTTCAAAATTGCAAAAAAGAACATATTTAATGTTTGTTCTATAAAAAATGAAACATAGATGAGGTAATGCATATGTTAATTAGCTTCATTGGATAAAATGTACACATAGGTCAAAACATTATATAAGTACACATAATCATTATTTGTCAATTTAAAATAAATTTTAAAATGAGAAGTTTGACCTGTAGGAAAGTGTTTGAAGTTCAGTTTGTGGAGAAGAAGGGATTCAGGAACCTACAGGTGTAGCTAAAGTCATGAGAATGAATGAGAGAAGAAGGACCTTACAAGGCCAGAACCTTGGGGAATACTGAGATTTCAGAGGATAAGCACTAAAAGAGGTCTCAGTGAGGAAAAAAAAAGAAAGAAAAACATGATCAGAGAATTGCAAGGTTGTAGCATCATTGATACCAAGGAGACAAAGTTTATCAAAAGATTATACAGATCAGCAAGATCAAAGTCTGTCAGAAAACAAAGGGCATTAAGTATTAAGAACAAATAAAGTTTGTACTTGGTGAATTGATCACTGGTGCTCATGGTCAGAATCAGGAAAAGTCAGGAGAGAGTTTGGCATGGTAATCAGATTTGCAGTACATTGAAAGCTTCCTGAGGGCAGGTACTGTTCTGATCTTATTCACTTTTGTGTACCCAAGGCCTGGTATAGTGATTTGCATACTTACTAGGTGTTCTATAATTGATGAGTGAATGAATGAACAAATGATTGGTGAGAAATTGATGAAATCAGGTCCAGATGGAGGCCCGAGGAGTTCTGATTGAGTGGTTTCTTGATGATAATGATGATGATGATGATGATGATGATGATGATGATGATGATAGTTTATTTTGGGATGCCTTGATTTTAAAATAAAGAGATGGATGATGGATCCTACACTCAATTCTGGTGAAAGGCAATCAGTAGACTAGAAAATATTGTGAAACAGGAAAGGGAAAGGGAATAACTGACATAACTTTCATGTGCATGAATCCTTACAAAGTCCTCGTGATGTAAATACTATTGTCCCCAATAAATCTATAATAAAATGGAAATCTAGAAAAATAAAATGGTCTGGCCATGCTAGAAAAGTACAGGGGTTTTTTGTTTGTTTTTTAGTACAGAAATCACATGTTTATAAAGTTAGGAGTACAAATTAATAACAAGAGCTGACATTTATTTAGCATTTACTGTGTGCCAGCACTGGCCTTTTACATAGGATAATTCAATATTTTTATGAGACAGTATTGTTGTTATACCTGTTAAATATGAAGAAACTGAGGCAAGAAAGAGTAACTAACTTGTTCAAAGTCATGAAGCTAGTAGGCAGTAGAGGCAAGCTTAGAATCCAGTAAGTCCACTCAAAATTTAGGGAAAATCTAATAATCTGAATTATTTTAATTAAGCCAGAGGCTTAGGGTGATATATCCAGAGTGGACATTAAGGGATGATTTATGCCAATGAAGCATTAATATGTGCACACTTTTATCTAGGGTCATTATGGGGTTGTTATTTCTGCCTGGTGAGCAATGACTTTAGTGAATAGTACTTAAATCTATAAATTATTAGACACGATTTCTGATCTAGATTTTGTCACTAACGTTGCAATTAGAACTTAGGCAAGTCTCTTCCTCCACATGTCAGCCTCATTTTTCCTGTCTGTACATGAAAATGTGTTTGAATCTGATTATCTCTTTGGATCTTTGTATCTGGCTGTGTAAATATTTCTGTGGTCTGAATCCTCTTTTGTGAACTCAGGGACTGTTTCAGGATAAAATTACTGCTCCTTTAAGGAAAATGTACAAGATAGTTATTGTGATCTGCAGAGTCTGTCAGAGGAATATTCTTACATTGTGGAGCACTTCTCTGCAGAGACACCTGTAGTCTGGGGGCCGCATGATAGAGAACAACGTCATTAGTGCTGATGGTAAATCATTGTGGTGTCATGGAAACCACATAGGAGAATGAAACTTGAGATGTGTTTGTTCTTAGCTCTGCTGCTAATGAGCTACTGCATGACCTTAGAGAAAGCTTTTGGAATGTCTAATAACCTCAGTCTCCTAATCTGTAAAATGAGAATTCCATGTGGACTGTGTCTTATGTTTGTTATAATTTAAAATATTATTTTAGAGGTAAACAAAAATCTATTGGTTAATGGAAATATTAAAACTGCCTGGAATTTCTGAGAAGATTAGGTGGACAGAGCTTTACATTTTGGTCTGAGACTTCTGGCAGATAAACATTTATTGTCCTGTGGAGACATTATTGCAGCCTGAAATTGTGATTGTCTGCACATTACTACCCTTCATGGAATGGTTCTACTCTGGCCTTGTAGCCCTATTCCATGAATTTCATTACTATCAGAGTAGAGGTAACATTCATTCATCTAATCACTTGCTCATTTTATTCAACAAATATTTTATTGAACTTTATTGTATGCCAGGCACCATACTAGACAATGGAGGAAGCAGAAATAAATAAGAGGGGTCCTGAGAAGCAGAAATAAATAAGAGGGGTCCTGTTGTCAAGATAATCACAGTTTAGTGAAGAAAATAACCAATTAAAATGAAAATCAGTTTAAAAGAATAAAGGCATACACCAGATAAAGTAGGAGGACAAATGAAGGGCATGAAATGCAGCAATTGGAGTAGGCGCTTTATAGAATGTGAAGCTCAAATTTCATCTTGAGAAAATTAGGATCAGGGTAGGAGCTGGAGGGTATTAAGAGAAGAAGGAACAGCATGAAAAATACATAGATGAATGACATAAGCTTATTTCATTCCAAAAATTGCCACAGTTTTGCTGAAATAAGTAGAGGTCAGAGATGAGAGTGAAAAGAAAGACAGCAGTGGATAACTAAACCCATTACATTCTACTATAAGGTGTTTGACCTTTATCCCAACCAGGAAGGGGAGCCATAATAATATTCCAGGTAGGGCAGTAAAGGGATCAGAGGCCTTTGGGTTGGAGGAGGGAGTGATCGCATGTATGGCACCAGTGTGAAGGATGGAGACGAGAGAGGAGAACCTGGAGGCAGGCAGATCCATTAAAGAATTGCAGAATACAGATACCAGGGGATATGAGCGGCTGAATGAATTCACCAGGGTGAAAGTAGGCTTAGTGGATGTGCATTTTGGAACATTTCTGAGCAATGATGAGTGGGAAGTGTCTAATATAGTGACATGAAAATGTCTGTGTGATAAGAGACAAGAGGCAATAAATGAAGACCACCCAAATGAAAATAAGAAAAGAATATTTACTAGAGCTCGCTTTAGCAAGGGAGTCAAACACCACTAAAATGTGTTTGGCAGAGACTGAAGAGCATGCAGAGGGGTTTAAAAGCTTTATAGTAGGGAACCAAAGCAAACCTTCAGGTATGCCCTGAATGGAGGCTATTTGCATGGGGAAACTGGAAAACAGATGACCAAAAGTGAGACAACCTGTGTGATTGGTTAAGGGAGAATATTTATCTAACTTTGGTTGTTCCTAAATTGAAAGCAGGAGAAAAATTAGCGAAGTTGTTGTTTACTAATTATATCCTAATAATTTTGGATGAAAGATTACAGTGGTTTGGGGTTTGGCATTGCAGGCAGGTTGCTGTTAACAGTTTGTTGGTCAGAGATCCAATTTGTATATGGCCTTCCCATAATCCACTATCCATTGCATATTCAACTTCTCACATGAAAACTTGCTCTGCCACTAACTATGTAAACACAATGAGGCAATGCTAGAGTCTTCACTAGCCTATATGAGTCATTTGTGTATCTTCTGGGCAGGCAAATAAGATACTTGGTGGCACAAATTCTGGTACACAGGTTAGAGAGTGAGCCACAACTCTGTGGGAAGGAAAAAAAAAACATTCTTTGCCCTTGGGTATACAGCTTGGTGAGCAGGATGCAGGATACATTTTCACACATACTCACCCCCTCATCAGGGCACTCTTTTGCTGCAGCAACAGTCTGCATAGCCATATGTAGACATTTAAAAAGAAATGAAATATTGATACAAGCTACCACATGAATAAACCTTGAAAACATTATGCTAAGTGAAAATAACAAGCCTTAAAAGACCATATTTTTATTTTCCATTTATATTAAGTTTCAGGAATAGGCAAATGTTTAGAAACAGAAATTAGATTAGTGGTTGCCTGGGACTGCAGTGTGGGGAAGGATTAGGAGAAAACAGAAAATAAATTGCTAACTGGTAAGGAGATTTGGGGGGAGATGATGCCAATATTCTAAAATCAATTGTGGTGATGTTTATCCAACTTTTTGTGTATGCTATAAACCATTGAATTGTTCATTTTAAATGGTGAATTTCTTGGTATATTAATATGTCTCAATATAGATGCAGTTTAGGTAATGCAGAATTCTGTGTAGCTCTTATATATCTTATTTCAATGCAAATATCTAAGAAAATTATAATGCAGTGGTATAGCCAGAATATTGATATTGATATAACTCACCTATGACACATACTTTTTAAATCTGGAAAAGTCCTTGGGGATGGTATTTCTTAAGAAGAGGAAATTGAAGCTATTAGAGCCTGTGTGAATCAGAATTTAATTTATCTACTTTGACTATATACCCAGGTGTGGGTTTGTTGGCCCATGTGGTAATTCTATTTTTAATTTTTTGAAGAACTTCAAAAATACACAAATGACTCATACTGTTTTCCATAATGCATATGCCAATTTACGTTCCTGCTAAAGATGTATAGTGTTCTTTTATCCCCACATCTTCACCAACATTCATTACCTTTTGACTCTTTTTTTAAAATTATTTTTTAGTTGTAGTTGGACACAATACCTTTATTTTATTTATTTTTTATGTGGTTCTGAGGATTGAACCCAGGGCCTAGCATGTGCTAGGTGAGTGCTCTACCACTGAGCCACAACCCGAGCCCCTCCTTTTGACTCTTATAATAAGCCATCCTAACAAAGGTGAGGTGATATATAATTGTGGTTTTGATTTCCATTTCCATGGTAATGAATAGAGTCGAGCACTGTTTCTCATATACCAATTGCCATTTCTATGTCTTATTTAGAATAATGTTCTATTTGTGTCCTTTGACAATTTTTATTTGGGATTTTTTTTTCTTGCTACTGAGTTGCATGAGTTTCTGATAGATTTTAGATATTAACACCTTATTGGGTATATGCTTTACAATATTTTCTCCTAATCCAGAGAGAGAAAGTATTTGAGTTGAGGGGATTGAGTCCAGGGCCTAATATATGGTAGCTAAGTGGTCTGCCATTGAGCTACATCCCCAGCCCTTTTTATTTTGAGACAGGGTCTTACTCAGTTGCACAGGGTGGTATTTTCTTGTTGCCAGTGTTTCTAATAATGTCATATCCAAAAATCATCACCAAGACTAATGCCATGGGCCTTCCCTCCTACGTTTTTAAAATATTTTATTAGTTATTGGTGGACCTTTATTTATTTATATGTGGTGCTGAGAATTGAACCCAGTGCCTCACACATGCTAGGCAAGCACAAGACCATTGAGCCACAACCCCAGCCCCCTTCTAAGTTTTATTCTAGGAAGTTTCATGATTTAAGTTATTATGTCTAAATCTTTAATCTATTATGTTGTTTTTATATATGCAGTGTGATAAGAATTCAATTTTATTTTATTTATATTATTTTTGGTTTGTGGGTACCTAGTTTTTCCATCTCATTTATTCGGGATGCTAACCTTTTCCCATTTTGTGTTCTTGGCCCTTTTATCAAACTTTAGTTGACCATATATCCTTGAATTTATTTCTGGGCTTTCTTTTCCATTGGTTTATGTGTCTGTTTTTGCTACTAACATATCTCTTTAATTAGTATAGCATTGAAATATAATTTTAAAACAGGAGGCATAATCACTCTAACATTTTTAAAAAATATTTCTAGTTGTATATGGACATATACTTTAATTTTATTTAGTTTTATGTGGTGCTTAGGATTGGACCCAGTGCCTCACACATGCTAAGCAAGTGCTCTGCCACTGAGCTACATCCCCAGCCTCACTCTGTCCTTTTTGCTCAAATTATTTTTATAATTTGGGGTCTTTTGTTCTTCCATATGAATTTTCTTGGGTGTAAAATATGCAGTTGGGATTTTTCATAGGGATTTCAATAAATCTGTAGATCATTTTGAAGAGTGCATTCATCAGTATTCTCCAGAGAAAGAGAACCAATAGGATATATATAGACAGAAATTATAAGTGGGGATTTATTATAGGATTATTTCACACAATTATGGAAGCTGAAAAGTCCCTGATATGCTTTCTGAAAAATTAAGACACAGAAAAGCCAATAGTGTCATTCAGTATGAGTGTCATGATGTCAGAACTATTAGGAGCCACTGGTAGCACTCTCAGTCTGAAGTTAAAGACCTGGGAAGTTGAAGGTGCATTAAAAGAATGCCTGAGGGACTAGGGTTGTGGCTCAAATGGTAGCGTGCTCGACCTAGCATGTGTGAGGCACTGGGTTCAATCCTGAGCACCACACAGAAATAAAATAAATCTAGGTTCATCAATGTTCATAGCAGCACAATTCACAATAGCTAGACTGGAAACAACCCAGATGCCCTTCAATGGATGAATGGATTAAAAAAATGTGGCATCTATACACCATGGAGTATTACGCAGCACTAAAAAATGACAAAATCATGGAATTCGCAGGGAAATGGATGGCACTAGAGCAGATTATGCTTAGTGAAGCTAGCCAATCCCTAAAAAACAAATACAAAATGACTTCTTTGATATAATGAGAGCAATTAAGATTAGAGAAGGGAGGAAGAGCAGGAAGAAAAGACTAGCAATAAACAGAGACATGAAGGGGGAGGGAAAGGGAAAGAAAATGGGAATTACATGGAAATGGAGGGAGAGCCGCATTGTTATACAAAAATACATATAAGAGGCTGTGAGGGGAATGGGAAAATAAATAAGGAGAGAAATAAATTACAGTGGATGGGGTAGATAGAGAGGATGGGAGGGGAGGGGAGGGGAGGGGGGATAGTATAGGATAGGAAAGGTAGCAGAATACAACAGTTACTAATATGGCATTTTGTAAAAATGGGGATATGTAACTGATATGATTTTGAAATCTGCGTTGGGGGTAAAAATGGGAGCTCATAACTCACTCAAAGCTTATGTAAGAAATATGCTATGTCAAGAGCTTTGTAATGTTTTGAACAACCAATAAAAAAAAAGAAATAAAATAAAGATATTGTGTCCACCTAAACTAAAAAATAAATTAAAAACAAAAAGAATGCCTGAAGTCTCCCAATTCTGTGGGCCTGAGCACCTGGAATTCAAATGTTTGAGTGACAGAGAAAAAGGATATTCCAACCTCAGAAGAGAGACCATATTAACTTCTTACTTTTTGTTCTATCAGGATCCTCAGTGGATTGTATATTACCCATTAAAATTGATCAGAGTGTATCTTCTCTAGTTTGTTTACTGATTTAAATGCTATTGCTTTCCAGAAACACCTTTATAAACACACTCAGAAATAATCTTTTATAAATGGATAAAGAAAATGTAGCATATATACACAATGGAATATTACTCAGCAATAAAGGAGAATAAAATCATGGCATATGCAGGTAAAAGGATGGCAATGGAGAAGATAATGCTAAGTGAAGTTAGCCAGTCCCAAAAAGACAAATGCCAAATGTTTTCTCTGATATAAGGAGGCTGACTCATAGTGGGGTAGGGAGGGGGAGCATGGGAGGAATAGACGAACTCTAGATAGTGCAGAGGGGTGGGAGGGGAAGGAAGGGGGCAAGGGGTTGTTGGCAAGGATGGTGGAATGTAATGGACATCATTATCCAAAGTACATGTATGAAGACACAAATTGGTATGAAAATACTTTCTATACAACCAGAGATATGAAAAATTGAGCTCTATATGTGTAATGAGAAATGTAATACATTCTGCTGTCATTTATTTTAAAAAATTAATATAAAAAATTTAAAAAAATAATATTTTAAAATTTGGCTGGGTTAAGTCCAGTGAATTTCACACATAAAGTAAGTCCCTTGAAGATATAGCATCTGTATGTATCTTCTTAAGTCATATTTAATCTCCAACTAAAGAAAATAACAAGGTCATAATTCTGCCTAACATAATACAACCATCTTTTATACAACCTAAAATGTACTGATTCTTCTCCAAAAGGGAACATGAAATCATTGAGTGCTTTTTGTTCTTCTGAAATCCCATTGTTTAAATATTATAATACAAATTTAACAATACTTAAATATTGTATGAAGTCAACATATATTACATAATGAAGGAATAAAAGAAAAGAATACCTATATATTTTATTTATATACCTAATTTTTATTTGCATATATACATATATATACACATCCACACAAATGTACTCATTATTATAATCTGTCATGGGGCTATATTCAATTTGCCTTAAACAAACACCTGAACTGGTCTTGGCTGTTTATCTGGTGAGGTGACTCAAACATTCTTCCCTAAATGATCTGGGTCATTTGTCATCCTGCCTCAATTAGGTGTTTGTAGTTTTCCACAGACTTGGTAATACTGAGGGATGACCTAAGGAATCTCCTGTATTCCAAATATAATCTTCCTTATATTCATGTGGAAATACAGTTGAATTTATAAGCAGTACTCCATATAAATGACTCTAGCACAATATCTTTTATTTATTTTGATGTAGTGCTGAGGATCCAACTCAGTGCCTCACATGTGCTAGGCCAGTACTCCACTGCTGAGTCACAACCCCAGCCCCAGGTGGCAGTCTTAAATAGCAGTTCAATAGAATCCTTGTACATCCTGGTGGGAGCATTCTTTCCTCTGTAACTAAGCACTCCAAGACACCAGAGCTTAAAGTTGTAGGAACAGCAAGCAAAAATGTTGGATGTTTCACCAGGGGAATGATCAGTGATGCCACTTCCATTTCTACAACATGATTACTGGACCCACGAATACTGGCTGTTAGAGAAAAAATGCTATATTGTATAATGATGCAAAACATATATAGCATTTCAGAGAACCTTTCCACATCTCTACAAGGTTTTACCACTTACCTGGTGCTGTAACTTGAGTTTTCAAAAGGCTTTTCCATAGTCCCATCAAACTGGCTGCTTTAGAATGGTAGAGAACAAAGAAAGACCAGTGATTCCTGCAAGCATGGGCTCATTGTTGCATTTCTTTGATTGTGAAGGGTTCCTTAGCCAGAAGCAATGTTGTTGAGAATACTACAACAGTAGATAAGGCCTTATATAAGTCTATGGATGTATTGGCAGAAGCACTGTGTCCAGGCAAGGTAAACCCATAGCCAGAATGAATACCTATAAGAGTAGTAACAAAACAATGTCCTTTACATGGTGGAAGAAGTCCAATGTAAAGCACCTGCCACCAGTTAAGTGACTGATCAAACTGTGGAATTGTACCATGTTGGAAGAACAGTGGTAGCCTTTGCTGTTGGCAGATTGTTTACTCAGCAGTGGCCATAATCAGGCCAGCCTTGGCTAGTGGAAGTCGATGTTATTATGCCCACTCATAACTTCCATACCCTACCACAATATCCCCGTTGATCATGAGTCCATTGGATGATGACAAGGTTTTCTGGGGGAAGTGGCTCAGTGTTATCCACAAATAGAGTCACCTGATCCACTAGATTATTAAAATCTTCCTCTGATGAGGTCTCCTTTTGTGCAAATTTAGATGGGGCAGAAATATCTTCACATTTTTGCCCACTTAGAGAGGTCTATTTATATACTAATTCCCCAAATTACATTGCCACCAATTTTCCAGTCATATCCCTTCCAAGTCCCTGGCCATATAGTTCATGATCACAGATCATGAAGTGGTATATAATTTCACCTTTGCACATTTCTACTTTCAAGGAAAGTGCACAACCTCGTATACAAAATTTTGCCTACTGGGAATATTTTCTTCCACTGCTATACTTTAGGGATGTCCCAGATTAGCTGCAGCACTATAGCTATTCACATTCAGTTGATATTTGCATAGCATGCATAATCACTTTTAAACTACACCCTAGTCTTTTCTTCATCTGTCAACTGATCATAGGGAGCTCTTTATGAGACTATAGGTGCAGGTTGGTAGAGAGAAAGCAGTCTATCAGGAAGGGGGGACATGGGTATTTGAGCCACATCTTCATGGAATATCTACATATGCATATATATATACTCATCTCTTATTCAATTTATTCTTTAGTACTTTATTATTTTTGATTCTATTATAAGCTGGATTGTTTAATTATTGGACAGTTTGTTAATAGTGTATAAAAATGCAACTGATTTTTATGTTGTTGTATCTGAAAATTTATTGAGTTTATTAATTCTTATAGTTCTTTTTGTATTTTCTCTATAAAAGATCATGTCATGTACAAAATAATTCAAATCATGCTTTCTAATTTGAATGCATTTTATTTTTCTTGTCTATTTGCTCTGGCTATAATGGGAATTATATTAATTATATTATAATAATTATTATAATAATTATAATAAATACCTCCGGTACTAGGTTGAATAGATATGATATGAATGGGCATCCTTCTTTTTTTTTTTCTTGATTTTAGAGGGAAAGTATTCAACTGTCACCCTTGAGAATGAAGTTAGCTATGGAAATTTCATTTATGACCTTTCTTTTGTTTATATTTTTTCTATAATTGTACAGACTTTTTATCAGAACTTGACTTAATTCTGTTAAATGATTTTTAGCACTTACTGTAATGCCTAATTTTTATGCCTCATTCTGTATTGCCAGTATTTGCATATGTTGAATTATCATTGTATTACATGGACGAATTTAACTTGATTGCGGTAAATCATCTTTTTAATTTCTTATATTACCATCATGTGGCTTTAGGATAGTATAAAGGTGGCCATATAAAATAGGTTTAGAAGTCTTTCCTCCTGATCTGTTATTTTTTGGAAGTGCTTGTGAGACACCAACAGATCTTTAGCTTTCATTTAATGAAAAAAAATATATTTACTGAACAAATGTCCATATTTATTATTGGTTTGTTCATATTTTATATTTCTTTCTAGTTCAGTCTTGGTAAGTGATTTATTTCTAGGAATTTACCCAATTTTTCTAAGTTATTCAATATTTATAATTTTTGTAGTAGTCTTTTATCTTTTATATTTTTGTAGTATTGGTTATAACTCATTTTCATTTATGGCTTTAGAAAGTCTTATGTATTTTTTCTTAGGCACTCTAGCTAAATAATTGCCATTTTGATTTTTCTTTTCAAAAAATGTCAGTTTTATTTATCTTTCCTAATCTTTGTTATTTTCTTCCTTCTAATAATTTTGAGAATAGTTTGACTTATCTTTCAAGTTCCTTGAGGTTGATTATTAGAGATCTTCCTTTATCTTCATGTAGATCATCATTGATATGAACTTCCTTCTTGGAACCACTTTCTATGTCCAGTAAATTTTAGTATGTTATGTGGCTATTTAGTCTAAAGTCTGGATAAAATATAATGCTTCCTTGTAAACTTTTCTAAATTTGAATAATCTATCCATTGTTGAAAGGGGGGTATTGATGAAGTCCTCTACCATTATACCATTATTATGTAGTGTCTGTGTACTTTCATATATATATATATTCAGAATTAGGAGATATATATATATATATATATATATATATATACAATTTTTATATCCTCTCAATGATTTAACATCTTTTTCCACCATATAGTGACTATATGTGTCCCTTTTCAGAATATTTGACATAAATTCTTCTTTGCCTGAAATAAGTATAGCTACTTCTATTTCATTTGCAAGGGATTTATTTTTACATTCACTCATATTCTGCCTAGATGTATTTAAAGTTGAAGCATTCTTTTGCATGCAACATACAGTTGTTTCTCATTTTTTCTTTCATTCAGCTACCCTATGTATTTAAATTATTTTTTATTGATTTTTTTAAAAAATTAAATGACAGCGGAATGCATTACAATTCTTATTACACATATACAGCACAATTTATCATATCTCTGTTTGTATAGAAAGTATGTTGACACTAATTTGTGTCTTCATCCTTGTACTTTGGATAATGATGTCCATCACATTCCACCATATTTGCTAATCCCCTGCCCCCTCCCTTTCCCTCCCACCCTTCTGCCCTATCTAGAATTCATCTATTCTACTCATGCTCCTCCTTATACTAGAGAAAACTTTTGGCATTTTGGGGGAGGGATTGGCCAACTTCACTTAGCATTATCTTTTCCAACTCCATCCATTTACCTGCAAATGCCATGATTTTATTCTCTTTTATTGTTGAGTAAAATTCCATTGTGTATATATGTCACATATTTTTTTATCCATTCATTCACTGAAGGACATCAAAGTTAGCTCCACAGTTCAGCTATTGTGAATTGTGCTACTATAAATATTGAAGTGGCTGTGCCCCTCTAGTATGCTATTTTTAAGTCTTTTGGGTATAAACCAAGGAGAGTGATAGCTGGGTCAAATGGTGTTTCCATTCTCAGATTTCCAAGGAATCTCCATACTGTTTTCCACATTGGCTGCACCAATTTGCAGTTCCACTGGCAATGTATGAGTGTACATTTTTCCCCACATCCTCTCCAACCCTTATTGTTGTTTGTCTTCATATAGCTACCATTCTGACTGGAGTGAGATGATATTTTAGAGTAGATATGATTTGCATTTCTTTCATCTGGAAAAAATAAGAGATTCAGAATAGCTAAAGCAATCCTTAGCAGGAAGAGTGAAGCAGGTGGCATCACTATGCCAGATCTTAATAGTAACAAAAATAGCATGGTATTGGCACCAAAACAGACCGGTAGACCAATGGTACAGAATGGAGGACACAGAGACTAACACACAAAATTACAATGATCTTATATTAGACAAAGATGCCAAAAACATGCATTGGAGAAAAGATAGCCTCTTCAACAAATGGTGTTGGGAAAATTGGAAATCCATATGCAACAAAATTAAATTAAACCCCTATGTCTCATCATGCACAAAACTCAACTCAATGTGGATCAAGGACCTAGGAATTAGACCAGAGACTCTGAATCTAATAAAACAAAAATAGGCCCCAATCTTCATCATGTGGGATTAGGCCCCGACTTCCTCAATAAGACTCCTATAGTGTAAGAATTAAAACCAAGAACCAATAAATGGGATGGAGTCAAACTAAAAAGTTTCTTCTCAGCAAAAGAAACAATCTTTGAAGTGAATAGAGAGACTACATCCTGGGAGCAAATTTTTACCCCTCATGCAACAGATTGAGCACTAATCTCTAGGGTATATGAAGAACTCAAAAAGTTAAGCACCAAAATAATAATAATAGTAATAATAATAACAATAATAATAATAATAATAATAATAATCCTATCAATAAATGGGCCAAGGTCCTGAACAGACACTTCTCAGAAGAGGATATACAACAAATCAACAAATATATGGAAAAATATTCATCAACTCTAGCAATTAGATAAATGTCTTTGAATTATTTAATCCATCAATGTTTAGAGTAATTTTTGAGAGTCAAGAAATTATTTTAGCTATATTGCTATTTTTTTTGGCTGTCTGATAGATTCTCCATTCCTGTCTTTCTCTCTTGTTGCCCTCCTTTGCAATTTGATGGTTTTCTATAGTGGTATGCTTTTATTCACTTATCTTTATTTTTTTTCATGGTCATATTTTTCCTTTGTGATTACCATAAGGCTAGCATAAAACAAAATATAGCAATAATAGTTCATTCTAAGCTGATAAAATCTTCTCTTTGATCATATTTATAAAGTATAATTTACTTCCCCCAAATATTTTATGTTTTGATGTCACAATTTGCCTCTTTTTATATTACATATCACTGAACAAAATAATTATATTTTATAGCATGTTTTTAATTATTATACTAAAGGTATAAATAATTTCTATGCTATTGTAATTGCATTTGAGCATTCTGAATTTGACTTTGTACTATCTTTTACCATTGGGTTTTATACTTTCATTTTTGTAGTTAGAATTCTTTTGTTTTAGCTTAAAGAATTCCCTTTTATATTTCTTGTAAGATAGAAATACTGCTGAAGAACTCCATTGGCTTTTCTTTGTTTGGGAAACTCTTAACCTCTCTTTCATTTCTGAAGAATAGCTTTGTTGGAGAAAGTATTGTCCTTTGGCATTTTTTTTTCTTTTGGCATTTTGATTCCATCTATTATCACATTATCTCCTGACTTGCAAGGTTTATGCTGAGATGTCTGCTTATAGACTTCTGGGAATCTCTTGGCATGTGATGAGTTGTTTTTTCGTGATTCTTTCAATTTTTTCTTTGTCTTTTGTGGGTTTGTTTGTTTGGTTGTTTTTTTGTGCTGGGTATCAAACCTAGCTTTTTAGAGGCATGGTAGGCAAGTGTTTTAACACTGTACTACATCCCCAGGCATCTTATATGTTTGACAGTTTAATTATAATGTGTGCTGATGAAGCATTTTTTGCTTTAAACCCAATTGGAGTTCTTTGAGCTTCCTGTATCTGGACGTCCATGTCTCTTGCCCAGTTTTTGAAAGTTTTCAGCCATTATCTCTTTAAATAGACATTCTGCCCCTTATTTTCTCTTTCTTCCTCTTTAAAAAAATAGTTGTAGATGGACACAATACCTTTATTTTATTTATTTTTAATGTGGTGCTGAGGATCAAACTCAGTGCCTCACACATGCTAGGTGAGTGCTCTACCACTGAGCTATAACCCTAGCCCTTCTTCCTCTTTTTTTCAATATTCTTTTTTCTTAGTTGTAGTTGGACACAATACCCCCATCTTATTTATTTATCTTTATGTGGTGCTGAGGATCAAACCCAGGGCCTCACACATGCTAGGCAAGCGCACTATCATTGAACCACAATCTCAGCCCTCTTTCTTCCTCTTTATGCAAAAGTTAGCCATAGACTTTGTTCATTCTTTTTATTGTTTTTCTTTTTTCTCCAATGACTGGATACTACCCTGTTGTATATGTTTGAATTTATAAATTCTTTCTTCTGCTTGATCAAATCTGCTTCAGATTGTAATACATTTTTTCACTTCCCATCATTTGGTCTTCAGCTACAGATTGTGTGTGTGTGTGTGTGTGTGTGTGTGTGTGTGTGTGTGTGAGAGAGAGAGAGAGAGAGAGAGAGAGAGAGAGATTTCTAACTCTTTCTTTAAATTCTCATTTTGTTCATGTATTCTTTTTCTTACATTTAGATTTGTACCTGTGTTCTCCTCTTAATTGCTACCCTTTTAAAAATAATTATTTGGAATTTTTTGATAGCAATATGTAGATTTCTATTTCTTTGGGGTTGGGTACTAAAATATTATTGTGTTCTTTTTGTAGTGTTAATTATCCTTGATTTTTCATGTTCTTCGAGGTCCTAAGTTGTTACATTCACATTTAAAGAAATCATTTCTTACATTATTTTTATGAAGCATTTTTAAAAATTTTTTGTAGTTGTAGATGGACAACAAGTCTTTATTTTATTTGTTTATTTTTATGTGGTGCTGATGATTGAACCCAGTACCTCACACATGCAAGGCAAGCACTGTACTGCTGAGCGACAACCCCGGCCCATCTTTTCCATTCTTTACTGACTAACTTTATAAGAGAAATGATTTCACCAAACATTTCCTCTTGGTATTCTGAGGATCTTTATGACCTTTTGTATGGAAATGCTCACTCTACACCTCTTGTTTCACTTTAAGGGGGATTCTTAACTATTTATGGCTTCCCTTGGTAACTTAAGCTAGGCTGGGAGCTGAGAGACTCTTGTATATTTTCCCGAACATGGTGCCCTGAAATGCTCAAGTTTGCTCACCTTCTCTGAGTCCTACGTAGTCAAGCTGGCTGTTTGCACCATCCATGGGAGGGGCACTGAGGGGTCCAACCTGAGGGAGAGTTGGGTGAGGCATATTAAGCATTTAGTGTATATGTTGGGCAATTGGAGGGTTCCACTGTGAGTTGCCCCAAGTTGTAAATTTCTGGGTTCTTGATGGAGTCTGAAAAGGGGTTAATTGAGTCCATAGCCTCTCTACTCCTAGCTTTTCCTAACTACTCAGTCATGGCATTACTTCTCTATCTTAGTTGGGGTGAGGAAGAAAATGAACTTCTGAGCAGTATTGCATACAATTTGGGTAACAAAATACCCATTTAACATGTTCTTCTTTGGAAGAAAGAAATTATAGGTTGAAGGGATGTTCCTGAGCATTGAGCTATACCACTTTGGGGAAAAGGTGATATAGGTAAAGTGAAGCTATTCTTAACCTCATCAATGTGTCTGTTATCAGAATCATTTGCTCCAATAATGTCCTGGAAATTCTCCACTGAATTTCTGGTTTCAATACTGGCAATCTTGACTGTGGATAATTGTCAAAATGATGCTTTTGTGGAAGAATAAAGGTAGAAAATTCCTATTCTACAATGTTCTTGATATTCCTCAAACAAATGCATTTTAAAGGGGTGTGTTGTAAAAGCACCAAAGTTAATATAAGTTTACTATGCTTTATTTTAAAGTCATAGTACACAGGTATCAATAGACTGTGACATGGTATGATGGCATATTGCAATATCTAGATAAACCATTAAGAAAACTATACGAATTATATACAGTTATATACTCAAAAATAACAATAGATTGAGATGTAATCTTAAAAAATGCCCAAAAACCTCACAGGAAGACAAGAAGAAAAGTGAGGATAAGTGGAACAATGGAAACAAACAGAAAAAAATAAATGGATTTGGTGGGGGGGGGAGAAAGCTTGTTCATAGAAATAATAACCCAAACTTCCCAAATCTAGAAAGAATAAAAGTCTCTATTAAAGATTACTTTCAATCTGTGAATGGTAAATAAACTGTGGTTATATCCATATAATGGTACAGTAGTCAGCAATAAAAATAAAATAAATTATTAAGTAATGACAACAATAAGGATCAGTATTCAATGTAATTCTGCCTATTGAAAGAAGCCAAAACCAAAGACAGTTCTTTGCATGTGTTAAAGAAAATCATAAAATGAGTTAAACATAATAAAGTCTACTTGTGCAAAAAGTTTCTAGAACTTGACAACATTTGGACCAAAGTTGGTTCAGAATCTTAGCCCCACCACATGTGTGATTTATATTTATAGACAGAGAAAAGAAAATGACTGAAAGAACACGATTGGCCACAGTAAGCCTTTATCTTAAATGAGTCTGGTGTGATGAGTTATTTGCCTAATATGATTATGGTCTAATCAGTTGGCACCCTGTGATTGGCTGAAGCTTGACTGCTTTGATTAGTTGTTATTCAGTTGCACGGTTACGATGATATACTCTTAGGATATGTTACATCATCTTTACACATCAAGCTACTGTACAATTCACCATATACAGAAGCTAAAACAAATTTAGGCCCCACTTAACTCAGTTTAATACATGATTAAACTGTGGGAATGGTCCCACAGCATTCTAGAAAATGCAGTAAATATTTTTTTTTGGTTTTATTCTCTGAAGAACTCTGATTGATATAATTGGTGATGTTTATATATAGTCTGTTCATGGTTTGCAAAGAAAATTCTCATATAGAGAATATATTAATTCTTAAAAGTTTAAAATAGACTATATTCTGGCCTTTACCAATGTATATGTTAGTGACTTTAAATGTTTTGAGAATCATTCAAATATATATGTGCTATTGCTTCCCACTCCCCTCCTACAGAGGATAAAAAAAACCACATTTTTCCAAGTAGACAATATGATTTTGTTTTTCCAATCTAAGAGTAGACTCAATAGACAATTGATTCTATTTTTTATCCATTGTCAGACAGATTGGCTTAGTACTAGCTACTATAAAATACAAATCATTTTTGGCAGCTGTCTTCCCAAATGTAATTGGCTTTATTCAATAAGTCTGTAGCGGTCAGCTCATGTGTTTTATTAGGGGCACATTTCACAATTAATTTATCCTTGTCTGTTTACTGGAAAATTAAGGTTCTTAAAATTATATACTATATGAGTGAATTATTGTAGTTTTCTAAGATATGTCTGCTTTAAACTACTCCTGGGCTGAAATAATTTTGGTCATATTCTATGTGGTGTAAATTTGTAATTTTTAGAACCTATGCCACAGATGCTAAAAAAGAAAAAAAAAAGAGAAAAAAATTGGTATTTTAAGTAGAGAAAGGAAGGTTAATTCCTGGGGAGAGGAGACACAAGAAGGCAGAGAGAGAAGGGCAGTTATATTTGTAGGCAATAGCCTTATTTAGGAAAATTTTCATTCAAAAACATCACCTTTAACTAATGTGGCTAAAATTGAGGTGAAGATATTTATTTTTCAACTATAAAATGATATATTTTTGTTGTATACCATTTATAAAATATAGAAAACCGTAAAGAGAAATATTTTAAAACACATGTAATTCCAAAGAAAACAATCATTTCACAATTATTTTAGTGAATTACCTTTCAAATTTAGAAGATGAGTGATAAAGAGGAGTGATCAATAATATTTTCAATACAAAATTGAGATCCTACTTTATTTTGAGGCTTTTTTTGGTCATTTCCTTTGTTTTCTGTTACATATAGTCTTTTGCTTATGGGGATTTTATTTACCTTGTTTTTGTTCTTTTAATTTTTGACCTACAAAAAGTTATTTCTCATAAGAAGCTGATGTTTTATCAACCTCTAAAAATAAAAAGATTATCAAATATGGTGGTGCATGCCTGTAATCCCATTGAAATATTGAGCCAGGAGGTTTACAAGTTCAAGACCCATCTCAGAAATTTAGTGTAAAACTTAACAGCTTAGTGAGACCCAGTTTCAAATTTTTAAGAATAAAATATAGGGCTGGAGATATGGTTCAGAGCATTTTCCTGGCATGCATGAGAACCTATGTTCCAGTCCCAGCACCACAAGTAAAAAAAAAAAAAATACCAATAATAATATAAAAGGAGTGAAGATGTAGCTCAGTGGTGAAGTGACCCTGTGTCCAATCCCCACTACAAAATAAATAAAAAAAAATAATTTAAGTCATGATACTATTAAAACTGGATGCCAAAAATTAAATTTTTAAAAAATTTCTTTTAGTTGCTGATGGAAATTTTTTTAAATTTATATGTGGGTACTGAGAATTGAACCCAATGCCTCACACATGCTAGACAAGCACTCTGCCCCAGCCCCAAAATCAAATATTTTTACTACTTATTGATTTAATGCTATCAATAAACTCTCTTTTAATTTAAGCCTCCCTATAACCCCTTTAACATAAATGGCTCTCCTCCTCCTTATGCTCATACATTATGGGTAGGTGTATATATATATATATATATATATATATATATATATATATATATATATGACATATATATGATATATAAAGATGGATTTTTTTTCTCAGAATTGTTTTGTAATCTATTTTCAGTTTTATAGTTACAATCATATTGAGATCAATATTTTTTGGTACCAGGGATTGAATCCAGAGGTGCATAATCACTGAATTACATCCACAGCACTTTTTTTTTTGAGACAGGGTCCTATTAAGTAGCTTAGGACCTAGTTAAGTTACTAAGGCTGGTTGATGAATTTGTGATCCTCCTGCCTCAGTCTCCCTAGACACTGGCATTGCATGTGATACCAAGTTTACATTAACATCTTAAAGAATAGAGCTTCATCTCTAAGCAAAAGAATTTATTTCCTGTGTTGGTCTTTAAAAGCAAGAGATAACAGGACAGGATCCCCATGATTTACCCAACAGACCATCTAATAAAAACAATTCCCCCCACAAAGTTTCTGATTTCTGTACCTCCTAATTCCACAGCAATTTTCATCTTTGTTGATGTGATCTAGTTATGTGCCTTATCTTCTGTCTCCTCTTCCATTTTAGAGTGTCAGAAGTCCACTGGGATCTTCAACACTTTTTTCATGGACAGTTTACTCTTACACTAAGTCAGCATTTCCTCTGTTTTGATTTTTTCCTATACTTGTATCTTGCAAAACTAGACTGAAGCTTCAGGAACTGCTGGATTCTCTAGTTTTTAGATTTGATGTAGAATTTTCCTTCTTTTCATATTTTTTCTGGTAACTTCTACATAAATCTGCTTAAAATTAAAACCCACATTGCTCATGTATTAAAAACCATTCTTGGAACTTACAAAAACAATTGCATATGTTCATACTAAAAATCCAAAAGACTGGTCTGAGTCGGTAGCTCAATGGTAGTGCGCTTACCTAGCATGTGTGAGGCCCTGGGTTCAAATCCTTAGCACTGAAAAATTTAAAAATAAATAAATAAAATTCCAAATGCTGCTAAAGTATTTAAATAAAATGTTAATCACTCTCTCCTTGGCACCTTTCCCAAAAATAGACAATGGAAAGAAATTATTATGTACATTTCCAGACAATTTCTGAGCATATAAAAGAATATGTACATTATATATCATATGTGTATTTTACATATATATTAATATACTTTTAATAGGATCATATGGCAAGTTCTATTTTCTGGTCCAGCATATAAGGAGGCTGGAAGTCACCTAACAGCCTCTAAAAAGAACAACAAACTAAAAAGTCAATCATAAGAGTGCATTAGAGTGATATAAACAATGCTCCCTGACACTGGACAGCCTAACAGATGAAACTAGAAGATCCCAACTTCTGAGAACAGAAGTCAAAAGTAGAAACCTCAGTGGGAACCAGTATTGGCATAGGAAAACCTGAAGTGTAAATGATGAATTCCTGGAAGTTCAGTGTGGATAAATCTCTGAGTTGACATCTCTGTGAAGGACCCCACACTTCTTTATTACTCCCCAGTAGCTCTACCAGGTACTGACAATGAAGATTAGAGCAAAATATCCTCATGTATCTGTCAGTGGGAGGGAAAAAAACTGATCATTTTAAATATACCAGAATATTCTAATCATAAGAAGGATTACTATCAAGAGAAAGTGTTTTACCTGATCCTAACTTAATGTGTTTTCTTTGTTTGAGAGCTTAAAATAAGAAGGGAATTACATCCATTCTGCTCTAACCTTCCTTGTGGTGGATGGAAAACATAATTTCAGCCCCCTTCAGCCATACTTTCCTACTCTGAATAGAAAGAAAACTGAGGTATATATGTTGTTCATCGATAAAGGTCACAATCTCACTAATAATCTGAGACCTAATAAGAGAACAACAGAATGTTTCCTCTCCCATTACAACTTACCATTACATCACTAAGTGCCTATTTACCAGAGAGTTCTTTTCAACCAGTATATCATGTCTGGCTTTCATCAGAAAAATACAAAGCATACTAAAGGGAGGAAAAGTGTTGTAGCAGATAAAAGAAGCATCATGACCAAACCTAGAATGCAGATCAGATTAACATAAAGGTTGAAATGCCCTCCAAATCTCTGGCAGGACTGATTGGTGAGGGCCTTTTCCAATGTAAGGCCAATCCATGAAAACTGAGAGGTAGCTGCTTTCTCTAATAGGCAGAAACCAATATACAAAGTGAAAGGAAATGAAAACATGGAAATATGACCCAAAGTAAATAAACCAAATGAACAAATATTTTTGTTTTAAAAAAAGTCCTTCTTCCTTAGCCTTCCAAGGTGCTAAGGTAGAAGGATTGCAAATTTGAGACCAGTTTTGGCAACTTAGTGAGAACCTGCCTCAAATTTAAAAAAAATAATAATTAATTAGAAGAACTGGGGTGTATTTCAAAGGTAGATTAACCTTGGATTTAATTCCCAGTACCATCAAACATGTCAAGAAATAAATAAATAAAAGAAAATGTCTGTTAAAATTCACACAAGAAGATAAGAGTGTATCTATTAGGGAAACTTATTCAATATTCTCAAACCAGAAAACACCTAATCTAGATGGTTCACTTGTAAATTCTATGAAAGTATTAAGGAAGAAATTGTATTCATACTATCCAATCTTCCAGGGACAGAAGCAGGATAATACTTCCTAACTCATTTTATGAGAACAGCATTACCCTAATAAGAAAATCTAAGACATCAAAAAAAAAACTGTAGATCATGTTCTTGATGAACTTTGATAGAATAATCCTTAAAAATATATTTGCAAATCAAATCTAACAATGTATAAGAATCTAAGAATGTATAAAAACAAGTGGATTTACCCTATGTATGAAAGGCTTGTTCAACACTAAAACAAACAATTCCTTTAGTTTGTTTAATTAAAAATCTAAAGAATATATATTACATAGTCATAACAATTGATGCAGAGAAAGCACTTAATGAAATCCAACATGTAATCAATAATAAAAACTCCCAGAAAACTAAAAATAGAGTTAACTTCCTTGCCCAGAAAAAGAATATCTACAAAAACCTACAACTGACATCATACTTAATGGTGAAACTAGGAGCTTCTCTACTAAGATCAGGAGAAGATGAAGGATGTTTCCTCCCATCACATTGTTTCAACATAGTACTGGAAGTCCTAGTTAATGCAATATGACAGGAAAAGAGAAATAAAAGTATATACATGTATGGAAGAAAGAAATAAACCTGTACTTGTTTGCACATGACATAATTTTATGTAAAAAATCTAAAAGAACTGAAAAACAAAGTCTCCTGAACTAATTTGTGATTATAGCAAGGTGACAGAATGCAAGGCTAATATATAAAATTCTAATGTTTTTCTATATATGAACAATGCACAAAAAGAATTTGAAAATAAAAATTAAGTGTGCAATACCATGTAAAATTAGCACACCCCAAAATGAAATATTTAGGCATATAATTAGCAAAATATGAGCAGGGTCTATATCAATAATACTACAATACTCTCATAAAATGAATTTGTATGAGATTAATTAATTAAAGGTTCATAAAAGGTAGACTCAATATTGTAAAGATAGAAGTTCTTCCTAAATTTATCTGTAGGTTCAATGCAATTCCACTAAAAATTCCAGAAGTTTTCTTTTTGGATATTAATTTACCAATTGTAAGATTTATATAGAGAGGCAAAAAACTAGTAATATTCAATACAACATTAAGTTAGAAGAAAGTCTGATGAGTGATATTACCTAATTTGAGACTTTCCACAAAGCTATTATAGTCAAGACAGTGCAGTATTGGTGAGAAAGCAAATAGACCAATGGAGCAAAATAGGAAGGCCAGAAATAGATACACATAAATAGAGTAAATTGAATATTGACAGAGGACCACAGATAATACATTTGAAAAATGTTGTCTTTTCAGTGAATGGTTATGGAACAACTAGACATCCATACGCAAAACAAAAGTATAGACACAGACTTCACTTCCTTAACAATAATTATGTTAAAATGGATCATAGACCTAAATGTAAAGCATAAAATTGTAAAACTCCTAGACGATAATATAGGAGAAAAATCTGATGGCCTCAAGTATGGCAAAGAATTTTTAGATGTTGCACTGAATTCAAGATCCATGAAAGAAAGAACTGATAAGATGGACTCCATTAAAATTTTAAAACTTTGATCTACAAAAGTCACTGAAAAGAGAATGAGAAGAAAATCATGAGGTTGGGAAAAAATATTTACAAAAGAGATATATGACAAATGACTGTTGCTCAACATGAATGAAGAACTCCTATAAATTAGCAATATATCTGATTGTGGTGCATCATTCCTATAATCCCAACTATCCTGGAAACAGATGCAGGTGGATCCCAATTTAGAGGCTAGCCCAGGCAACTTACAAGATCTTGGATCTAAATAGATAGATAGATAGATAGATAGATAGATAGATAGATAAATGGGACATAACTCAGGAATAGAGCACCCCTGGGTTCAATACCCAATACAAACAAACAAAAACGTATAAAAGAAGAAAATTAACAAACTGATTTTTAAAATGATAAAAAATCTCAGTAGAGAAGATACATGTGTGGTAAATAAGCATGTAAAGAGATGTTTCACCTCATATGTCAGTGAGAAAATTCAAATCAAAACAAGGTTCTGCTGCGTGCCTACTAGAATAGACAAAATCCAAAATACTGACAATACAAAATGCTTGTTAGGATATAGAACAATAACTCTAATTCATTGCTGGTGAGATTGCAAAATGCTACAGCCACTTTGGAAATCATTTTGGCAGTTTCTTTTAAAAAGTCAACATATTCTTACCATGTTAGTAGAAATTGAGTTCCTTGCTATTTTATCCAATTAAATCAAAATCTTAGGCCCATACACAATTTGCACATCAATATTTATACATTTAAATTACAATGTTTTATTTAAATGCTTAGACTAGATTATCCCTAATTGACACAACCTGGAACCAACCAAGATATCTTTCATAGGTAAATGGAAAAATAAGTTGTGGTATATGTAGACAATGGAATTCAGCATTGAAAAAATGAACAATCAAGCTATAAAAAATGTGATGACATTCAGTGATTACCACAGAGTGAAAGAATCCAATCTGAAAAGGCTCTATGATTTCAACAATATGACATTCTCTAAAATGCAAAACTATTCATTTTAGATAGTGAAAGATATAGGTGGTTTCCAGATATTAGAGGAATGAGGAATAAAAAGGTGAAACACAGATGTCCTTAAGGCAGTAAAAAGTTCTGTACGATACTACAAGAGTGGTTACATGCCATTATACATTTTCAAAATTCATACAATGCACAGCACCTAATGTAAACTATGTAATTTGAGTTATAATGAATTGCTAATGTGATTTCATTAACTGTTACAAATATTGCCATCTGGTGTAGTAGTATATTGGTAGTGGGAGATGCTGTGTGGGTGAAGGGGAGCATAAAGGAATCTGTACTTTCTACTCATTTTTACTGTGAATCTAAAGATTCTCTTAAAAACTCTATTTAAAATGTATTGAAAAATGTGATCATACTGTGCGTACTTATTTGCACACTTTCAATATATTTGATATCATTGCATGTCAATATGTTTTAAAATATGGTACAGCTATATGGAACATTATTCAGCTTATAAAGAGAATGAGTCAAAGGTACGGGTCAAATCTGTGAACATCTTTGTAAAGTAATGTACATAATATGCTAACAGAGAACATTGGCATCTTGTATTCCATTTTTATCAAAGATATAGTTTCTCAAAATGAGTATGTATTTCATGACTTCTAAATTACATTCCATAATATCAACATATATGTTATATTAAACCACTTTCTGAAAAATGAACACTTGTTTCATTTGTTTTGATGCTTATGAAGCTAGAATAAATACTGTATACTAGGAATTACAAGTTTGAGTTACAATGTTATAGATGGATCCCTTGTTCTCAAATTTTTTCTCACTTTCCACATTGAACATTTTTTTCAATAGGAATTTTAAGATATACCAAAATTAAATGTTTTAAAAGTGTCTTTGTTTTTAAATTGGAATAATAGCTGTACACTTTCTTTTTGTAAGAAGACAGCAGTTTGGTGCAAGTGTGTGTATGGTGAGATTTCTATGGAAGAATATATTTTTCAAAAAATTGCTGCCCGAAGATCTTGTTGTGGCAGGTATACTTGATTCCAATGGTGGACTGCTGGAATGTAACACAGTACTAGGAAGTGAATGGGAGCTAGATTCTGAATGTTCCTGTGGATTTCATTAAGGGATTTTAACTTGAAATAGTCAGAAGCATTGAGCTTTAATGAAAGATAATTTCAGTACTACGTTTGGTTTGAGGTATCTGGAAGATAACCATTTTTAAACAAGGATGTCTGGAAACATTTGGAAATTCAACCAGAGCTCAAGTGGGAAGATATAGATTTTTTAAAACCATTGACTAACCATCCATCCCATCAACAATTTTATACTGACCACTGATTATATATGTCAGACATTGATTCGCATGAGGGGCATAGGAGAGAATGAGAACAGATACTAGCACAATTATCTTGGAGATTGTTGTTAAATGGGGGAGATTTAAGCAATGGAAGTGATGAGGTTTCCTAGATGATAGAGAGAAAAGCTATGGTCTGAGAATAAAAATCTGGGGAATAACAAGAGTTGAGGAAAAGGAGGAAAAGCATATATCAAAGGAAACTGAACATGACCTAGAGTCAGTAAATCTAGAGATAGGACATGTATTGATGATTGACAAGGGATATGGAAGTGGGAGAATGATAAGCAACTGCTAAATGGATACAGGGTTTTCTAAAATATTTTGGAAATAGAGGTAGTGGTCGCAAAACATTGTGAATATGTCAAGTGGTATTAAATTATTACCTTTATAAGCTAAATATTGTGGTTATATGAAATTAATCTCATTAAATTGTTAGGTCAAACCTATATTTATGATGTCTTTTGTAATATGGTTATTAGTTGTTATTGATCAAGTACATTTTCTGTAAATTTTTGTGGCTTCTAGGTTTTCGGTGTTTCATAGGAAGGTCATTTCCATCTCAATTATATTAAGTATTTTCCTAATCTGTAATCCCAGCTACTTTGGAGGCAAAGGTTAAAGGATTGAAAGATCACAGCCAGCCTGGAAAATTTAGCAGGACCGTTCCTCACAATAAAACTGAAAAGAGGACTGGGTAGGACTGGGGCTGTAGCTCATTGTAGAGCACTTGCCCAGCATGTGTGTGGCACTGTGTTTCTCAGTACCACATAAAAAAATAAATAAATAAAATAAAGGCATTGTGTCTATCTACAACTTAAAAAAATTAAAAAGTGTGGGTATATACCTCATTGATACAGTGCTTGCCCAGAATATTTAAGGCCCTGGGTTCAAAGAAAGAGAGAGAGAGAAAAAGAAGGAAATGGAAGGCAAGAGAAGAAGGAATGAAGAAAGTAAGGAAAACAAAAGAAAGAAAGGAAGGAAGGAGAGAGAGAGAGTGGCAGAGGGAGAGAGAGAAATAAGAAAAAAGAAAGAAAAATTAGCCCACTGAATAGGGAATAAATCATTTTTCTAATTAGGGTATAGTATCCAGAATATATAAAGTTCTGTTAAAAATCAATAAAAAGGACAAATAACCCAATTTTCAAAATAAGTAAAGCCTTTGATCTGACATTTTACTTACAAAAGCCCCTGAAATAAACAACCTAAATTTCCACAAGCTGATGAGTTGATGTACAAAATGCCATAGCCCTACAGTGGAATATTATGCAGCCATAAAATGAATGAAGTACTAATACGATGTACAACATGTATGAAAATTTAAAATGTTATGGCAAGAGAGAGAAAACACAAAAAAAGGCCATGGAAATAGAAAGTAGATATATGGCTATCAGTGTTTAAGGAGAATGCGTAATCTGGAGTAATTGATAATAGGTCCCAGATTTCTCTGATGTTGTAAATGTTCTGGGAATAGATAGTAGTGATGCAAAACCTTGTGAATGCACTGTAGACCACTGGATCATATACTGTAACATGGTGTTTTAGTCAGCCTTTTTACCACTATGATTAAAAGACCCAACCAGAACAAGTTTAGAGGAAGAAAGGTTTGTTTGAGGTCTCATGCTTGAGGTGAGGCAGGACATCATGGCAGAATAGTGTGGCAGAGGGAAGCAGTTCACATGATCATCAGAGAGCAGAGAGAGACTCTACTTCCTAGATACAATATAGATGATATAGATATAGATATAGATATAGATGTAGATGTAGATGTAGATGTAGATGTAGATATAGATATAGATATAGATATAGATGTATATCTCCCAAAGCCATCCCTCCAATGTCCACCTCCTCCAGCCACACCCTACCCATCTTCAGTTTCTACTCAGTTAATACCTGTCAGGGAATTAATGCACTTATTGGGTTAAGACCCTCAAAACCCAATCATTTCTCCTTTGAACCTTCTTGAGTTGTCTCAGACATGAGCTTTGGGGAAACATCTCACATTCAAACCCTAACACATGGTAAATTTTATCTTAGCTTTTTCTCAGTAAAAATAATTGATACAAGTCGGCGGGGACTTTGTTCTAGTAAAAGCTTCCAAAAATATGGAGGTTTCAGGACCTAGGTAAGAGGGATGATCACCAGTATATATGGATAGTTTGATTTTGAGGAAATTGCCATAAGATGCATGAGACAGGAGACGTGGGTCCTCTGTCAACCCAACAATAATATAATCTCTGCCTTTAGGCCTTGATTTCATCATCAAGAAAATCAAGAAATCAGCATATTGTACTTAAACTTTCCTTCATACTAATATTCAGTAGGTTGTTGAAAATATTTGGGAGCTTGGAGCCTATGGCAGGGAAGCATTAAAACTATCTAATTGAGAATGTTATCAGTGAAAATATTGTGATTTCCAAGAGACCTTGCAAAAGAGGTCTCAGTCTTGCACTGTGTGGCAAAACATTGCCAAAGAAAGTGCCACTGAACTGTGTTTATGTAATGGATTATGTAAACCTGAGGATGATACTTTTCATTTCAGAATCACAACCTCTTTAATATTAAGTAAATTTGTTAGACATGATAATTTCTAGAACCACATCATCTCTAAATTTGTCTTAGAACAATTATTCATTCAATTATTTATTCACTCAACCAGTAATTATTGCGTGGGTACTATGTTTCAAGCATTGTAAGAAACAAAGTAATAATAATACTATATGGTCTCTGCCTTCAAGCACTCTCCATTCTTATAGGAAATACAAGAATAAATAGCTATTATACTTAATAATGACAGGAATTATATAGTTACCACAAAATAAAGAAGGAAGTTGTCAGTTTTACTTAAGGGAATCAAAAAGGCTTTAATAGAAGAACTTCTTCTTGAGATGCCTCCTAAAAGATGAGTAGCTATTCCCCAGGAAGAGGGGAAAGAACAGGAAGTTATTCAGACAGACAGAGAATTCTAGCAAAGTTGCACAGGCATGAACAAATGGCATAGCACTGAAAACAGTTTGGCATGAGAGGAAAATAAGATAGGTGGTGGTAGGTCATAAAAATTGCATAAAGGGGCTAGTTGAGAGAAGGCCTTTTATGCTATGTACACAGATTCAAATTCATTTTGTAGGCCATGGGAGGGGGACAAATAAAGAGTTTTAAGGAAGATATTGATGTGATTACATCTGTATTTTAGAGTGGTTACTGTGGTCTCAGTGTAAGGATTAACTAGTGTGGACATGGAGAAGACTGGATCCAAATAAATTGGTTTGGAGGACTACTGAAATTTTCTAGGTGAGAGATAACCATATAAGAATCATTATCATCTCATAAAACTTTCTGAAGTGGTAGAAATATTCTATATATGCATTGCCTAATATAGTGCTTTCTGTGGTTATTTAGCACTTGAAATATGGCTACCGTGACTAAGAAATGAAATCTGAAATTTTATTTAATTATAGATAAGCTAAATAGAAAGAGACACATGCATAGTTACTGCCTACCAAACAGCACAGACTATTTAGGAAAGTAGAATTGAAATAACTGTTTTCTATAGAGAATGAAGGCAGGAGAAATCCAATATGGCTCTAAGTTTTCTGTCTCGAAAAACTAGGTAAAAGATAGTACAGTTTGCCAGATATTAATTTAATGAATTTAATTTTAAACATGTTTACTTGAAGGTAGATGAAAACACCTAGATAGGATTTATTCAGGAAGCAATTAGCTATATTGTTCTGGAACCCTGGAGATATAGATTTAGAAAACAATAACACATAGTCCAGTATTTCAGGCATTGAAATTGGATAGTCATCTAGGAATGAATCACAGAGCAGGAAAACAATGCAGTTATATTGTGAGAATTTACCAATGGCTATAAAAAGAATGAAGAGCAAGCCATTGCTCAGGAACCTAGGAAAATTAGAGTTAGAAAAAAAATATTAACAGTTAATTCTGAAGAAAATTGAAACTATGGCGTTTGCTGGAAAATGAACAGAACTAGAGATAATCAAGTTAAGCAAAATAAGTCAAACTCAGAAGATTAAGGCTCCTATATTTTCTCTCATATGCAGAAGCTAGGGAGGAAAAAGGAAATGAAGGCAGGAGTGAATTTCCTAAAAATTAAAGGGAGATCAGTTGAGGAAAGGGGCCAAGGGGTGGGAGGCAGGGAGTGCTGGGGGTGACTTTGGCTAAGTTATTTTGTTGTTTTGTGTGCTACATGAATGTGTAACAACAAATCTCATCAATATGTATAAGTATAATACACCAATAAAAATGTGGGAAAAACAGTTAATACGGAGAAAGTCCAAATTAAATAGAAAATTTAAAAAAATAATTGATCTAGCAATTAGAAGGTCAATTAGAGCATTTGTTAAGACAAAAAAAATGAAGGAGGAAGCCATTTTGCAGGGGGTTGAGAATGTAATGATGTAAAGAGAGTGACTATAAATTACTATTTCATAGAACTTGGGATCATAGAACAAAGTGATTCATTTTATTTTATATAATTATTATTAAAATAATAAAGGCCAGAGTATGTTTACATTTAGAGGGGAAGAATTCTGTAGAAAAGGAAAAGTGAAAATATAGGATTTTTGAAATTAGTTGAAGTTAGTTTCCAGATGAATAAGTAAAAGTAAGAATAAGTGTAGAAAGGTTAACCTTTGAACTGGAGGAGTTATAATATGTTCATTTGAAAGTGGAGGAAAGACTGGCCATTGTGATTTATGCTTGTAATCCCAACAGCTCAGGAGGCTGAGACAAGAGGATAGCAAGTTCAAGGCCAGCCTCAGCAATTTAGTGATGAGACCCTGTCTCAAAATTTAAAAAAATAAAATAGAAAAGGGCAGAGATTGTGTTTCAGTGGTTAAAAACTCCTGGGTTCAATACTGGGTACCAAATAAATAAATAAACAGTGGAGGTAATGGAGATAAGGTGACAGGATTTTGTTTTCTTTCACTAATACATTGCCCATTGTTTTGAACTATCACTTAGGAAGACATTATTGTTTTCTGTGAGCTGATCTATAAGGATATAACTATAGTTATCTATGCTACCAAGCGTCATGAAATCAAGAAACTCTCTATTTACTGTGACATGAGACAAGAGACCAGTTCTGCTATTATATGACCCTCTGTTCTTAGGTAAGTAAGCTCATTTGGATTTTAGTTCACTTCACTGTAAAATGAAGCAAGGGATTAACTTGATGATCTATAAGATTATGTAGCACAAACATTCCATGCTTACATTCATGTTCATGGCAAATAGTCTCTGTTGGATTGATTTGATTTTTCTGTGGGCTCTTTCTCTGTGGGAGATCCATGATTTCCAGACCAAGTTCAAATATCAATACCAGGTATCATTTAAAAGTTCTAGGTCATTAGTTAGGGAACCTGAATCTGGTTTTGCCTCTGCTTAAAAACAGTTCTTTATATGTAAACTCTAAAGTCTCACATTTCAAAGGCTATGAATGTGTGTGTGCTCACACAACAACTCCACACTCTTTCCTCTTGATAAAATGAATATTATAAACATTTACAGAAGTAATGTGACAGGCAACTTCTCAGATAAAGATTCATAGTGAATTCTAGATAAGGAAGAGGGGTGGGAGGGAAAGGGAGTAGGAAGGGGATTAGCAAGGATGGTGGAATGTGATGGTCATCATTATACAAAGTACATGTATGAAGACTTGGATTGGGTGTCAACATAGCTTATAAACAGACAGAGATATGAAAAATTGTGGTATATATGTGTATTAAGAATTGCTATTCAAAAAGGTACATGTATAATGGCATAAATTGACGTGAACTTACTTTATATACAGAGATAAAAAAAAATTGTGCTCTATATGTGTAATAAGGATTGTAATGCATTCCACTGTTGTCGTGTATTTAAAAAAACAATAAAATCAATAAAGAAAATGAAAAAAAGATTCAGAGTGAAGTATTTATGGATGAAATGATAGTATGTCTGGGATTTGCTTGCCTGTACTCCATCCAAGACGACAAGCATTGGAGAGATATAAGTAAAACAAAACCAGAAAATTATTGATGACAGTACAGTCAACTGTATTGAAACTGCATCATAGAACTTGGTGGGTATTACATTATAATATATTCTTGTATGTTTAAAATGAATTACAGTAGATGGGGTAGAGAGAGAAGAGGGGAGGGGAGGGGAGGGGGGATAGTAGAGGATAGGAAAGGTAGCAGAATACAACAGACACTAGTATGGCAGTATGTAAAAACGTGGATGTGATTCTGCAATCTGTATATGGGGTAAAAATGGGAGTTCATAACCCACTTGAATCAAATGTATGATATATGATATGTCAAGAGCTTTGTAATGTTTTGAACAACTAATAATAATAAAAAAACAAAAAAAAGTAAAATGCATATAGTGTGAAGGCTTTTTACATATTTTTAATTATGCAAGGACATGATATCATTGTGTATTTATATGTGGTGCTGAGGATCAAACCCAGTGCCTCACATGTGCGAGGCAAGCGCTCTGGCACTGAGCCACAACCCCAGTCCTTAGTGTGGCGTTTTAACATTATAAAAGGCTATATGTATATTTGATTTATTCACTATATTTTTCTTCACTTTGTTCATACACACGCCAATAGCTGTGAGTTGGCTGAGATTATCAGCTAAACATAAAGTATGTTTTCATGGAAAAATCTTAAAAAATATGAGTAACACTATCTCTGTGCTATGGTTTGGATCTTGTGTTCATGAAGGGTCCGTGTGTTATAGACTTGATCCCCAGCTTGACTAATGGGAGTTGGTGGAAACTTTTAGAGGTGGGCCTATTAGGAGATCTTTTAGTCACTGGGGGATGTTTAGTCAGAGGGGATTGTTGAACCCTGGTCTCTTCCTTTGTCCCTTTCAGTTTCTGGTCATGATGTGAATGGCTTTGTTCTGCTATGTCCTCCCCACCATGAATGTAGTGTCTTATCACAGGCACAAAAACAAATGGAGCCAAATGACTATGGCTGAAACCTTCAAACCTGGAACCAAAATAAGCCTTTTTTTCTTTATAAGTTATCTCAGGTGTTTTGTTATAATTATGGAAAGGTGATTAACACACTGTTGCGTATGGTCTCAGATGCATATTGGTCTGCTTAGGAAGTAATACTTCTGTATGGGTGAACATGATAGTCAGTTGGTATGTGTTGGCCTGATAATACCAATTAAAATATTAAATGCTTCATTTCTGATTTAGTAAAGAAGACTCTGTATATCCTAGGGTTTTTCAACCCAGGCTTCAGCCCCACTGTCTAAATTACCCTGCCTTTCCATAATCTATCAACTGATATGTTGATGCCAGGCACTATAGGGAGTCTCTGAGACCCATCTCTAGTCCTCATGCCCTTCATTACAGTCCTGACTGATTATTACCCAGGCCACACATTTTTAAATATGTTGTATAACCCCCTGTGGAATGATGACTATTGCACGGTGTTTTATAGGTACTTCAAGTTTGAGAGACAGCAAGGTGGCCCTGCCAACTCTCAAAATTTGACAGCTTTAATTGCTTAGATTACAGATCACTGTCTCTTTATATCCATTTACAAATTAATTTTCTTCACATTTCCCCTGGCAAGAAATGGTCATAATTAATAGGGTTCATAAGTACACTATAACTTCTGAGACATCCTCCTGCCCATTTCCTTCCTGAGGCATTCCCTACTCAGTGCTCCTACCTCCTGGAAGGTCACCCTCTGCTGAGGTTGACATTTAAGAGAAACCCCCAGCCTCCAGAGCACTTTTTATTCATCACATGTTTCTTTCAGCATCAAAGATCTGAGAATTCCAATCAGAGGCTCAGGGTAATCAAGTGTCATTCACAGGCCATTTCTTCTAAAATCTGTATATCTCTTGTCAGGCTAGTAACTACCAGGTTGCTTTTTGTAGCTAGCAATAGCAGAGGAGGTTTACATTGATGAAATATATCACTCCCATCCACTTCAGCTTAAAAGGCAAACTTTATTTATTTTTAATTGAACACATACACAGTCACAAAGTATTCACAAAGGGATACAGTTTGAAGCACTTGAAAAGTCACCCTAGCCAAAATACTCTTTAAGTACAAAAAGCAACAGACGTAGTACAATCACAGTCATTCTACTCCAGTCCCTTCATCTATCTACTCCCCTCTGAAGAGAATCACTGGGGAGAGTTTGGGCTTGGAGTACTAGAACTTCACATTTCATACTTGCTGGTTGTCAGGTAGAATATGATTTCAGAAGCAGTCTCTTAAGTCCAGGTAAAGGCTCTCCAGAAGGCACAACCTACTTCATATGCATTTGAGGGTAGTACACTGTCCAAAAGTCCACCATCAGATTTCAATCTTTTGGGGCTTCTCAGTGTTCCCCATAAGCAGGAATACATAAATAACACTATGGGGGCATTATGGAAGGTTTGGGTTTTTTTTGTTGTTGTTGTTGTTGTTTTATTTGTTTCTTTGTGAGCTATTTTGACAGAGAAATAGTTAAATGTAACACCATAATACACTTGAAGCACACTTTAGAAGAGCACCGTAATTTAGCACTGTTACAACTGATATTTTACTATTACATCTAAAACATCAATAAATATAAATATACACTAGAGTTATAGAGAATTAAATTTAATCATAGGTAAATGGGGTTTTGAGAAAAGAAATGAGGATTCAGAATAGGGCTCTTGTACTATCTCTGTACTTATGTTCTAATTGTCACCACCTAATATATCTCAAGTTTGTTTCCTGTCTGATGTCTTCACTGCTAAGATACTGGAAAACCCACCAGAGGAGTTAACTCAAAAATATACATTTGACTATGAGTTGGCCTGTGCTTCTCTCATTCAATTGTCTCAAAATCTACCATTCAACTAGTGTTTCCCTACTCAAGCTGGCTTTCTAAGTCTAAAAGTGTTTTTGCCTTCAATGATATAAGCAGGCAGTGGAAGCTTTTTTTTTCCCATTGAGGTATCTCAAGCAGACTGTTCTTAAATACCTCTACTGCCCTCTAAAAGATCTAAAGAAAGTTCAGCATGTAGAGGGGAATACAACTACATTAGTATTAACAACAACAATCATAGTCATAATTAAGAGTATAATAGTAATAACAAGAAAGTGAAAGTATTAACAGTGATGATAATAACAATACCTTGCATTTGAGAAGGCGTTAAGATGTTAAAACGCTTCCAAATGTGTCATCTGTTTTCACAGATAACCCTCACAACAGCCCTGTAAGGTAGGTAGGTATTATTATCCTCATTTTACAGATGAGGAAACTGAGTCACATCAAGGTCAAGTGACTTGTCCAATATCATGCAAATGGTTGAGTCAAGTAAAAACCCTGTTCTAATCATTCTTAAGTTCCTGGATTTTTCCATTATTCACACTATCCTGCACCTACATGTAAACCAAAACTCAAGTCTTTTACTTGTACAGATGTTGTTTCTTCCATCATAGGAATTGGGTATATACCAGGTTTCTTTCTGTTGGAAGGACAGGTTGTGTTGGGCCATCCACTCTCAGTTTAAGTCTTTTAGGTCAGCAAAAGCCCCATATTTGGGGCAGAGTTTGTGGCCTTCAATAAAGCTGTCCTCTGTGTCAAATAAATTGGAATCACTTCATAGCTTGACTTTACTGTGACCATGGTTTGTTACCTACATTTATAAGCAGATACTAAACTGTAACTAATCTATAAGAACATAGAACCAAACAGTTTGGCTAGAAAGAACAATCTCATTAAGGAATGCTGAGATCTCAAGGAAACTGCCACTCTTCTTAGTACCCTTGTGCATGGTGCCCTCTGATGGATGTTCTAAGCCAACATAATTTAGGAGGGCAGAGATATTTTGTATTCTAAAGGGCAAGGAGGAAAGATCTGTCACAAACAAGATGCATGAAACAGAAACATTGTTCATGTTCCTTGTCATCAATGCCATCATAAGACAGGCTCCCTTAAAGGTCCAAATGTTGTGTCCTCTCATGGAACTTCTGATACTTCTCAGCTGATGAAAGGCCACACATTCTTCAAAGATTCCTCACTGTGTCCTGGTTTTGCTACTCATCCTTATTCTGCTTCAAAGACAAGAGAAATATCGAGAATTGGTGGCAAAAAGAGTAAATAAATGTTCAGGTATGTGATTGGGTGCATGCGTGCACATGAATTTGTGCATGTGGGTGGCAGTGGCTGAAAGAAGGAGGTCTGTACAGGGAAAATATAGAACAGGGACAGTGAAATATCAGATGTAGCTAAACACTACAGAGGGAGTTAACAACTCAGGAGGTAAGCAGAAAGCAGTGAGAAAGACAAGAGTGAGAGAGAGAGAGGGAGGACAGGAAGAAGGAAAATAGGATAGGGGGGAAAGTATTCAAAGATAAGGAAAGGACTAGAACCTAGAGTGGAACAAAGCACCAGAAATGGATATAGACCTTATTTACTGAGGAGATGATGAGCCTCAGCCCAGGAGTTGTAAACCTCTGGTTAAGGCAGCAACCAAAACCTAGGTGTGAGCAACCCAGAGCAAACAGGTATGGAAAAGTGAGCACCGGGGTGAAATGTTGGAAGGAGAGAGAAGCAGTTTTGTACCTTATGAGGGTGCTTATGAATGTATGTGTATGACAATGCCTGGGGGTGTCATAGCAGAAATGTAAAATGAGAAAAGGAGATTGTTAAAGTTCACAAAAGGTGTGACAGGGCATATAAGGTATGCATTAAAGTGGTTGACTTGAAGGGGGTGTGAGAGAAAGGTAAAAAATTAGAACCTTTAAACTTGAGATAGTTGGGGTGGAAGCATAGAATTAGCACTGGAAGAGAATTAGCACAGAGCAGCAGAAGACCTTAGGATAGGGATCTATAGAATTGTCACAGGGAAGTACACAACATGAAGAAAAATAAAGTTAGGGGAAGGGTGAGTGAAGCACCAGCAGTAAAAAAAATAAAAATTAAAAATAAAAAAATAAAGACAAAACAAAACAAAAACCCTGATTCCTAGGGCAAAAAAATTGCCACAATCTGAGAACCTCCAAGACTTCATTTTAAGGCATGAAATCACATCCAGGCTCAGTTAGCATGAAAATTACAAGTAGAAAAAAGTGAGAGCACCAGGCAAGAGGATAGCATGAGAGGTCACAAGAGGCAGTATATACAGCTGGTACTTGTGTGAATATAAAAATGTGTGAGTGTGTGTGCACGCACGCATCTGTTTGTGTATTGATTCCAATTTAGGATGCAACAGATTATAGTTGGTGGGGAGTAAATGGATTTGGAAAAGTTGACTTAATTGTCATGCAAATATTGGGAGAAGAGCATGGCTGTGAATAAGCTTAATAATAGCCAACTAGGATAGGGGCTTTGCATGGGAAAATTCACAAGAAACCAGATATGCAGGTATGCACTAATTAAACACAAATACCAATGGGTTCCTCCAGATGATAAAGCCCAATTCTGGATTACAAGATGGGGTATCTGAAACCCAGGAAAGCAGTCTACAACCAGAACTGCAATGACTGATTTTAGGGAGTTGCATTTGAGAATATGAGGAAAACAAATGTCTGGAGTCATTTGCCAGTATTTCTTTTCCCTTAAAATGATCTTTTGCCTCAGGTTAAGTTGAGCTAGAAGGCAAAGGAATGAGAATATTAAGCCGGTGCTCAGGGGTACACTGAAGAAAAAGAAGGCATTCCTACTGTTGAGGACGGGTTATTAGTCTTCCCTGTGATGCTTTACTTACTCCCTCTTTCACTCTCAATTCCTCCATCTTTCTATCACCACCCACTAATGGTAATCACTGATCAAAGTAGAGTCAAAATGATTATTAGAGAATCTAGCTCTTTCCCTTCCCATCTCCAAAGTAAGTTGGGTGAGTCAATAGACTCCTATAGGATGTGTGGTGATAGCAGTTGTCCCTATAGTGGCAGAGACCCCATCAGATATAGTGTGAATACCCTTTTGATTCCAGGACTCAGAATCATCAACCACAAAAGGGAAATGGTGATGGACCTGTAGGAAAGTCCATGATATTAAATCACTAGGTCTCTGCATCTGGCTTAAGGGTTATTCCATCTCTAGCTGATTTGTTGTTACAATATTGAACATGAACATCTGACCTGGGCTAAATGGGTGGGCCAAATTTCCCTTGGAGGAGCATGGAATGGTCATGACCAGGGCCTCAGTGATGCTTTCAGCTGGTGCATCAGAAACATGTGCCCAGGTACTATTTTGAACAAAATTCCAAGGGATCAGGTGGTCTTTGTATATGGGTACCCATCTAGATTTTAACTGAATGAACACGGATACAGAAAAAAGGACGCAGGATTGAAAAACGCTGCCTTCGACTCACAGAGGCATTTGGATTTTCCTTTTCCCTCTGGGCAGAAATTTGGGCATCCCCCTCCCCTGTAGCCACACAGGGATCCTCTAATACCTGAGGCTCTGGAATGGCCACAGGCACCTGTGGCAGTGCAGATGCCTGGAGTTCCTGGAGCTCATGACTCTCCTGCACTTGCGCTTGCTGCTGAACCTGGGAGCTCTTGCACAACAGATATTTTGTGCACCAAGATGCTATAGATCTAAGTTTGGCACGGAAGCTCCTGTTGAGCCAGCAGTAGATAAAAGGGTTGTAGCACGTACTACTCATGGCAAACCAGTGGAAGGCATAGAAAAGCACACTCTCAGTTTCTATGTCTGCACTGGAAATAAGAACCACGTAGCAATTGAGAGGAAACCAACATATCGCAAAGACCATTACAATAAGAATCAGCATTCGGATGCTCTTCTTCCGCTTCTGGTAGTGTGCCATAAGTTGACGAGCAGATGCATCACCAACAGAATTTTGGATCCACAGCCTCTTCCCCAGGTGAGAGTATGTTATAACAATCACCAGCAGTGGCAGGATGTACAGCAAGCCAAATGTCCCAAGATCCACATACTTCCCAACTAGCTTGCTGGGTCCTGGAAATGCAGGAAGGCAGTGGCTCCTGACAACTCCATCCCTGGAGCAGAAGATAATGGAGGTTATGATAACAAGACCAGTGAAATGGATCTCAGGAAGCTAAGGTTCTAGTCCCAGCTTTGCCACAGCATGTCCTTAAGTAAACCCACCCAGCTCCCTATTTATAGCTCTTAGTTTCTTCAATTTAAAAATTAAGGTATGGAGCTATAATATCCTCTCTTATAGGTCTTGATCCAGACAGAGAACAAATTGAGACTTACCTGATTCCTAACCACCAATGTCCCTAACCTGGAGGCCCATCATATTGGTTTAATTAATAAAAGTTAGAGATATATTGAGGCTTCATTTCCACTATTCAGGAAAATTGGAGGAGGACAAACATGCAGTTAAAAACTTTTCAAAAGTCAATTTCCTCATTGTGTCTGGAAAGAGGAAGACAAAATTACCATTAAGTAACTAGTCTGACTTACTTGCTGATGACATAGAACAGATTTTGATAGATTGCATGAGGAAGAGCAAGGAACACTGCAAGACTCCAGATCAGAACAACAGTCAGTATGCTTTGGGAGTGTGTTAGCCTTGGTTTCGTTGGATGCAGAATTACCTGAAACAAAAAGATCTATGTCATTTGTGTGGGCAAATGCTGAAGAGTCCCTACATACATAATTTTCCTATTAATACTATTTACCTTATTCCAGTAAAAACATGATTGGATTGAAAATAGTTTAGAAGGAAAATAGATTAAAATATATTATGGTTCTGAAAATACTGGAACTCTGATTGGTATCCAATTGAAAGAGGAGGAAGTGTGAAGGTTATCTTCAAAGGTGGCCCCATCCTGAGGAGTTTTGGGAGGTGTCTAATCTATGTGGGCACTGCCAATTTTCTTCCCTTTTATTAACAAGGACCCTCCCAAAAACATCTTACCCGATGTCGGTCCATGGCAACTGCCATCAGTGTTAAAGTTGAGACATGAAGGGAGCAGTACTGAGCAAAGCGACTGACATGGCACATGATCCTGCCAAATACCCATTGTCCACTCAGGAACCGGGCCTGAAGGAGGGAAGCAAAATAGAGATTGGTTATACACTCAGATAATCCCCTCAGGCCTTACAGAGAAGGTTGGTTCTAGAATGGGGGCTTAAGGCAGGCTTATGTCCCTTCTTCGTCTTAGTCCTATCACCCATCCCTGGATTGGAGCAACAACCCTATATACTCACTCACCAGAGCAAATGGACTGTTGAGCAGAATTATCAAAATGTCAGATATCGCCAGATTGAAGATGAGAAGGCCTGTTGATTTGTTGATTTCCTTGTGCTTGATGAAAACTTGGCACACCAGTGAGTTGCCAAAGAGGGATACCATTATGATGACTGCATATGCCACAGACAGAATTATCTTCGCTGCAATGTGGGGTTTGCCCCCCAGCCATTTCCAGGCCGTTCCTGTTGGCCCTTCCAATTCTGGGCTGGAGACACTGGATCCATTTAGATCTGTATGATTACAGCTTTGATCTTCGATTGGTGGAACCCCAGTGAAATTTTGGTGGAGCCAATCAATGGCACGTTCCATTTGTAATAGAAAAGGGGATGTCCCATTTCCATTAAATGAATAGTTCATTTTTGTTTGGGGTGACAATTTAAGCAGGCCCCTAGAGAATAAAAAGGAGATAGATGAGGAACCTTCTCCAAAGGCTGCAAACTCCCAAATCCACTATATATTATATATACTGGGAATTGAACCCAGGGTTGCTCAACCACTAAGCCACATCCCCAGTCTGTTTTTATTTTTTTTTAATTTTTTAAATAGAAAACTAATTGCATTTTATTACTGTTACTTTTGAAAGACTAACAAAATTTGATAAATTAAACCACTCTTAAAAACTATGCATGAAAACTAATTTTACCAGAACCAACTATGAATGTCATCTTTTAAATTTTTTTTATTTTTTCTGATTAGTCATACATGATAGTAGAATGTATTTTGACATATTACACATATATGGAGTATAACTTCTCATTTTTCTGGTTGTACATAATATAGAATTACATTGGTTGTGTAATCATATATGCACATTGGATAGTAATGTCTGATGCATTCTACTATCTTTCCTATTCCCATTCCCCCTTCCTTACCTTCATTCACCTTTGTCTAATCCAAAGTACTTCTATTCTTATGTACCCGCCCCCTTATTTTGAGTTAGCATCCACACATCAAAGAAATCAGTCGGCCTTTGGTTTTTTTGGGTTTGTCCAGCCCTTTTTTATATTTTATTTGGAGACAGGGTCTTGCTGAGTTACATAGGACCTCCCTAAATTGCTGAGGCTGGCTCTGAACTCGCAATCCTCCTGCCTTAGCCTCCTGAGCCTCTGGGATTACAGGCGTGCACCAATGTGCCTGGCTCCACCTTAGATTTGAAGAATCACAGACATCACTGTTTCACAGAAGAATGGGTTAGCTTTTCAAAATTTGTTATAAAAAGTGGGATCCTCAGGAACCAGGTCTTCACTTCTCCTATAGGAGGAGGGAAGCCAGGAGTCCTGCTGATCAATTCAGTTCACTAGGATGAAGGAGTCCTACGGAGCCAATGAGAGCAATTATTTACCCATAGGGCTCAGTTATTACTCCCCATCCTCATTTCCTTCAGTAAGTATGAAATTTCTGGTCATTTGTGGGCAATATCAATCAAGTATATTAAAAGCATATTTGATTTATTTTCAATTATTATTGTGTAATGGGGCAAATGATAACCAAGGTTTCTCTCTCAAGTAAGTTTAGAGAAAATAAAGGATACATATTTTGTACTGTCTTTATAGACTCAAATCCGACTGAGAGTGAAGTTTATCTGTTATTGTGAGAAAAGATCAGCTATCTATAAGCAGGCTCAGGACCCTATGCTGTCCTTAGGTGCCTGTTTTCAGTCTCCAGATCAGGTTGTAGGGTAGCAGAAGAGTGGAGAAAAGTGTTGAATTCAAGAAACACAGTAAAGTGCATTCAGATTCTGTGTGTACTGAACATTTAAGAATTTCGAACATTCTTTACCTATAATTTCATCTCTGAAGTATTTATCTTAATTTCTAAGTAATCTTCAAATAGCAGTGGAAATTGCCAAAGGAACCCTGTAGCAAATCATTTTTAAAAGCAAATAATCATCATTCTAATTTAATTTGATCCAGTTTTTCTTAGCTCTATATTTTAAAAAATGGATTTCCAGAAAGGTACACCTATATGAAAAATTAAAGTGATTTCTTTCCTGCTCCAGGTAGAGCCAGAGACAATATTTCATCAGTCAATGAGAATGACACTCAGAAAAACACCACTGTAACAAGGTAACAACCAATTTGCATACACCATCCCAATGAATACTGCCATCACTAATTTAAATCATTTAAGTTGGAAATAGTATGCATTAATTCATTTCTAGTGTTCTTGGGTTAAAGCCATCTTAATCTCCACTCTCTTCCATTATAAACTTAGCCCCAAACAGCAGGTTGTGATTTTTAAAATACTCAACTGTGCATTAGGCAGCATATATAGGATCTACTATGTGTTACTCCCTGGCCAGGCAATACTGAGCAAATGCATCCAGTTAATTTCTACACACTGTCTCTTTTCTAATTTAATTCTTTGGAGGCATGACTCATTTCATTACATCAAAATCTACCTATATAAGTTCACAATCAATCAATCCATCAGCAAGCTTGTCCAGAAATCCCTGATACTTGTCTAGGCCAGCTATCTGATGAAAAAAGAAGTTGCTTACTGCCAAGTCATAGAAACAAATCTGAAACCAAATAATTAAATAATGATCCAAGCTGAAAAAAATATACACTATATTAAGAGTAAAATGCAGATTATTTAAGTGCTTTAGGTGTTGAGAAAAGAAAGCTATCAATAAAAACTGAATTAGAGAAGTTTGAAAGAGAGTAGAATCAGATCTATATTTTGTTGTAATGCTGGAAGACACACAATTCTATATTCTTGGAAGTATAGCTTAGTGTAAGAGCTCCCTATACCCTGGGTTTGATTACCTGACCCCCCACAAAAAAGGGATTCTCATCACCATGCAGTTCACCAAGCATGCCCTAGTCTGCCCTAGAAAGGTTACTGCATCTAATGTATATTACATTAATTAATTAATTAGTTACTAACTGAATTCCTTATGAGAGTTGGGGTATCAGGGCCTAGTAAGCTAGATAACTCTGGTTTCTGTCCCTACAGGCATCCTGGAGTAGGGTACAGGACCTTTCTACCTTGTGTTATGAAAAGGTCAGTTCTAAGATGCTCTTTCTTGTGCTAGGGGACATAAATAAAAAATCAAGCCAGAAGAAATGGGTTTTTAAATAGATGACCAATCTTTAACTCCAGGAGGTGGTAGCTAGTTAATAAAGAATGTGGTAAGTAATATGTATGTTTGTATATGTGTGGGAGAGCTGTTTTCAGAGTATTACAGAATTTAAAAAAACTTTGTTTTTAACTTCCACCCCACCTCCCTGCTGTCACTAACTTGCAGCATGCCTGTTGGCAAATAAATTTTCTGTACTCTCAGTAGGATAACTATGATTCACAACAACTAATTGCGTATTTCAAAAAAGTCAATACAAAGAATCCTGAATGTTCCCAAAACAAGAAAACTTATAAATGTCTGAGGTTATGTATATGCAGATTACCTTGCCCTGATAATGACCCATCATATACATGTACTGAAGTGGTATACTGTACTCCATAGATATGTGCAATCACTGTGTGTCAACTTCTGTGCCTTAACTTCCCTAATTGGACTTGAAATGCTATTTACCTCATAATCTGGTGGTGAAGATCAAACTAACATTTTGGGAATATGCAGAAAAATATATACTACTGATATAAAAGTTTCATCATAATTCTATTGGTTTCTTTTCTTGACATCCCCCCCATTCACTGTGATCATCTCCTAAACTGTGGAAAATCACTCAGTCTATCATTTTCTCTCTATGGCTACCTACATTTTTCCCCCCAGGGATTGAACCCAGAGGAACTTTACCAGTGAAACACATCCCCAGCCCATTTATTCATTTTATTTTATTTTATTTTGAGAGAGGGTCTCAGAGTTGCTTAGGGTCTCACTAAATTGCTGAGGTTGCCTTTGAACTTGTGATCCTCCTGCCTCAGCCTCCCAAGCTGCTGGGATTGTAGGCATGAGCCACTTTGACTAGCCTTTTTGTTGTTTTTAAACCTATAAGCTCATTTTGAAAGGAAGCAAAGGGAATATTTTTTGTGTGAGTATATGTGGAGTGTCTGTGTGGTAGAGTCTGTTCATGGGGTTTGTGTGTGTATATTTGTGATACATGTGTTTTGAGTGATTTGTGTTTGGAAGTTGTGCTATATTTGCTATGTGGACTTGTGTGGAGCACAAAATTTGTTGTGTTTTGCACAATGTAGATTTGTATGTTGTATATTTATCTTATATGGTGTATGTTTTGTGTGTTATGCTTGCATGCTGTAATTATGTGGTTTCTCTGACATACATGCTATTGTAGTGTGTGGTTTGCATGTTTCTATCTGGTTAGTTTGTGTGGTGTACATTAGTGTGGTGATGTTTTACATTCTACACTACAGGAAAGGAAGTTAAAGATTTTCCTTGATTTGTCTCTCTCTGCTTTCCACCTCTACCTGCTCCCTCCCCAAAAATAAATGTGATGAGGACAACTGGATTAGTCAGCTCCTTGGGCTGGGATCTGTGGTTCCTCAGGGCCAAATTAAATCACACCAGGCTTAGCCCTCCTTTATGTTGCAAAATGCCACCATTTCTGATTGAAACATCTCACAGCAGGTGCCACTAAGTCTGTGTGTAGTGGGAGGGGGCTCTGGGGGGGGGATTATTGCTTGCTGTGTAGTGCCAGAAATTGTGCTTGATTCTCAGGTGAAGACTGTTTCATCTATTTTTTTTTTGCGGGGGGGGGGGGGGAGAAAGGATCACAATCACACAAGTGTTCCAATTAAAGCTCTGCCAATCCCCCCACCTCACCGAAAAGACCCTTTAATACCCGAGGTGAAGATAAAAGATAACAACTCAAATTCAAAGCTAAGACACTCTTCCAAATGTCCAAGTCTTGGAAGGTCTGAGGATGAAGTTGTGGTTTGGTATTTTCGCTGTACACTAGGGAAGAACAATAATAGACAGCAAGGAGGGGTGCATCCTCTTCTGTGGACCCTTCCCCTTACCACCTGAATTACCCCCATGCCAGGGGCTGCGGTTGTGTCGCATCTCTGAGCGACAGCAGCCCCAGCGCTGCATCAAAGGTAACCAAGGTCCATAAAGGTTTGAGCCTCAGCCTTTTCCAGTGTTCCTTAGGAATCTGGGCTGGGAAAGGGAGCACCGCACATTTTCTGGCGTTTTTCCAGATCCCCAGGTGGAGACAAGGCTCCTGAACTTCAGTTCACCTAGTTGGTGAGGATTCGCTTCTCTGCATTAGGGCTTCTCTTTAGCCAAATAGGCAGAAGAGGGCAGTGGAGAGTGCTCACTCGCAGCCCCTTCCCCAAATTTCAGGAGGGCGGGACTTTAAAGAAACCACGTCACCAAAAAACCTCCTAACGCTGCGTTTGCAGGGATCAGCGCGGCTTGTACCCACCCACCCACCTCCCGCAAAGCCAGGCTATGAGCGAGGTGGGAGGGAGTTCTTTCTAATTACAGAGATTTGTTCTTTTATGTCTCGTGGGCAGGAGGAATACTGAAGACGGATTAATCCCCATCCTAGGCTAGAGCCCCCTCCCCAGTTACCGAGCAAGTGATTCTAGTGAGGAAGCGGCTTCGATGCCAAGAGCCTTAGCTCAGACGCAAGTCCTTTCTAGCCCACCGCGGCACTAGCGAGCGAAGTGGGGAGGGGGCTGAGGAGACCCGGGTGTGGGAGGGGATGAAGAGAAGACGTAGAGGCTCCAGCTCCAGGGCTGACCACTGGCTTTTGAAGACCTCGGTAGCTGGTGCAAGCTAACAGTTTGTATGTACTTCGGTGGGAAAAATTTTTGTTTTAATCGTGAAAGCTCAAGGGTTGGAGAAGCAGCCAGAAGCCGCCTCTAGACTCTACGAGGACACTAATAGGGTGTAGGGAATGGGAGAATGGGCTGTCCAGCCGGCTTGGGGTCATAGGCATACATCCCGACTTTTCAGGAATGCCAGATCCCTGCTGACCATGACAGACAAAAATAGGAGAGAATTTCTAGAGATTCGTGATTTAGCACACCCAGTTAACCTTTGGAAGAAATGAAGCCTCTGTAATTGCGAGCGCCAGGTGGACCTGGAGCTGCCTTTGACCTGAGCCCCTTCCACTGGGTGGGCAGTCTTACCCAAAGGTAAATGTAAAGGTGGAGGGTTCTTAGTCTGCCTACCAGTCTGTTTACCTGGTGCCAGTCGCAGCGGCGGCGGCTCCCTCGCAGATTTCTCCCGCCTTTCCTGCAAACGTGAAGACTTACCTTAGAGAGCTTTAGCCAAATGACTAAAAAAGCCAGGAACCTTCCAGCCTCAGTTTGCCGGTCAGGGAGAAAGGGGAGGCGATGGCTCGCTGCTGCCCCCTTCTTCGAACCTGGAGTGCTTCACAGCCAGAGGTGTGTGTCTCTGGGGCTCTGCGCACCACAGTGGACTGCTGCAGCTAAGGTGGCGTGCGCACTCCCGGGCGCCAGAGGGACTGGGCAATGACCCTCGCCAGAGAGAGGCGGGGCCCCGAGCGGGCAGGCAGAGCTTTGCGCGAGACTTTGCCTCTACCACGAGATGCTGTCTGGGTCCGCAACGCAGAGGGGGGCATGGGTGGCTCTCGCAGAAATGAGGGCGAGTGAATTTTCCAGATGCCAACTGTGTAACTGGGGCTCTGGTCTTTCCCATCAAGGCACAGGCAGTTTGGGGGCTAGACCAGATGCAGCATTAGAATTTGGGGACTGGTGGGCACATTTATCAAATATTAACCCCACAGAAATGAGTGTGCCCAATACAACCAAACAGGTAGTTAACATATATCCCCTATTTACATTCTTTCATTCCTTACTTCATGCACCCTCCTCCCCAACTCATATTGACATCCAGGATTTTTTCCCCCTGACCTGCTGCCCGTGGGGACACTCAAGGAGTGGTGGAGCCCTCAAGGCAGTGGGAGCATAGAATCCAGAAATGAGAAGTGATAGGTGGAATGGGGAAAAGAACCAGTTTAGGAAAAGGGGGTCTTTTGAAATCTATCTATGACTGTGCTATCAGTGGTGTAAAACAACATGTTTTTAAGTCAGAAGCACAAAACAACTTTTGTTTAAATGATGTGATCAATATTTTTCATGGTTCACATTTTCTCCTTTAAAAAAAAAGAACAACACAGGAAAATAGAGGTGGCAAAACATGAGGAAGAAGGGAACGAAGGGAAAACAATCTTATTTCTTGAAAACTTTGAGACATGTGGGGTTTGGTTATATTTCTAGAAATTTCCTGTGTGTGTGTGTGTGTGTGTGTGTGTGTGTGTGTGTGTGTTTGACTGTCCATAGGTAGAAAATAGTCTCCAACTGAGCCTTTGAGCTTCCTGAATGGATTCCTCATTTCCCCAGCCCCCCGAATCTTCTAGAAGGAATGAATAAACACTCCAAAACTCCTATGCACAGAAGCACTGACGCACTTGAGTTCTCCCTAGGTAGCACAGGGGCATAGTTAATCTTTGTTTGCACATCTAATTTTCCCTTATTAGTACACAAGCACTGCGGATTTCTTCTTTAAAACCCTTTTTTTTTTTCCTCCCAACAGTGCAAGAATTCCATTTTCCCCTTGCAACTTATATTCCTGCTAGAAAGTATGGAAACACCATGCATCTTCCACATTCACCAGGTTTTCCCCAGAAAGGTGAAAATCACCAATTATTTCCCCCCATACGTTCTGGATTTCCTCTAGAGAGTGCAGGAGAACCATAAGCCCCAGCTTTCTATACGTTTGTGTGGCAGTCCCTCCCCCCTCAGTTATCTCTGCATAACTTAAAATTAACTAAATTTGGGGTGGAAACACCTCATAATTTTGCTTCACCCCAATTTCTGCCTAGGAGTTTCGGAAATATCTTAAAATCTCCATTGAACAGAAAATTTTGCAGCCTAACCTAGTATTTACCCAAGTCAGGAAGGGAGCACACACATCTTTCCAGCACCCAGGTTCCCCCCTGGTGTTCAATGCGGCAATGTTGCGCTGTCTGCCACGCACATTAAATTTACCACAAACAGGACCAAGAGAGGCTATTTTCCCTAGACAACCAAAGGGCGTCCTGCATTTCTCCTACAGCCAAAATTTACCCCCAGGTAATTCTGGATCTGTACTTTCACCCACGTTCCTCAAATTGTTCCTAAATAATAAAACAACCAGCATCTTCCCTTGGTTCTACATTTCCTCTTTGAAAGAACCTAGACGGTCTTCTCCAGACCGGATAAGAGGCCAAGAGCCCTGGAGAAATTACCAACCACCTTTCCATTTTGCTACATCTTAACATCTTGAGTCATTCGCCTAGCCCTGACAGGCAGAAAGAAACCCCTACAGGCCCAGGACTCTTCCGAAAACTCCAAGCCCTCTGTCCCCAACAGACAATGTAGGACCTTCATTCTGCCACCAAAAAACAGTAGCTGGAGTCAGAGCTGCTTACATTTGCAAACTGCAATCAGTTTATGTGTAGTGTCTGAGGGCAAAGACTCTGAATTCCAGAGCCAGAATGCAGACATTTGTATAAGAAAAACTAGCTCTACACCTTTCAATAGTCTAGAAGCCAGAGCCTACACTCAGCCCTCCCTGCGCGCCAGGAGGCTACAGGGTTCAATCTACCCACATTCCTACCAACAAGACCCATTCCTTCCCCCCATCTACACCAAGGCTTGCAGCCCCACTACCAACCTGACATAACCCTCAGTCTCTAGCCCGCCAGGCTTCAGCGCCGCAAGTGCAGAGCGCCCTACCTCTTTATGGGTCCGCGATTCCGCTCCGGATCCTCTGATTGTTTTCTGGAACCAGGCTTTTCTGCACTGCTTGGTATTCTTTCGAAGTCGCCTTCCTCATAAGAACTGCAGCGTCTGCACGTGGGACTCCCGGAGAGTTAGCAAAAGCTAGCCAATCAAGGGCCAAGGCGAGACAGCACCAGCTCACCAGCAGCCAGACACCGGTAGACGGTTCCAAAGCCCCCAGATAACCAATTTATAGGATTCCACATAGAGGGAGGAAGAGGGCGGCGCTCAAGCCGATTGGCTCAGAGTGTGGCGGGGGTTGGGGAGGAGGGGATAGCGGGGGAGGACTGCTCAGGGCTGAGGGCTCAGTATCACCTCCCCCACCTTCGCTTCTCACACAGTGGGGAAAGCTTCAAGATGGCACTCAGTTTGCAATCACTGTCTCCCCAAATTCAGGTTCAAATCAAGTAACAGTTGTTGCGTTCCTCTCCTCCCCCTCCGCCACTTACTCTCTGAGGCATGACCCCTGCCCACCAAAAGAGAAATGTAAAGGGTTTTTTTTTTTTTTTTTTTTTTTTGGTTGCCCAGAACACTCCTGACGCCTAATCTCGTTCCTAGTGAGATCTAAAGAAAAATCCAGCTAGTGCTGTGATAAGAAAAAATATATATATATAATGTGAAAGTGTTGATACATGTAGACTTGTTTTTTTCATCATGCAGGAGGTTCTTTTGCAACCATTAGCCTCTTTATGTTTTGGATTTTTTTTTTTAATATTAAGCCCAACATAACAAGAATAAATTCTTGTTTTCAGATGATGAGATTTTCTCTTTTTTTCAGAGGGATAAACACACAGGCAAATAATTTCTTTGAGATGAAAATATTAATGGCTGAGCCAGATAACTACCCTGCATGGTCTAACTCCAGGTATTTCCCTGGTGCCTCTGTATAAATTGTCTGAATTGACACTGTAAGATTAAGTGTGTTCATTTTCGTTTTGTGCTGTATGTTGTTCATGCCATATATTGCATTTGAGGGCTTGGATGCATTGTGTTCAAGATAGTTTTGTAACATGTGCATTTAAGCAATTAAGTAAATGATATGTAGCTTACTCCAGAGATAATATGGCAAATCAAAATCTTTCATCTCAGATATTTAGTTGTTCGATAGCTTGGTACTTCTTGTTTCCTAATCAATCACCTAACACTGTCCATTCTTCCTTCCATAAATGTCTCTTCTATATTTATATTAACTCTATTTTCAGTGTCTTCACACTATTATTTTAAAAGCCTATTTCCCTTTCCTTATGCCCACTGATATCCATGACTCTGAGTCAACAAAGGCAGATTAATCTAAAGGCAATTTTATCATCTCTGATCAATACATATGAGGCTGAAAAGTTTGTTTCCTTCATAAACTCCTCTTTGTATAGAGACTTATCTGAAATTAGCCCCTACATCTTGCAATTACTTTCCAAATCTTCAACCCAAATCCTATTTTCCATTTTCAACTCCAGTCCCACTTCCCATCAAAGTCTTCCTTGACTTTATTAATGAGTTTATTAAGATGTAATTAACATAACATATAATTTACATATTTAAAGCATACACTTCATTGGTTGTACAATATTCACAGACTTGTGTAGCCATCAGTGTATGCATAAAATTGATGACATTTTCATTACCTCAAAAAGAAACTTTACGCCCATTTCCCCTCTATCTTCCTAAGCATCTACCTACAAACCCTGGACAAACACTAATATACTTTCTGAATCTATGGATTTGCCTATTGTGATCATATCATATAAATGCAATCACATAATATATGGCCTTTTATGATTGGCTTCTTTCATGTAGTACGATTTCAAGCTTCATTCATTCTGTACTATGTCATCTGTTCTTTATTTTTTATTGTTGAATATTATTCCATTGTACAGATATGCTACATTTTACTTATCCATTAATCAATTATGGACATTTGGATTGTTTCCACCTTTTGGCTCTCATGAACATTGCTGCTATTTATGTTTATGTACAAATTTTTGTATGGATGTATATCTAGAGTATATATTGAAAGTGGAATCGTTAGGTCCAATGGTAACTCCATGTGAAACTTTGAGAGAGTGCCAAAGTGTTTTGGAAAGCAGGTGCATCATTTTCTATTTCTCCATATCCTCAACTAAACAGATAATAATCTGTTTAGAGCCATCCTATGATTGTTAAGGAGTATCTCATTGGGGCATTGATTTACTTTTCTCTAATGACAAACAGTGTACAACATCTTTTCATGTGAAGAGTGGCCATGTGTGTGTCTTCTTTGGAGAAGGTTCTATTTGGATATTTTGTACATTTTAATTGATTTGTTTGATTTTTTATTTATCAAATTGTTGTAAGGTCTTTATATATTTTGAGTATAAGTTCTTTATCACATGTATGATTCTGAATATTTCCTCTAATTCTGTGGGACGTCTTTTCACTTTGTTGATTATGTTATTTAAAGCACAAAATATTCTAACGGTGGTGATGTCTATTTTATCTATTTATCTATTTTAGCCTTTGCTTATTATGCTTTAAGTGTTATATTTAAGAACCATTGTTTAATCTAATGTCATGCAGATTTTTACTCCTTTTTTTCTTTTAAGACTATTATAGGATTAGCTTTGATATCTAGATTTTTGTTCCTTTATAAGTGAATTTTTGTATATGGTGTGAAGTGTGGGCCCTATTTTTTTTTTTTTTTTTTTTGCATGTGAACATCTATTTGGTCCAGTACCATTTTTTGAAAATACTGAATTTTTTCTCCATTGAAAAATATTGGCATCTTTGTTGAAAGTCAGTTCATAGAAAATATGATGGCTAATATCTGTACTCTTAATTCTACTCCATTAATTTTTCTGTATATTGTTATGCCATTGCCACATTGTCTTGATTACTGTAGCTTTGTAGTCAATTTTGAAATAAGGCTCTGTGAGTCTTTCTAATTTTTTCTTCTTTGTCAGGCATGTTTTAGATATTATGGATTCTTTGCAATTTCATATGAAATAATTAGCTTGTCAATTTGGGGAAACAAAGGAAGCTTAGAAGTTGATAAGGATTGCATCAAATGTGTAAACCATTTTGTAGAATATTGCAATTTTAACAATAGTATGTCTTCCAATCAATGAACATGGAATGCACCAGTGTTTTTTCTTTCATCTGGATCTCCCTTAATTTTTTTCTTCAATGATTTTCAGTTTTCAGGGCACAACTTTTCCACTCACTTTGCTAAATTTACCTTTTTAATATTTCTTATAAGATAGATCTGCTAGAAATGAATTTTCTCAGTATTTGTTCATAAAGCAATACTTTTGCTTGACACATTTTAACATGTTTCATATTTGCTTTGCCTTAATTTAAAAAAAATAGTGTTTAGCTGGATATAAGATTCTAGGTTGACAGGCTTCAGAACTTTGAATTATGGTCCCCTGGCTTCCTTTGTTTCTGATGAGATATCTTCAAGTTCCCCTATACATGGAGAGCTATGTCTTTTGTGCATATTTCAAGATGTTCTATTTTTATTTGATTTTCAAAATTCTGATTGTGTGTGTTTGTTTATGGATTTCTTAAAGTTTTTCCTGCTTTGAATTTATTAATGATGCCCCATGTATTTCTGAAGTTCTGTACATCTTCCTTCATTATTTTTCTCTCTGATAGAAATTACATAATCTCTATTGATCTATTTTCAACTAAATGTTTCTATCAGTTAAATCTACTATTGAGCTGTTCAGGGAAATTCTTGTTCATTTTTGTAATTCTTACCTTCAGAATTTCCATTTGACTCTTTTTGTTATTTCTATTTTTAATGATAGTCTCTATGTGACGAGACCTTGTCATAATTTTATTTATTTAAGTGTGGTTTCCTTTAATTATTTGGACAGTTTAAAATAACTAATTTAAACTTGATGTCTTTTAAATTCAGTATATGTGGCTTTTCAAAAGAAGTTTTCATTGCCTGCTGTTTCCCCTGTGGATGTGACACTTTCTGTTTCTTTGCATATCTTATAATTTTGGTTGAAACATTAATATTTTGGATGATTTATTGTAGCATCTCTGCAACTAAAAAAATAAACTATAGAGATTTTCTTGTTTGCTTATTGATTGATTGATTGATTGAATTGTGGATAGGCTGGACTATTTTACTGAAATATATTTCCCCTAGTTTGTGCAGCTTCTGATGTTGCTCTTCAGTGAATTCAGCTTCAGGTATTGCACAGTCATTCTAGAATGACAGTGATTTTAACAGAAATATCTTTGATGGACTCTTTCCCTCATCTCTCTGTTTTTTGTCCTGATAATATCTTACCCAGATATTAGCCACCAGTAATTAATTGCTGGATGATTAAAATTTAGTTTTCAACAATGCCCTGTAGCTTAAATTACTCTACAGTGGTCCAATTAAATTTGAACTTTTTTTTGCAAGGTTAATCTTTTACACCAGTCTTTGAGGCCTTCTCCAATCCCAGGTAGAAGACTCTTATCTATATATCTTTCCCTGTTTCTTGCTGTTAATCTTCTAGCTATTCTAAGGTTTAAATTGTTCTCATTGAGCTACCAGCCTCACTTTCATTGTTTACTACCTAAATCTCCATTATTTTCAATAGCACCCTAAGGCTTGAGCTTTCCCATGCTGAAAGAAAGTCAGTTCCAGAGAAAGTTATCTTTCGGAGAGCTATTGAAATTCTATTCTTATGTCCTATCTCCCCCTGTGATTAAGTCCTCTGCACCACTGTTACAGAGCCCAGGGCAGATACTGTGGCCTGCTTCTCTTTGACAGACATCCTTGCTTTATGAGAAGCATACTAGGCAGGGTGGTAACCCTTGATGTATGCCCACTTCTTCTGATTTGGAATCTCTTCCTTACAGGCACACTAGGATAAAAAAGATAGAGATTCAGTATTCTTGGCCTGCCCTACCTGGCTTATAGCTTCTATTCCATGTGTAAGGGCTGGAAGGAGCCCTAAATTTCTCAGCTATTCTTTTTTTTTTTCTTTTTATATGATTTTTTTTTCTAAATTTTCATACCTTTAAGTTATACCTGACAGTAGAGTATAATTTGACTTATTTACACAAATACAGAGTACTGCTTATTTTAATTAGGATCCCAGTCTTATGTTTCTACATAATGTAGAGATTCACTGAGGTACATAAATATATGAATATACGAAGGGCTGGCAATGTATCTCAGTTGGTAGAGTGCTTGCCTCACACGGACAAAGCCCTGAGTTCAATCCCCAGCACCACACACACAAAAATATAGGAAAGTTATGTCAGATTCATTCCACTATCAATCCTATTCCCATCCCCCCTCCCTTCATTGCATTCTCTGTTGTATTTACTGAACTTCTATTCTTACCTCCTTACTTTGTTGTGTGTTAGCATCCACATAGTAGAGAAAACATTTGAGTTTCTGAAACACCTATCTTAGGGGAAAGAGAAGCACTGTAGGGCCTCCCTCATATGGGAAGATATTTTACATATAGACTGAAACCTTGAGGGAAGATACCTGTTTTTATCTGCACCTGTCCATTATAAAGTTTCTATTATACTGAGCCAGGAGTGGGATAATAGAGCAGGCCATGGCTTAAACCCAATAGGTTTTCACTTTCTTATTAATTTTCTTGAAAAAATGTCTCTTCATTTGCTGCTGGTCCTTAGGACAATTTTTAGGGATAATAATGTGTTGCTTGCTTGTTTGTAATTTTTAGCAGTATAATTGTTCAGCTAGGGTAGGTGTTAATGGATCTCTTCACATCACCACTCTAGAGGTCATTCCATCTTCCTTGACGTCCAGCAAAATGTAGTCTGTAATTTTATATGCTCTAAGTTGGCTGTTTCCTCTCTCTATTAATCACAGTTCCTTCCCAGACAGAAAAACTAGGTATTCTTCCAATGTCTCTCTATCAATCAAGCTACTACTATAGCTATTTACTGAGTGCCTACTCTGTTCTGTGGTTGGGAATGAGAGTAAGGAGAATAATTCAGTGATGAATCACATGTAGCTCCCACCCTGTGGTACATGAAAGAAGACAGATATGTATATTACTTAAAAACAAGGCAGAACATGATCACTGCCAGAAGAGAAACATAAACAAAATTGTTCTGGAGGCAATCTGGCTTTTTTTCCCCCTCTTCTTTTCCCCCCTTTTTGATGGAGAGAAGATTTCTGCATTACTTAATATTCTGATTCCAGAAGGTGGCATTTAATCTGGACCTTGATAGATAGGCCAAGTTCTGATAGATGGAGATGGGAGAAGGGACATTCAAGGCAGAGGAAAATGAGCCCAGTCATGAATATATTACACAGAAAAATGTATGTTTTCAGCATCTGAATTAGGCAGCTTAGAAAAAGGGCCCTGGGCCAAATTATGAAAGGCCATTGAAACCATACTCTGGAGTAGAGATTTCATTCTGTCGACAGCAGAGTATCATAACATGTTTTCAAGTAGGACAGTGACATGATTAATTGAGAAAGAGAAGATGTCTAATGGCAGAATGAAGTATGTATTTTCAGGAGTGATACCGAGGACAAGGAGACCAGTGAGAAAGGAAGCTATTGCTACCATCTAAGGGGAAAATGACAAAAATTTGATTTTCAGCAGTGAAAAACATGGGAGAAAATGGCAAAGATAAGATCTTTGGGAAGTGGCGAATAGAGGCTTTGGGGAGTTACTAGATGACTCCTAATAAACTTAGAATAAATTTAGAAATTTCATGTTCTTCTGAGAGATGATAGAGATGTCCACAGATAATAAATGTTAAGAGGCTATTCATTCTAGTATCTGAAATACTAAGTGTCACTTAGCAGTCTGTATCTACTTAACACTTCCTGGGAAGGTTCCAGTATTGCAGAGGTGGATGTCAAATCTTGATTACTTGGTGACATAGAGAGGTAGGAATTTATGAAAATTTAGCCCCTGCTTTCAAGAAAAATAGCTTTAGAAAGACAATCTATAGAACAATTTAAAAACTGTCAGGTGCTGGGATAAGAGGAAGGTGGTTATATTCTTAAGTTTTTAAATATGAAGAGACAATTAAGTATATTAAGTAGTTGTATTAATTCTGAGAGCCTCTAAGTCTTGCTGGAGTAGATGTTGATGTGGGGTTTTGAGGCAGAATTATGTTGGAAAGGTAGTTAGATACTCATTAACATGACAAAGATTATTGCATTAGTTTGTTCACTAGGCCTACCACTGGACGGTAATCACTGAACACCTACTGTGTATTAGGCATTGTATTTAGATATATATGAGACCACCAGATTCAGAAGAAAACCAAAATATAAGAGAACCGGAGAACATCATTTGTAAACTGAGCTGCCAATTTTTGGTCTCCAGATGTGAACAGACAGAGGAAGGAAAGGGATGACTTCCCATGAGAATGAGTTAATTCTATAGGTTTTGCAGTCCTCCTACTCTCCATTTGTCACTTGAAGATTCAGTGATAGATTAGGTGTAAGTCCTCCTATGGTCTCAGTAATCCCTTAGTGAAGCTAAGCAGCATGAAGCCATCCAAACCCATTACTTCTGTGGGCTGGCAAAACACTTGTGGATTTTGGAAAGGTTTGGAAGGGGGTTGGTAGAACTTTACGGTGAGGACTGGGAGGATGACATCTATTTTTAATTACTAGCAAGCTTGAATTGCTTACCTAGCCCTGGTAAAGTATCACAGTGGGTTTGCTGATGAGGGCAGATGACAGTAACACTGTTTTTTCTCATTCTTCATATCTTAATGGGGATTTGAAACCCTATACCATTGAAACTGGCAATGCAAATAGCAAAAGACTTAAGCATTAGATGAGTAGTACTGACTGTAGGGACTACAGGCATTCAGAAGAAAGAGAGTCATCAGTATAGGATGGAACTAGTTGGAACAACACTCTAGAGAAGATGAGACCTGAGAGGACCCTTGAAGGCTAGGTATTGTTTGGGGATTGGTGGCAGTAAATATTGAGGACGCAAGTTGAGCGAATTCCTGGAGGTGTCATGATGATATGAAGAACTAAAGTGAAATTATGAGGTTGATGTTGTAAAATTATGTCAGATAACTGGTAAGAATGAGGCAAGAATAGCAATTTGATGTCAGTTTCAGACGAGCCTTGAATGCCAATTCAAAAATAAGATTTCCCTGCAAAGCAGTGAACTTTGTTTTGATTGTTGCAGGTCAGCTATGTGTCAGGCACTGTACTTGCCTGGCTGTAAAACTCTTAGATCTTTCCCATTTTACTGGCATTTGGATATCCCCTGTGATTACCAGCAGTCCTGTTTTGTCCAGGACTGAGAGATGTCTTGAGAAATGGGACATTCAGTGCTAAAATTAAGAATGTCTTAGGCAAAATAACACAATTTGGTCATCCTGATATTTCCTTTCTCTATCTCTCTCACTTTGATTTTCTTTTCTTGCCTCTCTCTATAAATTGTTTTTCTCTGTTCTATCTTTATTGCAAATATATCCTTCACATGATCTAATACCTTTAGTTCCTTTCTTTATTCTAAATCACTTCTAATTGTATAGCCTCCCCCAGGAGGTACTTTAAGATTTAGGATCTATATAACTTTATTAATGTAAATGGTGACATAAGGAAACCTCCAAACTCAGAATTTGAACTTCAGCAAGAGTTCAAATTTCAGCATTGACTCAGGAAGTATTAGCTTAGTAAACCCTTGTCAAGAGCTCACATGAGTAACCTCAAGAAAGGATGAAGCAAACAACCTCAGTATGGTACTTTTCCAGCATTGATTTCAAACTGGTGCTACTTAGTGTTTCTTAATAATTAAATGTCTTTTGAAGATGATCCTTAACAATGTTTGTATTTGATATTTACATACACACATAAATGATGCACAAATACTTATCTACCTCAACACTCACATTGTCATTTTAATATAAAACAAACTGTTAAATCTGAATATCCAACAGATGATTTTCCTGCCTCAGAATATAACAGAGTACTATTTGGGAGAGCTGCATGCTAGGCATATTAATGAAATTAATTTGATAACATTTGGTCTTTATTGGGTATCTCTGCAAAGAGAGTAGAGCTTACCTGGTTTGTCCTTTCAAACCCGAAGGGAGGAAGGGAGAGAGAGAGAGACAGAGAGAATTTTCTTTATTTTCTGGCCTGAGAGAATGAGCAATTGGGAGCTGGCTCATGCATGTTAAATAAAAGCAATTTGATTATCAAGAGCCTGCATGGATTTTATGAGCCAGGGAGGTGGAAAGGTCAGACAATAGATGAAAGCAGAACATGGACAATTATGTTTGTGAGGATGAGAATAGGACTAGAAAATGTAACTTTGTTGGGGGACTCTGGATCTAGAAGAGAGACTGGGGACCTAGATACAAATCAGCCTCATCTCAGGGCTGGTGTCAAACAGATCATGTGTAGTTCCTTTTCTCTGAGGTTGTAGGCAATGTTGTTCAGGAAATTTGCATTTTGAACTAGAGGATGGAATCAAGGATGATAAGATAGAAAACATACTTTGAGTATGAAAATCTGTGAAGTGAGAAAAAACTTGGACTGAAAGACCAAGGTTTTGATTCAGGAATCTTGAAGTGAAAAGAAAACAAAAATCGGTTAACCTTTCCTTAAATACAGTAGCATTCATACCACAGAGACACCTCTTCATGTCTTAATTCTCTATGGAGTCATATTTTTATCTAGATGCAGATTGGGTTTGCTCTATGATCCTGAAATAGTCACTTATTATCTCTGAACCTCAATTTTCATATCCTCTCAATTGAGGTAAGTAATAAACCTGCTTCCTAGGGCTTTATGGACTTTAGTTAAAATAATTGAGAAAAAAGTGTAAACTAAGGGGGTATACAAATATGAAATGTCATTATTTCCCCTATGAAAAGATCTCCAAGGGGTTTGATCTCTGTTTCCCATAGTACCTAGCATAGTGCCATATACTCATAACTGAATGAATAGCCTGCTGAACTGAATATGGCTAGAATCTTTATTCTTCTATATTAACCATAATTCAAGAATTTCAGTATGGTAGAGACACCTAAATCCATCAATTCACACTCCTCCCTCTCTGTTCAGAAATTCCATCATTTTAATATCCAGCTTCTGTTTCAATATTTGCATACTTCATAGCATGTATTCAGGTTTATGTTATCCCAGCCCTGAGAAAATTTCCAACAGATTTTTCTCTCAAAAAAAAGATAAGGAAGAAAAAGAAAGAAAGAAATGAAAAGGAAAACGGGGGAAAAAAAAAACAAGAGAAAACCATCCTATTCTCTGCAAACCTATTCAGACCAATATGCTGAAGAGTGCATGAATTGGCTTTGATTGCCAGAGCCTCTGGGTAGGATATCTTTTGTGTAATCAGGTTGGTGTTGCCTGCTGCCTATGTGAACGTGGTAAAGGCCACCAAAATGCCTAACCAAATGCCTGTCTGTCTCCTGCAGTTAAAAGGGACCAAATGGCTTTGGGGTTCATAAGTTATATGTTTTAAGGATCTTGGGCTTCAATGCAAATAAAAAACTAAATCAAACAAGATGAGCAAAAAAAAAAAAACCAAATAAAAAACAAACAAACAACAAAAAAAAAAAACACCACCTCAGACTACTAGAACTTTCTCTCCTCATCCAGAGGTAACTTAAGGACCCTGTGTTAGGGGGAGATGAGGACTTCTTAGCTTAACCACAAATTAGCTCAGTCAAGCCACAGGCTCATAATGGTTAAGCCACAGAAGGCAGATTTCTTGAGGTAACCAGGCTGAGGATGATGCATGGATGCATTCTATGCTAGGGATACCTGTTGCACGCTTTCCTACTTCATATATACAACCTGAGAACATGATGTAACTATGACTCATTCATAAAAGGAACTGGAAAGCACAGAAGACAAGGATGAGGCTTCATTACTCTGGTTGCAGACACTGAAAGTATCTTTCACACTTGTAATAATTTCATGATCAGTCAGGGACTTTTCTGAGGTTCTCTTAGGACACTGAATGTCCTCTTCAGAAGATAAACTAAGTACTCCTGATATTTCTAATATGCTTTTAATTCATTCAAATGAATTCAATAAGCAGTCACTAAATGGAAATTTTAGGTAAGTGTTATACATATAAGTCTGACTTGGTGAAGTCTGAGTTACAGAGCATTGAGAAAAACATATGCTACTTTTTTACTTATACTCAGTATCTAAAAATTGCTACAATAAATTCCCTTAGGGAAATTCCTAAATGAGTGGACAAGAATGGGTTGTAATTAGCATACCAATTGTTTGTTTGCAACTCAGTTCTTCATAATGCTTGAAAACAATTCTATTTAGTCCTTTAATTATCTCCTTGCAATTTGGTTGACACTATCACCTTTAAAAGAAACTATTTTAATACAAAATGAAGAAAGAAATAAGTCCAGTCCCCATGCAAAATATCACTCAGGGTAGATGAATGAGGTATGAATTCATGACATTTTACCATGCAGACAATAGTCAAGAGATCTTCTGTGATTTAAAGAATGACCTCAAATAATAATAAATCATTTTCTTTGGTATAAGAGTGTGTTCTTTGAATTAGAGGAGGAGAAACTTTAACTGCAGAATTCTGTTTGCTTTTTCCAACTCAGATTGGTGGCAGTATATGGCATATGCATTGTAGAGAAGAGTTGGGGTAGGATTAAAACTTCAGTATGGATAATTGACAAAGTAAATGATTCATGGGGGTAAATGAGTATGCTAATAATTGTAACACTGCCTGTAATTCTGCTTTCAATATTCTAAATTTATGTGTTCCCAAAGTGAAGGTGCAAGAAAGAGGCCCCATTACTGCTTATTTTATCTTTATTTTTTTATTGTTCCTATGTAGAATCATGGAGAACCCAGCCTACAGGGTTTGACCAAGCAAGGTGCAAGTGCCAGCTCCTCCACTCGAAGTGTACCTTGGGAAATTACCTTGACCTCTTAGAAGCTACATTTCCTCATCTGGAAAATGGGATCGCCATTTTCCTCAGAGAGTTAGTGAGAGGGTCAAACAAAATAATGTATACATGAAATAGTATAGAAAATAGTTATGTACCCTGTGTACATCACGTGTGTGTTTTAATTGCTATTCTATTCATTAACCTGGAATCTTTCTACATGGGCCTATTATATTTGGACCTTTTCTGAACCCAAGTATCAACTTACCTTGTATTGCTTTCTTGCCATTGCTGTTCTTTACTTTCAAACTGACAGCCAGGTCTTCTTTAGTAATAAATACAGGCCACCTGTGTCATTTACCCCCTCTCTCACCTAACACATGGGTATTTGTGGGTTTTCTTATAAAGATAATGCTCTCTTCCAGACTAATGACTTTCTGGGACCATTTGGTCTAGGGCACCTCTCAAATATTTTACTTTGAAGGAAACAAGCTACATAACTAGCTCCTCAACTTGTAAGAAGTCATCAAGGAAAGTGAGCTAGCTTGCCAGCCAGGCTTCTTCCAGGGTCACAGGAAACCTGTCAATTATATTTGAATAACCTGCTCTTTGGTAATAACATATTAAATGGCTCATAAGCTCAGTTTAGTGTACCTTAGCAATATATTTTCTGTTTGCCTATGGTACAGAGTGAACTCCAGGCAAATGGGTCCCCTTATACTCACTCTCTATACTGCCAATGTGTTATTCATAGGTCTCTCATTACAGGATGCATCTGTGAGCCTAATAATTTCCCACTCCCTCTTGCACATTTCTTCTTCTTTGTGGTGCTGCTGTTTGGTTTTGAGGGCAAGATTACTAATCAGTAGACCTGACTGAATGTTGCTGGCTACTTGAGGTTTCCTCAGTACTACTTTTGTTTTACAAAAGCCAGGTTTCATGGTCCCAATAACTCAGTGCCTGGGATTTCTGTGACAAATCAATTATAGCAAGGACAATGATCTGGACCAGGTTGGTGGTCAGAAAAGACAAAACAACCACCTGAAAGGAAAAACAAGATTGTATATTTTGAATATGTATGGGTTATCCAGAGGCCTAGATGCCTCAATCACTAGTTGGTTGTGTGATATTAGACCAATTAACTCTGTGTGTGTGTGTGTGTGTGTGTGTGTGTGCGCGCGCGTGCGCGCGCAATATGTAGACATACTGGAGGATGAGAAGTAGAATTATATTTTTGAAAGCCTTTACAATTCTGATAACTCAAATTAAAAGATCAAGTCATCTCTCTATGGATGTGACATTTGAGAAGTTATTTAACCTATTTTTCCATTTCCTCATCTAGAAAAGTAGCATAATAATGGAAGTTGCACTAAAGAGATGTGAGAATTAAAGAAGTTAATAAATGTTAAATGGAGATTGTTAAAGAGTGATAAATTATTAGCATTGTTATTTGTAGTAGTATTTTAAATGAGGGTGGACTATTATAAATGTGGAGTATTATAAATGAGTAGTATAAATGACTATTATGAATGATGATATTTTACCACTAAGCTACATGCCCAATCATTTTACTTTTCATTTTGAGACAGAGTCTTGCTAAGTTGCCAGAGGGTCTGCTATATTGCTGAGGCTGACCTTGAACTTGCAATCCTCCTGCTTCAGCCTCCTGAGTTGTTAGGAAAGCAACTAGGTGAGCACCACCACATCTGACGTCACTATATGATTTCTAAGGGATCTTCAAGTCATAACATTTCTTGAGTTGAAATCCATTTATTTTTGTATGTTAAATAAGCTCATAGGTCTTGAAATAAGGACAGGCCTTGTTGAAATTTTTAGAAAGTGTGAGAGCAAAGAGAAAAGCCCATACTTGAGCTAGAAAGTTCTAAGTCCAAGGCAATATTGGATAGCATTTTTTACTCTAGGCATAATGCAACAAATTCCAGGAAATATTTGTATTACTCAGGGTTCTTCAGAGGAACAGAGATAACAGGATATACAGAGATATTTAAGAGGATATTTATTTTGAAAACTGGCTCATGTGACTGTAGAGGTTGAGAAATATCATGACATGCCATCTGTAAGCTGGAGAACCAGTAAAATTATTGGTGTAAATCAGTCTAAGATTGAAGGTCTGAGGGAAAGATGCTGATTTAAGTTCCAAAATCTAAGGCCTGAGAAATAGGAGTTTCACAGTCTGAAGGAAGGAGAAGTTTAATGTATCAGCTCAAGAAGAGAGATTTTTTTTTTTCACCCTTTCTCTACCTTTTTGTTCTCTTGGGGCATTTGAGTGATTGGATCTTCTTTACTCAGTCTACTTATTCAAATGCTTTTTCCTTCTGGCATGTCTAGCCTCACACATACACTTAGAAGAAATGTTTAATAAGGTATCTGGGATCCTTAACCTACTGAAGATGACACAAAATTAGCCATCACAACATTCATGGTTTGAACTGAACAGCAACATAAAAGAAGAAATATGAGTTGCAGACTAAGTTATTGCTGAATTCATGAGAGCTGTTCCATCCAGACAACTGTCTGAGTGTGCTCTTTGTCTGAATCATTAATTAATTAATCCAATCATAGAATGGCAGGTACTCTTCTATGTAGATATTAACAGCATTTCTTGCCTTTAGAGATCTTGGTCTATAATTAGAGCTATAAGATAAACTTATTTGAAAAAGCTTATTCTCACTTAACAAGGTCAGAATTTGCCAACAATTTTCTCCAGGCAACATTGTGTTTTAAGTAGGTAAAGAGATTGCTGATAGACAAAATAAACTGGATAAACTTTGTTGTCTATATAAAAACAGGCATATTTCTCTGAACCTCTGTGCATAATAAACATATGTAATAAATACTAATACATAGTCGAAAGCAAAATTAGACTGTAAGCATTTTGGTATAATTCAGCATCTTCCCAGTAATTGTCAGGTATCAATAGTTGCTAATATAATCCCAATGTTCCCCTTAGTATTAAAGTGCAATTTTCTGAACAGTCACTTTAAGCTTGTCTGAGCTTGTCAGGACATGAGAATGGCTCTGCACACCCTACTATGCTTTTCCAGGTGTTAAAACTCCTGCAGCTTTCTGGTACAGGCTGTAACTTCTTTAGAAAGTGAATCTTTTGATTACTCTAGTGTTTTATCTCACTCCATCGGTAGTGCATAGCACTTTCACCAGACAACTGTTCAATCACTTCTTATCCCTAATGAAAAGAAAATCTGTTTCATTTTTCTATACACTGAACAAAGTGCAGAAAGGTCTTGTCCATATCTAATGTATGCCTCTTGCAAGAGTGAATCCTGATGATTTTTTTAGCTAAGAGTAAGGAAATTTTATAGTCACATTCATGCACTCTTAAAATATATGACTGATAGTTACTTCTCATCTATTCATTCAACACTAATTGAATATCAACTACGTATTAGGCATTTTTTCTTGTGACCAGGAATATATAGATTCAAAGATGTATAATCCTTGCTCTTTAGGAACTCCAAATATGGTGGGAATTCATAGCTTCTAAATACCTCTCCTCCATCCCCTAATAGCGATGAATCATTGTATATAGTAAAGGACAATAGGTATTATAGAAGTAAAAGGAGTTAGAAGATGAGCTAGTTAAGGATTAGATCACAGAGATTCTTGAACGCCACAGAAACAATGGAAAAACCATAGATTTTTAAATGGGAGAATGACAGAATACATGTTGTTGAATGTGTCTGTCATTGGGAAGGGGACAATAGATGAGAGTGAAAATTGTATAAAAGCAGGGTAATCAGTTTGGAGATTACTGCAGAAATCCAAGGAATAGGTAAGGAATTGTGGTGTTGCAGAAAGTGTTCAGAGATCCTTATCTCATAGCCACTCAGAGGCAGCCTCCTAGATCCTCTTTATGTATAAAGCATTGAAAATAACATTGTCTTGGTTTCCATTATCACTGAACACATTTTTGTAGAAAAATTAAGAAGTCAGTAGAATTGTCACATGATGAAATTGAGGACCCAGGATTTTAAAGAGTCTTATGGAGAAAGAAGAGAGGCAGATATGAGTAGAATACATTTTGATTTCCTAAGAACTGTAAAAGAATCCATACACTTATGTGAGTTCCAACATATGTGGCAAGAGGCATTATAGGATAGTGAGTTCAATGGGGAGTATGAGAGGCTACCTGGGCCCAAATGTTGCCTATGTCACTTTTTAACTGTCCAATTTGGTGGATATTACTTAACCTCTCTGTTCTTCAATTTTCTTATCTATAAAATGAAAACAGTTATAGATTTTCAGGAAATAGTAAGTGACCCAAGAACTTTACAGATATTGGCTGATTTGATTCTCACAACAACTCTGTAAAGTATTGTTATTATATCCTCATTTTATAGATAAACTAAGACAAAGAATAATTATATGACTTGACCAATGTCAGAAGGTAGTACATAATAGAGTCAATATTTGTCAGAAGCCATGCTATTAACCAATATAAAATACTGCCTCTCATAAATAGTATTAATAATAGGAACCAATTTTATAGGAGTGTTATGAAAATTAAATGAGCTATTAATTTAAAAGCACTTAGGTCAGTGCCTATCACTGGAGAATAAGTTCAATGTTAATAGTAATAGTAATGGTTGTTATACAATTGATGTAGTTGTGTAGTAGTAGTAGTAGCAGCAGCAGCAGCAGCAGCAGCAGCAGGAATAGTAGCTGAAATGATTCATATTGAGCCCAAGCAGGATCATAATATGTTAAAAGCATTTTCATTCATTTATGTATTTGTTCAACAATATTGGTACTTACTATGCACTAGACACAATGCTAGTGCTGAGGACGCTCTGGTAAATTAGACAAATAATATTCCTTGCATGGGGATGACTTTTCTCTTCAGTCCACTCTGTCAGATGCATGTTTTTAAGCATCTCTTTGCTCAGATGAAGCTATTCATAAGACTTCCTCTCTTGACACTTGTTCTCCTTTCCCTCATCTATCCTTCTGCATGTGCTGCTAGAACCTATCCCCCCACTTCCTAGTTCTCCATAAACTATCTTCCCGTGCCTCTTTTATCCTTCATCTCTTCTCCCCTCATGTGGCCTCAAGAGCCTGAAGAGGTCACACCAGATCCTAAGAATAGACTAAGGTAATAAGGACCAGGATGGCCAACACCTCCAGGCAGGTCTGGTGATGGTTAATCTAGATCATTCATGGGGAAACATCCAGTTCTCTGGCTCTCCAGTCCTTAACTTTGCAGAAAATGATTTTTTTAACCAGGAATATTAGAACTTTTTCTAAGTGGCCATATGTGTGAGTTTGTGTCTGTGTGGTGGTGGCTGTGGCAGAATGGAGTGCAATGTAGTCAAAGCATAGACAGTCTTCATAGCTTGCTTTGATCTGACAAATGCAATTTTATCCTGTCATGAAGCTGCCACCCCTGCCTGGCCAGCCCCAAGGGAGCCTGTGAGAGATTTGCCACCAAATTGAAGTTTTTAATAATGTCACAGCTCTTAGGCTAGAAGAGGGGAACGCCTTTGGAATCAATTACACTTTGCCCCTTTCCCTGAAGCAATATGCTCTATTACCACCCTTCCCCACTCCCATGCACTGTTTCTCCTTTTCCCACCCTTCTTATTGCTCAGACAAGCTCTCTTTTCTGCAGATTCTAGTTCTAGTTCCAAACTGACCTGTCAACTGAATTCCACCAATATGTTAACAGTTAATTTAAAAAAATTACAAACAGAACTCCTGAAAATTTCTTTTAAACTAAACAGTATAAACTGTAATTTCCAGACAGGATAATGAAACTGAAGTGGCTCTCCCCAACACCTGAAGCACAGAAGAAGTAATAATGCATTTGGAATAAGAAAAGGTGTCTTTCCTGGCCTCCATTTCCTGGCTATCCATGATTCTGAACATCTTTCTTAATTTTGCTGAAACTCCCTTTGTGTCTTTAAAATGTAGTGAAGTATTCCTCCATGCCTACCTTATAAGCAGTATCATGTTGATTAATAAGCTAGAAAAAGTAAACGTGATTCAGAAATGGTATTATGTTGTGTATGGGTTAAGATTGTTAGAGTCTTGCTAGACAAGCAAAGGCTCTTCCAGCATCAATAGACTAGAATCAGGGGAACAACTTTGGAATCAATGACTCACTCTAGGAAGGTTTGTATACTGTGTTACTACTACACATCTCATTTGTCTAAAACTTTGGAGTATGAAGGAGTAGGGAGAGTGGGTAGAGGAAATTAGTTTTTTTCACATATGGTTAATCAGATAAAGGAGTGGGCAAATCCCATTACCCTTCCTTTTGACCACTCTGCTTCTCTTTTCTAGTTCTGTTCACTTTAACAATCCATCCACCCTCAATCTTCAATCCAAGAGAAGCAGAGAATATGGAAGGAAATATTATCGATGGTCAGAGTGATCAAATTAACTACTTTATCTATTCTTCCTAACAGGTCAATTCACTTGCTTATATACCACCATGGTATTCATGGCTTGTATGTTCAGATATTCACAGACATGCCATGAGTATACAGTATATGTACATTTGTATGTGCGGGGAGTACCATGGGGTTGTTTGTAAGGAAGCACATGTTTTGGTAAGAGACATCTGTGTTTAAATGCTCATTCTGCCACCATCTTAGAATCTGACCTTGGACAAACCAAATGATCATTCTAATCCTTAGTTTTCTTATCTGAGAAATGGGAAACAATACATATCTCAAAAGTTGTTCAGCACTAAGTAAGAGAAAATACGTCAGTGTTAAACATAAAGGAGATTAATTGAGTGTCAGTTATCATTTTTCTATCTTACTAGAGGGAGTGAATAGTTTGGTGTAGGAGACCATTGGAATAATCCAGATCCTGTAGAACAGTATGTTTCTGTCCTAAAAATGATTTACAAATTTGTGAACTATTTTGTCTTCACAAAGTATTATGTATTTCATTTAAAGCATTGGGCTGAGAATCAGGATGTTCTAGCTCTGACATTGATTTAATCTGTGTCTTTAGGAAAGTCCCTTTACCTCTCTGGACCTTAGTCTCTTTATCTGTAAAGTGGATAAATGAACCAGATGGCCCTCAAAAACAACTCATGTATGCATATTCTGTGATTTTCTCAGCTTTTCTTTGTGCTTCTCTGCTATAGCACGAAATAAAGTCTGCTCTTCAGATCTTTTCCTTCATACTCTAAAAATTACAGATACAATTATTATTTCTTCATTGATATCATATTTTGTTCTTTTGGCTTAACAGTCTTGCTTTCTGATTAATGTCTAGCCTAGAAGTGTGCACAAATAGGGCCTTAGTAATAGCTCTGAGCTTGATTTTAATCTGTATTCCTATTGCCTCAAATCTACTTTCCAGGGAGATGAATTGGTGATATTGCCCAGGTGATATAGAGAGGATGGAAATGATTTTTTCTACACCTCTCAGAGAATGGCTTCCTACTTTGGATCTCTTGGGAAAAAAATTAGAAAATGTAAAACAGCTATAAAGGATTCTAAGAATGTGAAATTAGGCCCATAGTGTATTAATACTAGAAGGGCCCTTGAAGAATATCTTTTCCACCTCCTGAAGTTATATGAAGAAAAGAGGCCCACAGAGAATGAAGGACATTCCTAGGTCTCAAAGATAGTCAATAACAAGGTCTTGTCAAATACAAAGCACTCTCATGCCCTGTTTTGTACTCCACACCCCATACCACATTGCATCATGATTAAAGAAAAGAAAATGACCGAGTAAGATTTGCAAAGATTAAGTTACAGAGGGTAGTAGTCTGCTTTCTCTTTCTAGGGGGAACAGCCAAAGATAAGGCTTTTGGTTAGAGCTATAATGTATAACTGAAATGGAATATTAGCATCAAGTGTGCTTCATCCAGGACTTAATTCCACAGATTTTCTCCTCCTTTCTCAGCAAGCAAGCTGAGTTTGTGCCAAGGGCATAGTTCTATAGGAGTATGCTAATTAGGTTTTAAAAGAACCCCAAACTTTCCCAAACCTCAACTTGGTCAGCAGTTGAAGGAAGGGAAGGCAAAAGCATGGTGGTGACAGTATAACTTCTATGAAATGAATATCACTCAGATATATTCACTCACCACCTGATAAACACTGAACACTAACTATTGACTGGCCCAAGGTTGTGCTGGATGCTATGGTGGTTGCACAAACATGAATCAGATACAGTCAAGGCATTAAGTAGGATGTGGTTTCACATCCTACTTCTGCCATTTAATGTTTGTATTTACATATCTTCTCAAAGTCTCAGCTGTCTCATAATTGGTAAAAAAAAAAATTGTCTCACAGACTCAAAGGGAGGATCAATAAAATACCTAATCAGAACTCTTAACACAAAAAAATCCTGTCTCAAAATTTAAATATATATATATAGAGAGAGAATTCAAGGAATGAAGCTCAGTGGTAGAGAATCCCTGGTTTCAATCCTCTATACCAAAAAGGCTCAGAAAGAAAATTAACATGATATTCTTGAAAAAAAGGGTTTTGCACAAAAAAAAGCAATAATGAAAAAATGGAATGAGAAATAAAACATGGACTATAGCTCAGTGGTAGAGCACTTGCCTGGCAGGTGTGGGGCCCTGGGTTTTATCCTCAGCACCACATAAAAATAAACAAATATTTTGTCCATCTACAACTAAAAAAATATTTTAAAAAAGTAAAACAGGGGCTGGGGATATGGCTCAAGTAGTAGCGCACTCGCCCAGTGTGGGTGAGGCACTGGGTTCGATTCTCAGAACCACATAAAAATAAAATAAAGATGTTAAAAAAAGAAGTAGAACATAAGACAAACAGAATAAATAGCAAAATGATTCACATAAAAAATCTTATTGGTAAATACATTAAATGTAAATAGGTAAAATAATCAAAAAGCAGAGATTGGCAGAAAGGATGAAGAAAACATATCAGCTGTATGTTGTCTGCAAGAGATACACTTTAAATTCAAAGACAAAAATTGGTTGAATGTAAAACAATGGAAAATAAATTGTCCAGATTGGAACTGAATTTGAATCCTCCTGCCTTAGCAGGACACAAAGTAACCAAAAAAAAAAAAAAAAGGTCAAGTGATTATACTAGTTGTGGGTTTAATTTTGCCCAACCTCCCACCAAATATTTTGAAATTCTAACCCCTAGTACCTGTAAATGTGACCTTATTTGGAAATAAGGTCTTTCCAGATATAATCTGGTTAAGCTGAAGTCATACCAGAGTAAGTGAGCAAAAATCAATCACTGGTGTCCTTATCAAAAGAAGGAAATTGGGGCTGGGGTTGTGGCACAGTGGTAGTGCACTTGCCTAGCATGTGTGACACACTGGGTTCAATTCTCAGCACCACAAACAAATAAATAAAATAAAGATCCATCAACAACTAAAAAAAATTTTTTTTAAAAAAGGAAATTTAGACCTAGAGATAGATACATATGCTAAAAGGCCATGTAAAGGCAAAAGCTGATATTGGAGTGATGCATTGACATGGTAAGGAATGCTAAGGATTGCCAGAAACCACTGGAAGCGATAAGAATCAAGGAAAGATTCTGCTCTCAAGCATTCAAGGAGAACCCATCCCTATCAACACATTATTTTTCCACTTTTAGTCTCCAAAAATGTACCAGAATAAATTTCTTCAGTTTTAAACCATTCAGTTTGTGGCAATTTGTTATAAGAGCACTAGGAAACTAGTAAACTGATATTAGACACAATAATCTTAAGGACTAAAATTGTTACTAGAGACAGAGAAAGACAAAAAAAATGTCAGTTCAACAAGAAGACATAAACATTATCAATATGCATGCAGATACCAAAAATACATGATGTAAAACTTGACAGAATTGAAAGAAGAAATAGTCTATTCAATAATAAGAGTTGGAGAAAAGTGTCACACTTACCCTAATGGATAGAATAACTAAAGTGAAGACCAACAAGGAAATACAAAACTTCAAAAACATTATAAAACAACTATTTGTGTGTGTATGTATGTGTATATATATATATATATATATATATATATATATATATATATATATATATATATGACATTTATAGGGTACAACATCGCAAAACAGCAAAATACACATTCTTCTTCTCAAGCACATGTGGATCACAATGGATTATGTGCTATTCCTTGAAGAAAATCTCAGTAAATCTGAAAAGATTAAGATCATACAAAGAGTATTTTCTGACCACAAATGATACTGAATGAAAACTCAAAGAAGAGAGAAACTTTAAAAATTTAGAAATTTATGGAAATAAGCAATTTACTCTTAAATAACCAATATGTCTAACATACAACCAAAAGTGAAATATAAAATTGATGAAAATTTAATTAAAATGAAAAGAAAACATAACAGAACTATGGAATGCAAAGGTAACAGTGCTTAGAGGGATATGTTTAGCTAAAAATGCCTATATAAAAAAATTGACCAATTCCTTAGTATTTATTCTAAAGAAACTAAAAGAGTAAGAGCATACAACACCTAAAGTAAGCAGAAGTGAGAAAACAATAAATGAAATAGAGAATGAAAACAGAGAAAAAAATCAATCCTCTTTAGAAATTTCCAAATATTTAGTTATGATGACAAAGAAGAAATAATATCCCAAATACTAAAATCAAGAATGGAAAAAGAGAACATTATCTAAGTTACAGTAATAAAATTATTATAAGAGAATATATGAATAACTCTATACATTTGCCATTTTTTTCATTTGTCATTTGAAAGAAAATTCTCAGAGAAGTTAAATGGCTTATTTAAAGACACAGAGAATGTAACAAGGAAATCCAGGTCAAGGACCAACATCGCCATTCTGGAGAGCAAACTTTGAATGCATGAACATTTGATGAACACACTCAAATCATACACAAACCATAGCTCTAAAGAATTTGAAGTAATTACATTCCTTGTCACCATCGTGTTTAGATCCACTGAGCTCCACATTATTTGCTCTCCTTTCATCTGTCCCTACTCTTATTATTGTACCTGTCTTTCTTATATAGATATATTACCAAGAAAAATGTAATATATAGAGATGAATGAATTTTCCTCTCTTAATCCCAGTTTCTTCATCTGTAAAACAGGGATGATGATTGTCCTACCTCACCAATGATTTAATTGTTTAAATAAGCAATATGCAAATACATAGTGGAAGACAGAAAAAGAGAATCAGAATAAATATGAGAACTACGAAATGCCTGAAGCTCTTGGCTGTGTTTCTCAGTACAGTGAGTGCCAAGTTTCTGAGAATTAAGAGGATCATAAGAGGAAAGAAGCTATACTGAGAGCAGGTGAAACCCCAACTAGGCCCCTCGCCTAGCAGTATGTGTCATATTCTGTGAGGACAGCTGCAGAAATGGTCATCACTACAAGGCAACAGGAAGTAATATAAAACAAAACATAAAATCACCTGTTTCCACTTTTAGATTAGAGAGCGGAGGGAGAAGGGAAGAGAGAGATAGTGATTCTATCAGAAGAATGCTGAGCAATTACATCTGAATGAGTGCATTCTATTTGAATGAATATAATACCTGAATCAACAAGCACTGATTTGTTGTAATAAGGTATTATTTAAATTGAATTTACTGGGTTGGTAATAATTTGCATTAAGACTCCCAGCAGCATGTTGGAATTATTTCTTTGTGCTTAATATCTTTACAGCACATATAAGAAGTGAACACAATTTACATTTCTTCAATTGCTCTTATAAATTTATTAAAACAATATCCTTATTTCCATCTTCTTATTCTCCTTAAAGAACACTCCAAATACAAGTGATGGACATAAGTTATTGCAACTATGCAGGGTTTGATATGGTAGTGCCAGAACTAGTGATTTGGTTCAGAATATGAACAGAATACAGGTAAGGTTGGTAGAGGAAGAAAACATTGTGAGACATGAGGATACCTGAGGGAATGACAGGAAACTTCCATCCTTTGGAGCTCTGATAATTAGTTGCAGGTTTACTCTTATTGTTTAAGAGATCAGGGTCCATGCAACAGCCATTTTTGCAACACATTGGCATAGACAAAGATGTGACTTGGCATAAAACAAGTGGTTGGTCCTAAGATGGGTACTGGAATGTGATGGCCTAAAATCTATGTTTTTGAGGGACAGAGACAGAAGAAATCTAATAATTCTTTTGTCTGAAATGGTTGGAGAAATGGGACAGAAAGGGGCCCTTCAGGTGGGGAGAACAGTTGTGCCTACAATGGGAGCTAGAAGGGTCAGGGGCAAGTAAACTGGTAACCATTATGTGAATATGTGTGGTGGCACCTCCAACCTGTGTGTGTACCCACTTCTGTTGTTTCTAAAGGACTCAGAAAATTCTGCAGTCCTCCAATTCAGACAATAGCCCAACAAGTTGTTCCTACATCAAAACATCTCTGGTTTTCATTCCATCTCCAATCCTTGCTATTTGACAGCCGTCTGATCTGACCAGCTAACTCTGTGTTGATGGGATGATCACTGCATAATGGGTTAATGTTATTATCCTTTGAGTGACTAGGAGGTAGAAATTGCAAATATCATTAGCAGACTGTAAGAGATGATATTTGGAGGTACAAGGAGGTCTCCAAGCACCCTTCAAATCATTCCGCATAAATGACTGTCTGGCCTGTCTCTGTTGAATGCGTCACTAAAATTTTAACCATCAGTGATGGTGACTCACTCTGTGATTGAGTTGATCCCAAAATAGGAAGCAGCACACAGGATTGTCTGCAGTGATCCTTCTGCTCTTATTGCAGCATCCAACATCCTGAAAAACTTTAGACAGTGTGTATATGTTTGTGTAAATGTGGCTACATGAATTGTGTGTGTGTGTGTGTGTGTGTGTGTGTGTGTGAGAGAGAGAGAGAGAGAGAGAGAGAGAGAGAGAGAGAGAGATATGTTTTTGCTTTAAACAAGAATTCTTTGTTTACTAACCTCAGAGACTGAACTTGCTGGGGGCAGGAGGTACTGACAAGACCCTGAGTACAGTTATTTTATTTTAAAATTACTTCTATGGACACTCAAATAGGCATTTCTCAAAGATGTATCACAGACTAGTTTCCAAGTGGAATATGACATCAAGATTCACTTCAAAACCCTGGAGGCTTTCCAACAGAAGAGTTGCCTATTGTGAGTTATTAGGTATACAAATGATAGCAGTTTTTTATGTGTAACAAATAAATTATATTCTGAAATTGATGGAAAAACAGTATTGTTATGTGTGTGCTACTATCCAGCAACCCCCATTATTTTTGCTTTATAGATGCATAAATATTCAGAGTTAAAAAACTGCAAGGGAGACCAAGAATGCTGTGAGCAGAGCTGGCTTCAGAAAACACAGTTAGCTCTCTATATCCATGTGTTCTATATCCATGGATTTAACCAACCTCAGGTTGAAAATATTTGAAAAAAACTGCATCTGTACTGAACACATATAGACTTATTCTTGTCATTATTCCTTCAACAATACAGTGTAGCATCTATTTACGTTGTATTAGGTATTATAAATAATCAACAGATAATTTAAGTATATGCAAAAAGTATACCATTTATATAAGTGATTTGATGATCTGTAGATTTGGGTATGCAAAAGGAGTCCTTGAATAAATGCCCCATGGATGCCTAGAGACAACTCTATTGTGGAGTTGGGCAAGGAATTCTCAGGAAAGTTAAGAAAATTTTTTTCCTTCTCTCCTTCCCTTTTCTCAATTTTCTTATGCTAGCCCAAGATGCTTACACTCCCCAAAATTCTGTCTAAAGAGAGTGAACCAGGCTGGGGTTGTGGCTCAGTGGTACAGCACTTGCCTAGCATGTGTGAGGCACTGGGTTTGATCCTCAGCACCACATAAAAATAAATAAATAAAATGTCTATCAACTAAAAAAAATTTTAAAAAGAGAGTGAATCAAATATCTGTGAGAAGTATCCTTATACACTCTATGATGTACCTGCTTCCTGACCTTATTTCACCTGATTTCCTTTCTGGTCTGGCCCCCAATTCCCAATGCATCTCACTGATTTAATCTATATACATTTTTTGAGTATGCACTCTGTGTGTATCCTAGTGCTGAGTCTGAGAAGTAGAGTGATATATAGGACAAAATATGTCTGCTTGGTTGAGCTTGTAGTCTGATAGGAGGACCATATATTTATCTTGTATAATAAGGGATATCATAGACTAGCTAGAGTGCCATAAGAATACAGGCAGTGGGAATCCAACACGGGTTTGGGAAAAAGTCTAGAAAATTCCCACGGGATGTGGCACTTGCATGGGGTCTTAATGATTAAGATGGAATTTTCCAGGTGAAATTTGGAAAAAACAGGATGAACAAGGGCAAAGAGGCATGAGAGAACATAAGCATTAAGGTGCTGCAGGATATTTTAAAAGATACGGACTGCCACATGCAGAGGACATGACAAGAAATGATGATGCAGGTTTGGACAGTCTTCTGTGTCATCTGAAAGAACCCGAATACTCTTTTGTATGTCACAGAAAGCCATTGAGTTATTTTCAAAGGGAGTGTTATAATCAGATATTCATTCTAAACAGATTGCTCTGATAACAACGAGGAACGCGGATTGAATAGGGACAAGACTGTTGGCAGGGAAACAAATTAAGAGGTTATTGTAGTAACACATACAAGAGGATGATGACAGCCTGAAGGAAGGTAGTGGCAATGGAAACAGAATTAGACAGATAAAAAGATAGCTAATAAAACCACTAATGTGGTGCTGAAATTTACATGGGTTAATTCATTATTTACATACATTAGCCCTTTAAACACATCTTAAAAGAAGGGAATAGTTTTGTTCCTACTTTTAAAATTTGTTCTAAATTGTTATACATGACAGTGTAATGCATTTTGATACGTCATACATAAATGGAGTATAACTTCTCATTCTTCTGGTTGGACATGATGTAGAATTACACCAGTTGTGTACACATATATGCACATAGATTCATAATGTCCAGTTTATTTACTATCCTTCCTACCCCCTAACCCCCTTCCTTCCCTTCACACCCCTCTGTCTAATCCAAAGTTCCTATTTTTATAAGACGAAACCAAAATCCTGAGAGTTTAAGTAACTTACACAAGGTCAAAAAGGAAAACCAAACAAAAAACAAACAAAAAACAAACAAACAAATAACAAAAAAACAGGTGTTATAATTCCAATGGCTGAGTCCCTAATTGGCTCCCATACTCATTCAGGATATAAAAGCTATAGGATATGAAAGTGAATTGGACAGGGGAAGGGGATGAGGTGTGATGAGAAAGTACGGGTTAAAGATAACTCTCAGGAGCCAGGCATGGTGGAGTACACTTGTAATCCCAGCAGCTGGGGAGGCTACTGAAGGAGGATCACAAGTTCAAAGCCAGCTTCAGGAACTTCGTGAGACCCCGAGCAACTTAACAAGATTCATTTCAAAAATACATAATAATAATAATAATAATAATAATAATAATAATAATAAAAAGAGCTGGGGTGTGACTCAGTGGTTATGTGCCCCTGAGTTCAATCCTTGTTACAAAAACAAAAATAAAACAAACTCCCCAAAACAACCTCTCAGGTTCCTCACTTGGATGGTTCTTTCGATAGGTACGACAGTTTTTTAAAAAAAGCTAAAAACAAACTGAGTATTGGAATCAATGAGATGGTGTATGTTACTGGAAATTTTTTCATAAACAAATTCCATGGAATAGGAGTGTCGGAACCCAGATTGCAATAGATTCAAGAATGAATGGATGTGGCAGCAAAGGATACAAGAATGTATAGACTAATCTTGCAAGAGTGTTATAAAGCAGAGGATCTATCATTTAAAAGCTGGAGGTGTATAAAGGAGTGTTTTAATTAAGATGACAGATATTTGAGCTGTTTTATACATAGAAAGGCAAGAACTTGGAAACACAATTAAAATATAAGATGGAACTAAAATCATAAATGGCATAGTGTTGCAAGAATCAGTGGGAGGAAAGGGGGAAATATGGGGCAATGATATTGGTCAAATTATATTATTATATATTGTGTGTGTACAAATATGTAGCAACAAATCTCATCATTACATGCAACTGTAATACACCAATAAAAATGTGAAAGAATAAATGGAAAGAAAACTGGGAAAGAAGAGGAATTGTAGAATGAAATTGACCAAATGATGCTATGTACATTTATAAATATATCACAATAAATCACACTTTCATATATAACATAACATACCAATTTAAAAAATAAATCAATAAATAGAATAAATAAATAGAATGAAGACCGGTAGAGTAGAGGAAGGCAACGGGGGATGGAAGAGGGGAGGAAAAGAGGAAATTCTGGGGATTAAAATGGAGCAAATTATGTTATATGAATTTAATGAATGTGCCAAAATGAACACCACTATTATATATGATTATTATGCACTAATAAAAATTTTAAAACACTGAGTGGAATGCAGAAAATAAGTGGATTAACATTTAAATCTCTTAATGGGAAAGAAATATTACTTCTGAAGTATGAAGAAAAAAAGAAAGAATGCATAGCTCAAGATAATAATAACTTCATTGAGGTCATGGGAGGTGGCATCTTTAGTGAATTCCCGCTTGAAAAACTGCTTTTTCTTTTGTGAGATGGAAGTGATCATTTGCTGAAAGTCAGAAGGTAAATCGTGAGGTGGGATCTTGTAAAGAATGATGAAGATTGGAAATAGTTGATGAAAAAACTACCTCCAAGAATTAATTTGTTACACTTAATGACTACCAGGAAGAACTGAAGGTCCAGATGAGGTTGCAGGTGATGAATTTTTATTGCCACCAATCAGCATAGTTTTGTGTTTTCCTCTGGCAATACTCAGAAGTATGTGTATAGAGGGGAAAAGGAAGATGATTAAATTGATTTACTTGCTACAAGTGAAAGACAAAAGGAGAACTAAGGATGATAAAAGTGTTGACAAGAGGATAGTTGAAGTGATTTGTATTCTGCACTATGGTGCTATGATGATGATAATAGCAATGAAAATGAAAATTACTCATATCTATTGAAAATGTACTATGTGCCAGGATGTGTGGTAAGCCCTGTGCATAGATTAATTAATTTAATGTTTTAAACAACCACCTGAGAAAGGTGCTATTATAATAACAAATTTACCTGACAGAAAAATCAAAACACAAAGAGGTAAAGTAACTGAGATCACACAGTCAATGATAGAGCCAGAATTCAATACATAATGCATCAGATTCCAGAATTTAGGCTTTTCACTTATCATACTGACTAAAAAAGCAATTAAATATGAGCCTACTAGATTTTGAGAAAATGGAATAGTTAAAGAACTGGGTGTTTCATGAGATAGAGAATAGATATAGAAGCAGTATCAGAGTGAGGCATTTGAACAGAGGCTATAGTAGAGAGAGAATGTAGTTTCAAATGTCAAAGGTGGATCAGCTTTGGATGATTACAAAGTCCACAGCTTGTATATATGGAAAGGGAGTTAAATAGAGAAGATATAAAATAAATATAACAGGATCAAGGGTCTAGTTGAATAGTCATGAATGTGGAAATGAAAATCAACAAACATGACAGAACTTGAGATGGAGAAGACTGAATTAGATAGAAAAATCTTCAGTAAATAGGGGAAGTGTCCCAGAGTTAGGGGATGATGACAGTGACATAGGTATCAAGAGCCTACAAAGAACATGAGGTTTTATTTGAGAGTGAAAGACCAATGGTCTAAAAGTGGGAATAGAGACGAATGATAATAATTTCACCCACAGGCTCCATGGCATTTGAGATTTAGGATCTGTGATTTTCAATTGGTCTCCATAGCTATTTTCTAATGGCATCTGCCAAGAATTCTGGCTTGAATTTACCCTACCAGCTTTTGCCACCATGAGGAGAAAAGAAACTGTAGAAATATTGCAAATAAGAGATCACAAGATCTGAGTTTGGGTATTCGTATAAGAGATAGGATATGTGTTTACTAAGGCTGAATGACATATTACCACAAACATAGCAAATAAAAATAATATGAATTTATTAGCTAACTGTTCTGTAAGTCAGAAATCTAGCAGAATGTGGTTGAACTCCACTTAGGGTCCCACAAAGCTGAAATGAAGATGATGATGGTGATAATAATAATAATAATAGTAATAGCCAGGTTAGGCTATTATTTGGAGGTGCTGGGCTGTTTCAGGTTCATTCAGGTTTCTGGCAGAATTAGAATAGATGTCCCACTCTTTTTATTGGCTGCTTAACAGGACCACTCTCAGTCCCTAGATATCATTCTCTGTCCTTCCATCTTCAAAGTTGGCAGGTGCTCATTGAAGTTTTCTCAAGCTTCAAATCTCTGACTCTCAACCTACCAGTTGGAGATCAAATACATGCTTTTAACTGGCTGATACAATTAGATTATTTCTACATAAATAACTTACTTTTTGATTAATTTAAAGTCAACCATGAAATCTCCTTACCTATCTAAGTTAACATAATCATAGCATGACATCTCTTTATTTTACAATTCTGAGTATTAAGTCTGGACATTATGTGGGGAGTTGCAGCTTAGATTTCTTTACCACAGTTGTAGAGGACCAAATAAAATATTTGTGGATGGGCTGGGGTTGTGGCTCAGCCGCAGAGCACTCTCCTAGCATGTGTGAGGCCCTGGGTTCGATCCTCAGCACCACATAAAAATAAATAAATAAAATGAAGGCATTGTGCCAAACATTTCTGGAAAGCAATTAAACAGCACAAATTAATAGAATTAAAATATTTAGACCTTGAATAACACTGCTTCTAGAAATTTAACCTTTGGAAATGATGAAATGAAGATAGTGTGTGTGTGTGTGTGTGTGTGTGTGTGTGTGTGTGTAAAAATCAAATAAAATATATAATAAAATAATTATAATAGTGAAAAATTTAATAATAGCTCTAAATATATCTGTGTGCTTAGATACCAAACAGTAATGAAAATATTTTCAAGAACATAAAAAGGAAAAAAATATATTCTAGAATAAATTAAGCAGAAGAATATATATCTAATGTTTATGGGGTCACATGTGATGTTTTGATACATGTATATGTTGTATCATGTTCAAATCAGGATAAGAATATCTATTTCCTCAGTTATCATTTTTGTAATGAAAACATTCTTCTAGCTTTTTGAAACATATACTCCATTATTGTCTTCTATAGTAACCCCATTGTGCAATAGAAAGTCAGAACTTATTCCTTCTTTCTAGATACAAATTAGTGCCAGTTAGCCAACCTCTCCTCATCTCTCCTTCTCCCCTACTTTCAGTGGCCTCTGATAACCACTATTCTCTTCTCAAATTCTATCCCAGAATTCTCAAATTCTAGGATAACCACTATTCTCTTCTCACATTCTCTTTTATATTCCAAGTGTGAAACTTAACATGTCTACCAGTTCCATCCATGTTGTCACAAATAATAAGATTCCACTCATTTTATGAATGAATAGTATTCCATTCTATATACACCACAGTTTCTTTATCCATTCCTCAGTTGAGAGACACTTAGATTGTTTCCATGTGATATCTATTGTGACTAGTGATGCAATAAACATGGAATTGCAGATATTTCTTCAAAGTACTAATTTTGTTTCCTTTGGATATATATCCAGTATTGGAATTGCTGAATTGTATTGTTCTATTTTTAATTTTTTGAGTCACATATATACCATTTGCCATGATGGTTGTATTAACTTACATTTCTTTTAACAGTATGTAAGTGTTTTTCTCTATTCCATAATTTTAAATAATTTCATCATTTCCATGTCTCATATGTCTGTCCCTGAAACATTGGCTATAAATACCTTTGGCATTTGCAGCGATCCTGGGATAAACTTGTTCCTAGTATGCCTCGTACATGTACAGTTTCTGTCTGGTTTCTACTGGTTGTACCTCATATTAATAACCACCTTTATTTTAGCATCTGCTTTCATACTTCTAGTTCTTGATGCCTTTTAAAGACTTTAAAGTGCTCTTTAAAGACTTTTGCTTTGATTTGCTTTCTTATTGTATATGAGAAGCAGAAAATAAGTGTGTGTTGGCAAGATATCAGCAGACCTGACACAAAAGAAACTCGGGGTTTATATTGGGGCTCTAAGGCATGCAGTTCTATAGAAAGTGCCAACATGGCAGTGAATAAGAAGGATGTCTGGGACTAGGAAATTCTCCAGTTGCCCAAGAGCTCACCTGAATACAAAGAAGTGTGACTTGGGGTGAGGTCTCACCTGCTACTGGAGTTGAGGTATGTCAAACATTCCCTATGCCCCTAGGAATTATCTCAGGTCCTGTGAATAATTGAACATCCAACCTGAACTGAAGGGTAATAGGTTGGGGAAGTGAAACAATGTGTGCTAAAATATATTACATAATGCGTTAATTAACAGAGGAAATTTTATAGGACTGAGTGCTTACATTTAAAAAAAAATCAGAAAGATCCCAAATAAATTATCTAATGTTACATCTCAAGACCCTAGAAAAGCAAGAACAAACTAAATTCAAAGCCATTAAAAAACAAGTAATAATTAAGTACAGAGCTGAAATTAATGAAATAGAATACCATACAAAGGATCAATGTAACAGTGTTGGTTCTTTGAAAAGATAGGCAAGAAGGATAGGCCTTTAGTCAAAAAGAAGAGAGAAAAAACCCATATCAATATAATTACTGATGAAAAGGAATATATCACCATAAACATTTCTGAAATCCAGAGCATCATTAGAAAGTATTTTGAAAAGTTATATTTCAATAAATATAATGGAAAATCTAGAAGATATTGACAAATTTGTTTCACCTCCTTTGACAGTTCAGACACTTTCTTTTTTTGTACCAGGAGTTGAACCCAGACAGAGGGTCTTAACCACTAAGCCACATCCCCAGCCCCTTTATTATTTTTATTTTGAGACAGAGTCTTGCTAAGTTGTTTAGGGCCTCTCTAAGTTGCTGAGGCTGGCTTTGAACTTGCAATCTCCCTGCCTCGGCCTCCCAGGCTGCTGGGATTACAGGTGTGAGCCACCACGCCTGGCTCAGACACTATCTTTCTCTCTTCATAACAACACAAATGTACTTAAAACAGACTTAATTAACAACTATTCCCAACTCTTCAACTTATCAAAGTTTCAAAAATTCAGGGCTAGACCAGCTGAAAACCATCTTCATCCTGGAAGATCTTATGTTAACTGTGTACCTGGTATGGTTCTATGGGATCTTTATATACTTAATACTTAGCTTATCCACTTCTCTCCATTTCCTAGATAAAGGCCCATGGCTGAGAAGTAATGTTTATTGACTACACAGCTTTCCTTATTTTTGTCATAGTAAAATAAGGCAAAACTACCACCCATTCATATAACACCATTATGATTTTATAGCACTTACTAACAATCTGTATTTTGGTAACAGTGGTCCAAAATGGACTCAGTTTGCTTTACTTAAATACGAATATTTTAATATGTCTCTGTATGACTACTGTAAATGAAAAGGTATTTTGACTTTCTATGAGTAGAACCAATGGATAACTAGGGTAATAAAAAATATCCATGTGTGTACTGCCTAAAATCATTACCTTAACTCTATGGAAAACATACCATTCTTTGAGAAATAATTATGTAAAGAAAAAAATGACAATATTTTCTCCTTATAATTAGAGGAGGAGAGACCAGGAGATCCTGAGGTGGAGTTGCCAGCAGATGCCTTTTCTGTTTCTATTGTTTCAAGAAGTTCTAGGAGAGGAAGTGGGGGTCCTTTCATTTCAGTTTTGTGAAAGGGCCTTGCAGCTCTTCCTTGCTATAAAATCCCATGGGCTTGGGGGAAGGGGCGTGCTGATAGTTTCCCAACACCACTCCAGCCTGCCTGCTAGAGTTACCCCCGGTACATATAAATAACCAGTGTATACTTATAAATTTCACACACAAACAAAACAAAACAAAAACCTGTACAGAGCATCTGGTTGACTCTGTCTTCCTCTCTTATAAGTCTCTGCTCAGATGTACTAGGTAGGCTTCCCTGATGTTCTGCTTTGAAATGGAGCATGTCCCTTATCCCTCCCCAATCATCTCTGTCCTTAACTCCACCATCAATATACAAAAGCAGCCACTCCTTTGTTTTTTTCAGTCACCCATAGGAGAAGGCAGCAATTTTGTCCCTTTTCTTCACTGCCTTATTTCCAGTGAAGAGAATTGTTTCAGGGACTTAGTAGAAACTCAGTAAATAAACAATGAGGAAGAGCCCTCCCAGGATCTAGACAAAGGCCACCTCTTCTAGGAAGTATTCCTTGAGATTTTCTTTTTTTTTTTTTAGGTTTATTTTTTTAATTTTTTTTTTTAATTTTTTTTAATTATTAGTTGTTCAAAACATTACAAAGCTCTTGACGTATCATATTTCATACATTTGATTCAAGCAGATTATGAACTCCCATTTTTACCCTGTATACAGACTGCAGATTCACATCGGTTCCACATCCACTTTTTTACATACTGCCATACTAGTGTCTGTTGTGTTCTGTTGCCTTTCCTATCCTCTACTATCCCCCCTCCCCTCCCCTCCCATCTTCTCTCTCTACCCCATCTACTGTAATTCATTTCTCTCTCTTGTTTTTTTCCCCTTCTTCTGAGCTTCTGAGATCGTGTCCTTATTCTTTTCTGCAGCTTCTCCTCTTCTGGACTCTTTAAAATGGTAGGTGTTTATCAGTGCGTGAAATGTTTTTCAGGCAGGAGAGATCCTAAAACTACCAGCAGCTCCATGGCCAACATCAACCCTTGGAGGAGGGTGCTGGGCCCACAGGTGAGAGAGGCTGAGGTCCTGAGTTTTCCCAGAGCCTGAACTCCCCTTCAACAGATGAGGTTCTTTAACTAAACACTCCCAATAAAGTTAGAGTGCAAGCCAGGGTATTCTGGCAGTCCCTGGTCTAGAAAAGTCCAGGGGGCCCCAGGGCCACAGGACTGCCCTGCCAAGTGGCTTGGGCCCCTGCCAGAGTTGGGAAACCTGAGGAGTTCATCTTTTAAGGAAGGTAATTTGGTGATGGCTCTCAATCTGTGCTATAAGAACACATGCCCTTGACACCCCTCAAGGAATTTATTTTCAGAGACACATGTCCCTGGCAGGGACAGTGCCCCAGATGATCACATAATAAAGGGTAGAGGTGGTGTCTCAACTTTGGGGAGAGAAGTTCATCTCTGTGTCAAGTTTGTGAGCCTTCCCCAGGGATATTGTCAGGTGAAAAACACACAGGGTTGAGAAACTCCTTGCTGTGTTCATACCTATCTCCAACCTGGATGTACCTTCTCATCCATGAAGTGACTTTTCAGGAGGGACACATCATGAGAATCTGGGATTAGTGGTGTTCCTGGGGAATCAGCTTGGTGTAGAAGGCCAGAGATGAGGGAGAATATGGTATGTGGTTATCCTTTAGGGATGTACTTATCAGTTTAATAACATATTTCTACTTAAAGTAAATAATTGTTAAAGAAAATAAAGGGATATTTTTTCTCTTCCACAGTGGCCTGGAAGAGGGAGCTGATGAGGCCTGCAACCAGCCTGGGCCCAGTGTCAGTAAAGGAAAACCCAAGAGACCACTGATGTGGAGATGTTATCAGACATTTTTCTGTTGCTATTGTTCTAAGAAATTCTAGTCCCATCATAGTTTTGTGAAAGGGTAAACTGAGGCTGGAGATTAATCAGGAGGAATCCTTTACAACACTGTGGATGCCTGTTTTCCCAGAAATATTACCTCAAACCTGGAGCCTATTGCTATTCCCTGCCCAAGAGAATAAATCCTAAGGGCAGGAGGGGAGGGACAGAGCTTCCCACAGTAGTTCTACTTGTCTGCCAGGGTGGCCCCTGTGACATATAAATAACCAATTTCTACATGTAAATAAGCAACATACACATATAAATAAAAGACTCCTGTCTGGGAAATCTTTATATAAAATGTGTGGTCCTGCTGTGCAAGGGAAATGACTGAAGCCAATTACTGTGCAGACCATGAGAGGAGGTAGGTATAATTCAGGGGCAAGTGGATGAATTCCAGAGGAAGGCAAAAATGTCCAGGGCTTGGGGGAAGAGGTGATCATGAGATTGTGGGAGCAGGGCCACTGGTAGTAAAGCATGGGTAGGCTGGCTCTGGTGCAACTACACCAAGTTGAGCAAGGTGGTCTCTGGAATGTTCCATACATTCATGCTGCCCTTGCTCAGGCATTCAGTGAAGGCCAGCTTGGGGAATAATGGTTCTTACCCAAGTAGGTGCTGCCAGGACAGGATCACGAGTCTCCCAACCTTGACCTGTTCCAGCAGCTCCATGTGCTTCCCCAGCAAACTTGGACATGCGGAGGCAGATGATGGCATCCTTCATTTCCTGATGGTAAGGCTCTCATGAACTCCTAGGACTGCCCCCACACACTCAGGAATGGGACTTGGTGCAAGTGAGAGCTGAGGACATGCAGACAGCAGGGAGAAAGGGGTAAGCATAGAATGAGCTTGACATACAGTCAGTGCTAAATAAATGATGATTATTCATGCCTCTCCATGGCTCTCCTAGAGCACAGAAGCAGAGGCTTCCAGGAGCCACCCCTCCCCTCTTTTCACCAGGCCAGGATCAATATCAGCAAAGGCTCAAGAGGGAGGTACTGAATTTTCCCAGAGGAGCAACATGGTACCCAAGGCCTGGGTTGAAGTTTGAGGAAAGCAAATATGAAGGAGATAGCAGTGAAGACTAACTCAGCCCCACAAAGCCTCAGCTTCCCCAGCCTCTTGGGTGGAATGGACTGACAAGCAAAGATGACTCTACTCCTTGAATAGGTAAGGACATCTAGCATCAGAGATCTGTGGGAAGCCAGTGCCCAGAGAGGGAAGGGATAGCCCAGCCCCACCAGCAGGAATCCCACAGTTCTCATCAGTATCTCCAGGGCTAAATGGAGTGCTGATGGGTATCTACTTCCAACACCTCCTGTCTATTGGACTCCAACCAGAAACTTCTCATAACATTTTCTGTGGCACTCTACCTCCAGGCTGGACACCAGGGCTACAGGCAATACCTGCTTTCACTTGGCATCTCAAGCCAGCAGATATAGGGGGTTATGGCCAAGAGATAGTTCCTCAGCCATTGGGGGGTGTATATTTCAGAGTAGAGTGCTGTGAAAGGCCTGGCCAGGGAAGAGGTCTATCCCCAAACAAGATGTCAGGAAGGAGCTGGGTAACAAGCAGATTTGGGGTTAGGGGATACTCAGGGAAGAGGAAACGCCACTTCCACCCCAGTTTGTCCCAGATTGGGAAACTGAGGCCCACAGAAGCTACTCCCCCAGCCTTGAGGCACCCAGAACACTAGGGTTCCTAGGGCCTCCATGGGGCTAGCTTCCCTTCTCCCCAGATTTGAGGGCTTCTACAACCCCATTCCAATCTACTTCCCTCAGAACACAGGCTACACTGTCCAGCTAGGGGTGTGAATAGAGGCATCAGGCATAATATTGCAGTGGTAGGTAAGTGTAGTAGTGGTGGAAGGCTACGTTTGGAGAAACCTGGCACCAAGTGGCATTCCATTGGTGCACCTGGCTGCCAGGGCTCTTTATACCTGGGGTCACACTTAGAGAAAATTGAGGCACTGCTTCCTTCTCAGAAAGTACCTAAGCTACTAGCCCATCCTCCTCCTGTCCCATGGGTTCCCCTCCTGAACTTCAGGATCCACTTTATCTCTTTCCCTTCAAGCCCACTTTCCACAAGAGGTCAAGGTCACAGTGAAATCCCCTCCTCTTAATTCCCCTCCGTGTTCCAGAGGGACCCTACCCAGACTGAACATTTGATCACAGAAACTTGTCTGACATTCTGAAAACTTCAATAATAGAGTTTTAATATTAATGTCCTTGAGCAATTTACTTTTTGACTCAATTTACAAGTGTTTACTATTTTAGACCTGATGACAGATACTGTATGAGTCCACTTATATGATGTACCTAGAGTACTCAAGTTCATAAATACACAAAGTATAATAATGGATACCAGTGGTATGAGGAAGAGTTATGGGGAATTATTATTCAATGGATAAAACATTTCAGTTTGAGATACTGAAAAAGTTAGGAGACAGATGGTGGTGAGGGTTACCCAAAGGAATGATTGTACTTAATGCCACTGAACAATACACTCAGAAATATTTGGTTTAAATAGTAAATTTTATGTGATGTGAATTTTATCACAATGTAAAAGAACTTTTAAAGACTAGCTATACTACTTTCTTACTTATATTCCACAATTTTCTCTAATATATCATTTTTAGTTCATTCTTTGGTTTCAGTTAATTTCAAGAATTTTGAAATAATTTAGTTATTTTCCAGCATTTTTGATATTTTATGTGGAGTGCTTTACCAAGTTCATATTTCTGCCATTTGTGGAGTCCCTACATCTTTCTTCCCTTTTCTTTCTTTCTTTCTTCCTTCCTTTCTTTGTTTCTTTCTTTCTTTTTTTTTCTTTTTTTTTTTGATACTGGGGACTGAACCCAGAGGTGCTTTATCATTGAGCTACATACCTAGTTCTTTCTATCTATCTCAGCACATTTGGTCTGGTGTCAGATGCCTTGGGTCTGGGGATAGGAGCCACATCAATATCACTGAAGGTGAGTTGGGGAGAAAGGTTATAAGTGACATCAGAGTGAGGAAAACAGAAGTACAACTTATGTTTATCCTGGCAACCTCGTTACCTATGTCTTTCAATAGAGGGAGTGAAACTTGGTCTTTTGTATGAAAGCCACTGGATTGAGGTTTAAGTGCATCTAACTACAGTGCTAGAAAGGGCCTGTGAAGGGAAAGGGAAAGGAGGTGTTCTTGGCTTGAGCAATAAGCCAAGAAGAGGCAAATTCTAGATTAATGCTGGAGACAGAGCCAGGATTGGATGTAGGGGTGTGTTCAGGAGTCATAAGTATGATCCGAGGTTTTACATTCCATTTGATAATACAGTCACCTGTTAAGGGGGCAGGTCTGGATTTTGACATCATACAGTGCTGACTGTTAGCTATCAGGGAATATATTCTGATGGGTCAAGATGTCCCTCAAAGCCAGGGCCCTGAAAACAATGGAGGATCTCCTAGTTCAGACAGTATGATTTGCTCAGAGAGCACATGTGCCAACAAGGGAGTGAGGACTTTTTCAGATTCAGGTTCAGTGGGTGCCACGGGTAGAGCCCATAAATGTGGAAGGAGGTATGTATGGAAGCCTGGGAAACCCTCTGGGCTGATATGCTACAAGGGTTCCTACCTGGGGCCAAGCAGAGCCCAAGAGCATGGTGGCCTGACCTTGCATAATAAAAAAAAGAGAGGAAGAGAGGTTTTGAAAGCAGGGAATGAGTCCTTCTGAGATATGACAGTACAATGTAGCATATCTTATAATAAAAACTATTTAATCCACATTGGAAGTCTGTTGTTTTAAGTGTAGCCACCTTTATCATTGCACTTAGCTCGATCTTCTAGATAACTTCCTGCAGTTTCTATGTCAGCACTTGCTGTTTCACTTACACTTCTGTGGTTTGGAGACAGCTTCTTTTCTTAAATTTTGTGAGCTAAACTCTGTTAGCTTCAAACTTTTTTTCTGCCATTTTATAACATCTCTAAACATTCATAGAATCAAAGAGAGTTAGGACCTTGGTCTACATTAGGTTTTGGTCTCAGGGAATGTTGTGACTGGTTTTATATATTCAGACTAGTACAATTTTCTCCATGTCATAGATAAGGCTATTTTATTTTTTATCATTTGTGAGTTCACTGAAGTAACACTTTTAATTTCCTTTAAGAACTTTTCCTTTGCATTCATAATTTGGCCAAGTGTTTGGCACAAGAGACCTAGCTGTTGGCCTATCTCATCTTTGACATGCCCTTTCCACTAAGCTTGATCATTTCTAGCTTTTGATTTAAAGTGAGAGATGATGTGTGACTCTTTGCTTCATTTAAATTCTGAAAGGCCACTGTAGGATTAATAATTGGCCTAATTCAAATATTGTTTCACATGGAATTGGAAAGCCTGAGGTGAAAAAGAGAGAGAGATAGGGGAACAGGAAGATGAGTGGAACAGCCAGGATACTCCAATAGTTATCAAATGAGCTTCCCATCTTATATTGGCATAATTTGTGATGCCCAAAACACAATTATGACATTAACAACAAAGATCACTGAACACAGGTCACCATAAAAGATATAATAGAGAAAAAGTTTTGGAGTATTGCAAGAGCTATCAAAATGTAATACAGAGCCACACACAGTGGCACATACCTGTAATCCCAGCTGCTTGGGAGGCTGAGACAGGAGGATTGCAATTTTAAAACCAGCCTCAGCAAGGGCGAGGTGCTAAGCAACTCAATGAGACCCTGTCTCTAAATAAAATACAAAATAAGGCTGGGGATATGGCTCAGTGGTCGAGTGCCCCTGAGTACAAACCTTAGTACCCCCCATAAAAACAAAATGTAATACAGAGACAAAATATAAACACATGCTATGAGTAAATGGTGATGATAGACTTGCTCATATAGGGTTGCCTTAAACCTTCAATTTGTAAAAAATTAAACAAATGAAAAACAATTAATATCTGTGAGGCACAATAAAATGAGGCATGCTGGTATATTCAAAGTGCATAAAACCAAAGGAAGCAGCACTAAACAAACAACTACCATCCACAGTACAAGCATTATCAACAAATCATGAGAAAAAGGAAAATTCTAACTTCCAGATCCTTTAATATCCCAAAAGTCTACCTTTCAACAAAATTTAAGAGACATGTAAAGAAATGAGAGAGTATATTTCATTTGCAAGGGAATAATGAATGAATAAGTACCATATCTAATAAAGCCTGAACACTGAAATTTCTAGACAGACTTTTCCCAGCTTTATTTAATTATTTTCATTCTTTTTTGTTTGTTTGTTTTTTCTCTTTTGTCTGATTGATTTGCAATGAATCATCTCCAACTTTGTCGATTCTTTCTTCTGCTTGATGTAGTCATCTATTAAACTAGTCTATTAAATATTTTAATTCAGTTATCACAGGTTTCAGCTTATAAACTTATTGGTACTTTTTAAGTTTAGGCATGGGCCACATAACTATGTTTCAGTCAATGACGGACAGCATGTATGATGGTAGTTTCATAAGGTTATAATGAAGCTGAAAATTTTCTGTCATCTAGTAACATTGTGTTCATCATAATGTCATAGTACAACACATTATTCATGTGTTTGTGGTAATATTGTATAAAACATGTACTGTGCTGTCAGTATAAATGCAATACATAATTTTGTATAGTAACAATAATTGATACAGATAATAAACAACAATGTTACTGGCTTATGTATTTAATATCCTATACTTTCTAAAAATTTTTTTTGTAGTTGTACATAAACACAATGCCTTTATTTTATTTGTTTACTTTTATGTGGTGCTGAGGATCGAACCCAGTGCCTCACACATGCCAGACAAGCACTCTGCCACTGAGCCCCAGCCCCAGCCCATATTCTATACATTTAGTAATTATATTAGTGTGTGCTCCTTCTACTTATGAAAAACTTCATCTTGTATCTCAGTTGCAACATTTTTCTCCTGTGTTTGATTTAGTCTGCTGTTGTTTTGTTCATTATGGCCCCAACAGAAGCAGTAGACTTCTCTGTGTGTGTGTCTCTCTCTGTCTCTCTGTCACAATATCTGTCTCTCTGTCTCTCTCACTCTTTATACACACACACACACGCACACACACGCACACACACGCACACGCACACACATGACACCTTGATGTATATGTGTATAGCAGGCTATACCCACTAGGTTTGTGCAAGTAGTCTCTATGATTTTCACACAATGGCAAAATTTTCAGAACAGTGTCATTGCAGGGGTAAAACCTAACTTAATCGGTAATTACATTAAATGAATTAAACACTCCAATCAAAGGACAGGGACTTGCAGAACTGATGAAAAATATAGATCCAACTGTATAGTGTCTACAAGTGGCAGACTTCAGATTCAAAGTCACAAATAAGTAGAAAGTAAAAAGGATTGAAAACACATGCCTTGTTCACAGCAAACAGAATGAAAGTGGCTACAACAATAAGAGATAAAATAAACTGGAAGACAACCACTATTGTTAGTAACAAAGAAAGACAATCCATCAAGAATTTTAGCAATTGTAAACATACATGCCCCTAATAAAAATGCTCTAAAATGCATGAAACAGAAATCAAGCAAAGGAGGAGAGGGACAAATCAACAATTATAGTTACACAATTCAATAAACTATGTTCAATAATGGATAAAGTCAGAAGACATTGCAAACAGGTTCTCCCCATATTAGCCCTTGATTATATTTTAAATTTCTGTAAGAATTTAGAGTCTTAGTTCAATGGGACTGACTAAAGCAGTCAGTAAAATTTCTAGAAGGAGATTTACTTTAAGCTTCACTTTAAAGTTTACATAAAATTTGAAGGTTCAGAGATAAAGGATAGCATTATTTTTTGAGATGTGCATAGATTAATAATATGAGACTATATTGCAATATGGGAATTAGAGGCACTATTCAATCAGTGATAAAAACATGGATTTGAGGATTCAGGTTGTCTCATTTATTCATTCTTGCAATAAATGTTCACTTATTTACTATTTAGCACACACCACCTAGGTCCTAAGAATATAGCAGTGAAATAATTGTTTGGTCTCATGAAGATTGCATTCTCTTGGGAAGAAACATACAAAGAAACACATATATGTGTGTTAAAAAGAAAAATAAAATGAATTAGGAGACACAGATATATGGAGTTAATGGACATGGATGCTACTATTTTAGGTAGTATAATCAGGGAAGGTAGTCTTGTTCACAGCAGTAGAGACCTAAGAATTTATTTCAAGAGAGACCTGATCTAGCAGATAAAACCAATATTTTATGTAAAGCTAAAGATTTAGTGGCCAAAACAGAGAATACAAAAATGTAAGCTAATTAAACAGAGACACTGGTGAAAAGATATGACTAAATATTTTCCATAAAAACTAAATAACAACAAATAGTAACAGAAACAATCCCTGAATTTGGGGAAAATCTGATTTACAATGTTCCCACAATATATTATTTAAAATGTTCAGTTTTCAAAAGAAATCATGACGTATAAAGAGAAACAAGAAAGCATGGCTCATCCATAGAAAAATAATAAAGTCCTTAAAAATTGTTCTGTGGGGGTTGGTGATGGATTGATTAAACAAAAATATTTAATTATATGTTATGAATATGTTAAGATAACTAAGAAAAACTATGTCTGGGGAATGAAAATTATGAGAATGATGTTTCTACAATTAGAGCATAATAAGGTATAGAAATGAAAACAAAAATGAAATTCTCTATTTAAAAAGCAAAATAAATGAAAAATTCACTAGAAGGGCTCCAGAGCAGATCTGAGCTTGCAGAAGAAATAGTAAGTAAAGTGAAAAATAGGTCAGTGGAGATTAACTAGACACCAAAAGCTAAGGCAACAAAAGCAACAATAAAAATATGGGACTACATCACACTAAAAAATTCCTTGCAATAAAAGAAACAAACAACAATATGAAAATGCAGCAGTAGCTGGGCATGGTGGCACATGCCTACTATCCCAGTGGCTTCAGGAAGCTGAGGCAGGAGAATTGCAAGTTCAAGGCCAGCCCCAGCAACGCAGCAAGGCCCTGAGCAACTTTAGCAAGACACTGTCTAAATTAAAAAAAAAAATTATATATATATGACTAGTGCTGTGATTCAGTGGTTAAGCACTCCTGGGTTCAATCCCCAGTAACAACAAAAAAAATTCAAAAGTAAGAAAGAGATGAAAAGGCAGCTTACAAATGGGAGAAATATTTGCAAACTCTTATAACTTACAATGAAATAATGTCTAAATACATTAGCTACTTACACAGCCCACTGGTAAAAAACTGAAAAATGAAATTTAAAAATGGTCAAAAGCTCTGAATATACACTTTTTTCCAAAGAAGATACACAAATGAAAAACAGGTGCTTAATATCACAAATAATTAAGAAAATACAAATCAAAATCACAATGAGATATTATCTCACACCTGGTAGGACAACTACTATCAAAAAGACAAAAGAAACCAAATGTTGGTAAAGATATGGATAAAGAGGCATTTTTTTATGTTGGCAAGAGTATAAATTAGTAATGCCATTAGGGAAAAAATATAAAAGTTCCTCAAAATTTTTAAAATAGAACTACCATGTGATCCAGCAATTCCTCTTCTGGATCTATATCCGAAAGAAAAAAAAATCAACATTTTTATGGGGATATCTGCACTCCCATATTCATTGAGGCATGAAAATAATCTAAGTATCACTCCATGGTGAATTATGCTAAGTGAAATACAAGAGAAAGGTATATATTACTTGCTAATATCTATTTTTAAAATGTAAAACAAATGAATTCTTAGAAACAAATAGCAGAATCATGGTTTCTAAAGGCTGTGGGGTGAGGTAAATGGGACAATGCTGGTTTTTGTCAAGATATATAAATTTGTAGTTATTTGATGAGTGTGTTTTGAGGTTATAATTTACAGTTTGGTAACTATAGTTGATAGTACTCTATTGTATACTTGAAATTCGCTAAGAAAAAAAGTACATCTCAAGGTTTCTTTCCCTCAAAATGAAGTAATTATGTGAAGTGATTATGTTAATTAACATGATTGTGGTAATCACTTCATAATATATACATACATCAAATCATTAGATTGGTCTCTACATATATACAATTTGACTCACCAATTATTCATCCATAAAGCTGAGAAAATTAAGACCTAAATAAAAGACACACCATGTTCATTGGTTGGAAGACTTTTAATATTTTAAGATAGTGCTACTCCTCAAATTGATTTTTTTATGAAAATACCAGCTGGCTTTATTTTACAGAAATTTCCTGAAATTCATATGGAAATTTAGAGGACCTAGTATAACCTTAAAAATGAATAGCATAGTTGAAGCACTCATACTTTTTTATTTCAAACTTAGTACAAAGCTAGAGTGATTGAGACAAGATGTTCCTGGTATAAGGCTAGACACAAAGATCAATGGAAGAAAATTGAGAGTTCAGAAATAAGCCATCACATTTACAGTCAATTACTTTTCATCAAGGTATGAAAATTCAATGGTTAAAAGAATAGTATTTTCAACAAATAGCTCTGTTACAACAGGGTATCCATATCCAAAACAATGAACTTAAACTCTTACCTCATATCACATATATAAATTAACACAATACAGAGCAAAGATGTAAATGTAAAAGCTAAAACTATAAAATTTTTTGCAATTCTGATAAAAGATTATAACTGATATTTTTCAAAAGTTTTTTTTTTTTAGTTGTTGATGGACACAGTATCTTTGTTTATTTTTATGTGGTGCTGAAGATCAAACCCAGTGCCTCACACATGCAAGGCAGGTGTTCTACCACTGAGCCCTAGCCCCAACGCCATCCAGAGGATATTTTTAAAAACCTCTTACAACTTAATAAAAAGAAAAGCAATCCAATTTTAAAATGGGCAAACAAATTGAACAGATATTTCTCAAAGTAAATTATATGAATGGTTAGTTAACATATGAAAAGATGATTAACATCAATACTCATCTGTGTGTTCTTGCTCCTTTAATTTGCACTTGGCTATGTGATCTTGCTTGGTCCAAGAGAATATGGGCAGAAGATGACAATGTGATAATTTTATGCCTTAGTCTTAAAAAATGTTGTACCTAGTGTTTATACCTGCTGTTCTCTGTCATGTCCATGAAAAGACATTCCTGACTAAGTCAGTGGGGTAAATGGAGACTTCGTAACTTGTGTCTTATTTAGCCTCTACTGAGTTCACTGTGTTCAACAGTGCCACCACAGGTAAGCTACATATGCAAGAGAAACAATGATTTTCACAAGTCACTGAGATTTTGTGGTTACATGTTAAAGCAGATCTGCCTGATTCATCTTCCTGTCTCCCAACACTGTCCAGGCCCTCTAATGTGGTACTTATGAAATTCTTCTTTACTTATCATTGGTTCTGCTAGAAATTTAAACAAACATATCTTGAATTATCTCTACTCTTAAACAGATATAAACCAGGCTAGCAAGCATGGGTGATATATTTCTGCTGAGATCTTAATAACTGGAACAAGCTTTGGGAGTAATAGTGATTTTCTTGTTATTAGAGGTCAAAACCTATTACTAAACAAAATGAGGGTCCAGGATAAGAAAGAAGGAATTCATTTAATAGGAAAGGATTTAGGATAGGTATCCTCTAATTCTCCTCTTGCCTCCCCTTACCTATAAAGAAATATATCTTTATCAGAGCAAAAATCACATGAAATCAAGTCATAGGACATAATACTGGGTAATTTGGATTCAATTGTGGAGAGACTGAGTTATCTGAGTGAAGAGATTTTCTTTAATTTAATAGACAATGAAGAGCCATTTAAGTACATTGAACAGATGAATGACCCCATAGGAATCGTGATTTAGAAAATTATTCTTTCTATCTAACCTCGGTTCCTTAGCTACCATTTGGTCTCTATTCTTTTTTAATGACTCAAGAAAACAAATGACTCATAACTCTTAGTAAAAGGAGCTTGCCCCAATTTGGAGAAACTTTGAAATTTCTTTTAGATGCTTTTTTCCTTTTTTTCTTAGAACTTAACAATTTAAAGTTTCTTTAAAATGTACCTCATTTAGGGATGATTAGTTCTTCTCCCACATTGTCATCCCTGTTTAGGGAGGTAAAGGGGAGTCATGGTGAAAGTTTTAGGAAAAAAAACTCCAGAAAACTCTATTGTGGGTGCCTTTGTTAAAAAAGAAACACAGCAAACTGTCTTTGAGTCCATAGGGCAGGTTTTGATCATGAAACTGTGTCTGTTGCTCATAGAAACAGGCTGCCATATAGAGTCTTACAAAGTGTACACTGCACATATCTAGGGTATTCTAGGATATACCTATCATTGTGCCTAGCACAGAATGGATGCTTAATAAAAAATTTAATATAATATAGTATAATATACAGTATATTCCCTATGTAATTTAGAACATGGATTTTATGCATCCTTGTGTAGTAGGTACAATCAAGTCAGTAGACATAGATTTAAATATGATATTTTCTTTTTGTGTTATCTCAGAACACTGTCCTTACCTCAGTTACCCTCTCTGCAAATGAAGTGGATAGCCTGTGATCTTCTGTACTGGCATTTTTTATTTCTGTGAAAATCACCAATGACCCATGGATGGAGAATTGGGTGATGAGAGGGATATGGTAAACAATAGACCTCTTTTAAGCTCTGGAGAAAATATCAAACACAAATTAAATGAAGACAAAACAATGTTTTTCAGACAGCGACAATGATTCCAGGCAATAGCCTTCTTAATAATACCTGTGACAAAGAGGAAAATTGAGTAGCCAGAATCATAATGCAGAACTGAGTAGTTGTTTCCAGAACAGCAGAAACCATCACTGGCTGACAAAGCAGAAAGGGAACTTACAAACTGATTAGGTCAACTTCTTGTATGAAAATGAGGCCTGGAAATGTGTAAAACTTTCTCAAATCCGAGAACACACATTGGTGATAGAGGCAGAATTGGGTTGGGGCTATCTGAGGCCAAATTCTGTGGTACTCTAGTCTATACCCAAGACATATTTCCAAGAAGGACAAGAAATTACAAAGTAGTAAGCAAAAAAACCTGTGAAGCTCAATCAAGTATGTACAGAGAAGACAGAATTTCAGCCACAGGGAAAAGGAGGAAAAACAGAAGAAATCAATTCATTCTTAACTGCAACAATGAGTCTTTTTAAAAAAATCACACTACTAATCTTGAAAATCAGTCAAGAAGGAATTCCTGATTTATAGGAGATCTTGGAGAAAACAGGAAACAAATTTTAAGGAAAAAAAAAAAACTATGTGGGGAAGACTTCTAGAATAGCTTTGAGAAAGAAATTTCATTAATAAAGATATTTTTAGGTAAATAATGATGAAACACTTGATCTAGTGCCTAAACCCAGTACCTTCCTCAGTGGGTGATCAATAACTCCTGAATGGAATGCATCAATAATAAAAGACAAGATGCGGTGACCACATGAAAAGGATTTTTTTTTTTTTTTTTTTTGGTGCTAGGGATTGAACTCAGGCACTCAAATACTGAGCCACATCTCCAGCCCTATTTTGCATTTTGTTTAGAGACAGGGTTTCACTGAGTTGCTAAGCACCTCACCATTACTGAGACTGGCTTTGAACTGGTGATCCTCTTGACTCAGCCTCCCAAGCTGATGGCATTATAGGCATACACCACCATGCCCGGCATGAAAGGGATTTGAGATCTGGCAACATCCATTATTTTATTTATTATATAATAGGATAACATTTAACTAAGAACAAGAGCTTCTTTATAAATAACTCAATTGCAGTCTTCGATCACATGGAATTCACAAAGTAAAGGAGTTTGAGTTAAATCAGAAATGCAGAAAGGGTGACTGACACATGCTTTCAGGGCTGAGATGAAGTGGGGGAAAAGAAAAAGAAAAAGAGCTAATAAGTATATCAGAGGAAATAAAGTCACATATATATTGCTGATCACTGTGTAAAATTATGAGATCATCTTAGAAAGAAATTTGGCAATTTATATCAAAAACTATAAAAGTGGCCCTATGTTTGATCCAGTAGTTAAATCTATCTTAATGAAATAGTATTAATCCCAAATCAAGGGACACTATATTCAGAGAGGTTTAGCTCAGGTTCTGTGTATTTAAAAGTCATTAAATATCCATCAACAGAAGTTTTTAAGTGCATTTAGAAACCCAACTATATATGGGGCTGGGGATGTGGCTCAAGTGGTAGCGCGCTTGCCTGGCATGCGTGCGGCCTGGGTTCGATCCTCAGCACCACATACAAACAAAGATGTTGTGTCCGCCAATAACTAAAATAAATAAATAAATAAATATTTAAAAATTCTCTCTCTCTCTCTCTCAAAAAAAAAAAAAAAAAAAGAAACCCAACTATATAAAAAAGTGAAGAGGTGCTAAGCAACTCAGTGGGACCTTGCCTCTAAATAAAATACAAAAAAGGGCCCAGGAGTTCAACCCTTGAGTTCAATCCCCAGTACTCCCCCGCTAAAAAAAAAAAAAAAGTGAAAAAAATTAAAAGTACTTATAATAGATGTGTTAGTTGACAAGATTAGTATTTTTTCTCCTTTAGTTTTGGAACTATGTATATTTAAATGAAAAAAAACAAGGCACAAAATGGTGTATCATAGTAACTACTTACAGACATAAAAACTGCAAATAGTTGGGTTAGTATGGTAGATGAGGGAAATATTTTCAGCATTTACAATTTACCTAAATGTTGTTACACAAGGTTTTCAATTAAAGATGTAATTTGTTCATAAATGCCACATGGCAACATAGAAAGTGCTTATTTCTATAATGAAAAGTAAAAAAGATAGAATTAAATTGTATGCACATTATAATTGTAATTATGCAAAATATGATCATAGGAAAAGAGATACAGAGAAATGATAGTGGCTGCCATCTGATAATTTTAACCAGAATAACCTCTAATATTATTGTATCATCTTTTCAATAATAGTAAAAATGTTTATAAGCATTATATGCCAATATGATAAATATAATAAAAAGTAAAAAATACCATCTCACATGATGGAAAACTAAGAATGCTTAGTAAGAGTATATAGTTACTAAAAATTATGATGCCTAAATAGGGTTTTGGGAATTTTTTAAAAATGTGTTTATGAATATTATGTGGCAACATGGAAAAAAGCTTATTCAAAATGAAGGGGTGGTAAATTCCAGCTAATACCATGCAAAAATAAATATGTGCATTGAAAAAATGTGATTGATATGTATGTAATTGTTTGTGTCTGAATGGGAACAGTATTTTTTGTTTCCTTTTTTTCCAATTTCACAATAATTTTATCTTATATTTATGGCTTTTAAATATTATGTACATATGTAACATAGTTATAATCTAATGGTAAGGCAAGATAGCATGTTACAAACTGTTTTAAAAATATAATTGCAAATAAATTGAAATAGATTGTGGATAAAACTTAGCTAAAAGTGTTACACAAAAATGTGAGAAAATGTGTTCTATGTAAATGAGGGATGGTTTTATTCTCAATTCTTCCAAATTGCAATGTTTCATTGTTTTTTCAATTAAAACTGTTTATGGAGACTATATAACACCATGGGAAAGGCTTAATCTTTAAGGAAGGATGAAAACATGAGGTTCAAATCCTATGTGTTCTATGATTACAATATAAAAATATGGAGATGAAAAAGAATAGAATGCTTAAAGTGGTATCAGTGATTATATTTGTTAAGGATGATGGGAATTTTCCACTCCATCTTGTTTATTTCTTTTCAGGTTTTATGGTAAGCTTATGAAGACTATGTAGCAACATGAGGAAACGTTCAGTCTAAAATGTGGGATATGGTAGAAATAGTAAATATATAAAATGAAAACATACAAGTAACAATAGGATATGAACCATAAAAATAATAGCAATTACTATATCAAGCTGATGAAGAGTGATTCTATCTTTTTGCATCAGATTTTAACATTACATAATCTTTTCAATTAAAATAAGGCTTTTAAAAACTATGTGGTAAAATGGGCAATGATCCTCTATAATGAAGAGCCCAAAAAGCAAAAAAAAAAAAAATGTAGGTGCTCTATACATTAAAAAAAACAATCTATGAACAGGAAAAAGGAAGCAAGAAGAAAATAGATCAAAATGATAATAATGCCTCTTCTAGGGCTTCACACCTATGGGTGATATTTTTTCTTTCCTTTATTTGCCACACTCCCTATAATATAGTCATATTACTCTTATAATTTCAAAAAGAATGCATACTTCAAAACAGAAAGGAAAAACAAGCAGTGGTCTAGCATGCACAGTCATGCATGACATATTAATGAAAGGCAAGGAGTAATGGCTATTACTGACATTAGACCGTTCTGACAACTGGAAAAATGTCAAAAGACACACAAGCCTTAAATATAGCATTAGACACACACACACACACACACACACACACACACACACACACACACACACTTCTTATGACGTGGGAAAGGATAAAATTAGAGCAAAAGAGGGTGCATTTTTTTTTTCTCTCTAGGATTTGATTTCTTCCCTAAAATAGTTTTGTCCAGTATAACAGTTAGAGAACAAACTTTTTTTCCTGACTGCAAAACAATATTATAGACAATAAGTTATTTTTCAGGGCTGGGGATGTGGCTCAAGTGGTAGCGCGCTCGCCTGGCATGTGTGCTGCCCAGGTTCGATCCTCAGCACCACATACCAACAAAGATGTTGTGTCTGCCGAGAACTAAAAGTATTAAAAAAAATTCTCTCTCTCTCTCTCTCTCTCTCTCTCTCTCTCTCTCTCTCTCTCTCTCTCTCTCTCTCTCTCCCCACCTCTCTCTTTAAATTAAAAAAAAAGTCATAAAAACTGAGAGGTGAGAGCTTTAGAAGTTAGTACTTTGAGATCATCTTAATCTGACTTCTCCATTACTAAAAATGTGAAATCTGGGGCTCATAAAGTAAGAAAGATATATTAAAATTTCTCTATAGAAAATGGTAAATCCAATACAAATGCTCAGATTTCTAGAACCTCTACTCAGTGCTATTTTCGGTACATTATGAATAAATGGTTACTCAATTGACCAAGAAATATAAATTAAGGAGATAAAAATTGAAAAATTATTTGGATATGATTTACTGAAGAGAGAGGCACACTATTTTTGGGAAGCAGCCAAGGTTCTAATGAAAGAAAAATCCATAACATTAAGTATATGCTTTAAAAAGTTTTTTTAAAAAGAATAACTAATATTTAACCAGAGACTTAAAATAATTATAAAATTAACAAGTGACTCATTCTTCTCAGAAGTTTCCAGTGCCAAAAAAAAGTTTAGAATAAAATTAAAACTAGGCAGAGATAAATGAAGAGGTAAAAAAGTAATTTATTGAATGGACACAACTTTATTTCAGCTATTGTCTTTTTTTTTTCTGACTACCCACTACGTGTCAGACAATGTTCTAGGATGATGAAGAAGTACAAAGAAAAACAAGAGAAGTTTAATGGTGAATATAATTGTAGAAATGCTTGTATGGTTGAAGATCGAATTTCTATTTTTAAGTATAAGCTAGGAGAAAGATTTTTCCCTTTAAATATAGGGGTCATTATATAAAGAAATGAGTGAGTGAAAGCAAATATGCTTTAAAGTTATCTATAGTATATGCTATTTTGATGGAAAGGGAAAAACCAACAGAACATGGATGCCTTCTTTAAAGGGCTGATGTGGAAATTAATAATAATGATTATGAAAACAGCTAACATATATTGAGCCTTTCCTACATACCAAGAAGTGTTTCAAGACTTCCGTGTATGAATTAATTTAATTCTCACAATAGCCATATTTTTATGCCATTATACATGTACTCTTTTTTGCATTACAATTCTTAATACACATATATACCACAATTTTTCATATCTCTGTTTGTATATAAGATATATTGAACCAAAATTCAAATATTCATACATGTATTTTGTATAAGGGTTACCATCCCATTCCACCATCCTTGTTAATCCCCTTTCCCCTCCCTTTCCTTCCCACCCCTCTTCCATATCTACAATTCATCTAATTCTCCCATGCTCCCCCTCCCTACCCCACTATGAGCCACCCCCCTTATATCAGAGAAAACATTTGGCATTTGTTTTTTGGGGATTGGCTAACTTCACTTAGCATTATCTTCTCCAACACCATCCATTTACCTGTAAATGCCCTTATTTTGTTATTTTTTAGTGCTGCATAATATTCCATTGTGTATAAATGCCACTTTTTTATCCATTTATCCAATGAAGTACACCTAGGTTGGCTCCACAGTTTAGCTATTGTGAATTCTGCTGCTATAAACATTGATGTGGCTGTATCCCTGTAGTATGTTGTCTTTAAGTCCTTTGGGTATAGTCCAAGGAGAGGAATAGCTGGGTCAAATGGTGGTTACATTCCCAGATATCCAAGGAATTTGCTTTCCAAATTGACTGCACCAATTTGCAGTCTCACCAGCAGTGTATGAGTGTACCTTTTTCTCAATATCCTCACCAACACTTGTCGTTGTGTGTCTTCATAGTAGCTGCCATTCTTACTGGAGTGAGATGATATCTTAGAGTGGTTTTGATTTGCATTTCTCTGATTGCTAGAGATGATGAACATTTTTTCATATATTTACAACAGCCATTTTTGGTAGGTGATATCATTATCTTTATTTACCACATGATGAAGCTGAGGCACAGAGAAATTATACAAGGTCACATAGCTGATAAGTGGCAGAATTTGGATATGAATCCAGGCACTGCAAATGAGATAATGGGAGCCTTGGAAAGTATGAGCATAACTGAACTTAAATCTTAGAGAAGGAGAATTTCTGTGATAGAAAGAATGTACTCTCAGAAAAGAACACTAGAAATACTGGAAGGGGGATAGTAAAACATCTTTTTATTGAGGTATTACTTACCATACAATAAGCTATACATATATAAAGTGTATAATGTGATGTTTTAGTTTACTTATGCACTCATAAATTCATTACCACAATCAAGATAGTATACATATCACTCCCAAAAATTTCTTTATGCCCTTTTACAGTCCCTCTATCACTCCCCATTTCTCACAGAACAAATGACTTTCTTTTTGATTGTGTATATTTAAAGTTGTATAGCATAAGTTTTATATACACATACATGATCAATTGATTACTAAACTCAAGACAATTAATAGATCCATTACCTTACATAGTCACCATTTATTTTTGTAAATAAAAGCACGAAAAATCTAATTTGTTTACAAATATCCAGTATGTAATATAATACTCTTGACTGTAGTCTCCATGATATACATTAGATATCTTGAATTATTTATCCTACATTACTCTACTTTAGTGTCTTTGACTTACATCTTTTCATCTCTCTCTATTTGCTTTCTTAACCACAGTTCTGTTTCTATGCAGTTAACTTTTTTTAGGTTCAACATATAAGAAAAATTACACAGTATTTGTCTTTCAATGAGTAACTTATTTTACATATTGTAATGTTCTCCAGGTTCATGCATTTGTTGCAAATGAAAGGAACTCACTCTTTTAACATTTATTTATTTATTTATTTATTTATTTATTTATTTATTTATTTATTTATTCATTCTTTTATGTGGTGCCAAGAATCAATCCCAGTGCCTCACGCATGGTAGGAAAGTGTTCTGCCACTGAGTCACAATCCCGGCCCAAAACTCTCTTTTTTTAAAGCTGAATAATATTCATATGTACATATATATTTAATAATTTCTTGGTAATTATCCATCTAGATAGATAGATATATAAGTAGATATCATGATTTTTAGGCCTCCATCAACAGACAGGTTGTTTTGATATCTTGTTTATTCAAAATAATATGTCGATGCATAAACCTCTGCATGCTGTTGATTTCATTTCCTTCTTGTATAAGCCCAGAAGAGGGATTTCTAGATCATATGGTAGTTCTATTTTGATTTTTTTTGATAAGGCTTCCATACTGTTTTCTGTAAATACTGCCGTTATCTACATTCCCACACAATGAAAGCAGTTTTAAGAGGGAAATTCATCGCCTGGAGATCATTCCTCAAAAAAAGAAAAAAACAACAAATAAATGAACTCACACTTCATCTCAAAGCCCTAGAAAAGGAAGAGCAAAACAACAGCAAATGTAGCAGAAGGCAAGAAATAATTAAAATCAGAGCAGAAATCAATGAAATTGAAACAAAAGAAACTATTGAAAAAATTAACAAAACTAAAAGTTGGTTCTTTGAAAAAATAAATAAGATCGACAGACCTTTAGCCATGCTAACAAAGAGAAGAAGAGAGAGAACTCAAATTACTAACATACGGGATGAAAAAGGCAATATCACAACAGATGCTACAGAAATACAGAAGACAATTAGAAATTATTTTGAAAACCTATATTCCAATAAAATAGAAGATAGTGAAGACATCAATAAATTTCTTAAGTCATATGATTTGCCCAGACTGAGTCAGGAGGATACACACAATTTGAACAGACCAATATCAATGGATGAAATTGAAGAAGCCATCAAAAGACTACCAACCAAGAAAAGCCCAGGACCGGATGAGTATACAGCGGAGTTTTACAAAACCTTTAAAGAAGAATTAATACCAATACTTTTCAAGTTATTTCAGGAAATAGAAAAAGAGGGAGCTCTTCCAAATTCATTCTATGAGGCCAACATCACCCTGATTCCGAAACCAGACAAAGACACCTCAAAGAAAGAAAACTACAGACCAATATCTCTAATGAACCTAGATACAAAAATCCTCAATAAAATTCTGGCGAATCGGATACAAAGGCACATCAAAAAAATTGTGCACCATGATCAAGTAGGATTCATCCCTGGGATGCAAGGATGGTTCAATATACGGAAATCAATAAATGTTATTCACCACATCAATAGACTTAAAGATAAGAACCTTATGATCATCTCGATAGACGCAGAAAAAGCATTCGATAAAGTACAGCATCCCTTTATGTTCAAAACATTAGAAAAACTAGGGATAACGGGAACTTACCTCGACATTGTAAAAGCTATCTATGCTAAGCCTCAGGCTAGCATCATTCTGAATGGAGAAAAATTGAAGGCATTCCCTCTAAAATCTGGAACAAGACAGGGATGCCCTCTATCACCACTTCTATTCAATATAGTTCTCGAAACACTGGCCAGAGCAATTAGACGAAAGAAATTAAAGGCATAAAAATAGGAAGAGAAGAACTTAAATTATCACTATTTGCGGTCGACATGATTCTATACCTAGAAGACCCAAAAGGGTCTACAAAGAAACTACTAGAACTAATAAATAAATTCAGCAAAGTGGCAGGATATAAAATCAACACACATAAATCAAAGGCATTTCTGTATATCAGCAACAAAACTTCTGAAATGGAAATGAGGAAAAACACTCCATTCACAATATCCTCAAAAAAATAAAATAAAATACTTAGGAATCAAGCTAACAAAAGAGGTGAAAGACTTATACAATGAAAACTACAGAACCCTATTTACCTCTCTTATTGTTTCTCTTGCTGAGAAAAAACTTTTAAGTTTAATTAAGTCCCATTTGTTGATTCTTGTTGTTAACTCTTGTGCTATGGGTGTCCTATTAAGGAATTTGGAGCCCGACCCCACAATATGTAGATCGGAGCCAACTTTTTCTTCTATTAGACGCAGAGTCTCTGGTTTGATATCAAGTTCCTTGATCCATTTTGAGTTAACTTTTGTGCATGGCGAGAGAAAGGGATTCAGTTTCATTTTGTTGCATATGGATTTCCAGTTTTCCCAACACCATTTGTTGAAGATGCTATCCTTCCTCCATTGCATGCTTTTAGCCCCTTTATCAAATATAAGATAGTTGTAACTTTGTGGATTAGTCTCTGTGTCCTCTATTCTAAACCATTGGTCCGCCCGCCTGTTTTGGTACCAGTACCATGCTGTTTTTGTCACTATTGCTTTGTAATATAGTTTGAAATCTGGTATTGCTATACCACCTGATTCACACTTCCTGTTTATAATTGCTTTTGCTATTCTGGGTCTTTTATTTTTCTATATGAATTTCATGATTGCTTTGTCAATTTCTACAAGATATGCCGTTGGGATTTTGATTGGCATTGCATTAAACCTATAGAGAACTTTTGGTAATATCGCCATTTTGATGATGTTAGTTCTGCCTATCCATGAACAGGGTATGTTTTTCCATCTTCTAAGATCTTCATCAACTTCTCTCTTTAGGGTTCTGTAGTTTTCATTATATAAATCTTTCACCTCTTTTGTTAGGCTAATTCCCAAGTAGTTTATTTTTTTTGAGGATATCGTGAATGGAGTGTTTTTCCTCATTTCCGTTTCAGAAGTTTTGTCGCTGATATACAGAAATGCCTTTGATTTATGCGTGTTGATTTTATATCCTGCCACTTTGCTGAATTCATTTATTAGTTCTAGTAGTTTCTTTGTAGACCCTTTTGGGTCTTCTAGGTATATTTTTCCATCTTCTAAGATCTTCTTCTATTTCTCTCCTTAGGGTTCTGTAGTTTTCTTTTTTTTAAATTTTTTTTTTTTATTGGTTGTTCACAACTTTACATAGCTCTTGACATATCATACTTCATACATTAGATTGAAGTGGGTTATGAACCCCCAATTTTACCCCAAATGCAGATTGCAGAATCATGTCTGTTCAGAAGAATCAACAAATGGGACTTACTTAAACTAAAAAGTTTTTTCTCAGCAAGAGAAACAATAAGAGAGGTAAATAGGGAGCCTACATCCTGGGAACAAATCTTTACTCCTCACACTTCAGATAGAGCCCTAATATCCAGAGTATACAAAGAACTCAAAAAATTAGACAATAAGATAACAAATAACCCAATCAACAAATGGGCCAAGGACCTGAACAGACACTTCTCAGAGGAGGATATACAATCAATCAACAAGTACATGAAAAAATGCTCACCATCTCTAGCAGTCAGAGAAAGGCAAATCAAAACCACCCTAAGATACCATCTCACTCCAGTAAGATTGGCAGCCACTATGAAGTCAAACAACAATAAGTGCTGGAGAGGTTGTGGAGAAAAGGGTACACTTGTACATTGCTGGTGGGACTGCAAATTGGTGCGGCCAATTTGGAAAGCAGTTTGGAGATTCCTGGGAAAGATGGGAATGGAACCACCATTTGACCCTGCTATTGCCCTTCTTGGACTATTCCCTGAAGACCTTAAAAGAGCATGCTACAGGGATACTGCCACATTGATGTTCATAGCAGCACAATTCACAATTGCTAGACTGTGGAACCAACCCAGATGCCCCTCAGTAGATGAATGGATAAAAAAATGTGGCATCTATACACAATGGAGTACTATGCAGCAATAAAAAATGACAAAATCATAGAATTTGCAGGGAAATGGACGGCACTAGAGCAGATTATGCTTAGTGAAGCTAGCCAATCCCTAAAAAACAAATGTCAAATGTCTTCTTTGATATAATGAGAGCAAATATGAACAGAGAAGGGAGGAAGAGTAGGAAGAAAAGAGTAACATTAATCAGTGACATGAGATGGGAGGGAAAGGGAGAGATGAGGAAAATTGCATGAAAATGAAGGGAGACCCTCATTGCTATACAAAATTACATATAAGAGGTTGGGAGGGGAATGGGAAAATAAACAAGGTGAGAAATGAATTACAGTAGATGGGGTAGAGAGAGAAGAAGGGAGGGGAGAGGAGGGGGGATAGTAGGGGATAGGAAAGGTAGCAGAATACAACAATTACTAATAGGGCATTATGTAAAATTGTGGATGTGTAACCGACATGATTCTGCAATCTGCATTTGGGGTAAAATTGGGGGTTCATAACCCACTTCAATCTAATGTATGAAGTATGATATGTCAAGAGCTATGTAAAGTTTTGAACAACCAATAAAAAAAATAAATCCTTCCAAATTCTTCTCAAATTCTTTCAAAAATGTGAGGATAATACTTCCCAATTTTTTATGAGGCCAGTACTACTCTGACACCAAAAGCAGACAGAGACCCAAGATAAGGAAGCTACAAGTTGATATCTGTATGATTTTTATTGAATGCAGCTCATTTTGTACTGCCCCAACAGAATACCTGTGACTTTGTAATTTTTAAACAGATATTTATTTCTTATAGTACTGGAGGCTGTAAATTTACAATTGAGGGACCCACATCTGGTGAGAGCTCTCTTGCTGTGTCATTCCATGACAGGTGAAAGGGCCAGAGACCTCAGGAGGGCAAAAGGAGACCATATTTGCTTTTATAAACAAAACACTCTTGTGCTAATGAATCCACTCATATGATAATTGTACTCTAGGCTCTATCCTTATGATTTAATTACCTCATAAATTTCCATGTCTCAACACTACTGTATTGGGGATGTTTCCATGGTAATTTTTGGAGTAAAATTGATGTCCTTCTTATAATATAAGACACATACATTCCATCCAAATAATTCCAAAGGACTTAACTCACTTAAGAATCAACTCAAAACTCCCAAGTTCAGATTCTCATCTAAATAAGATATGGGTAAAACTCAAGGAACAATTCATCATAAGGCAAATTCTCATCAGCTATGAACCTGAGAAATCAATTCAAATTATCTTCTTCAAATATACACTGGTAGAATAGACAAAGGATAGATAGTCACATTTCAAAAGGGAAAAATGGGCATGAAGAGAGGGTACTGTTCCCAAGTAAGTCCAGAATTCAACAGGAAAAAAAGAATATTAAGCTTTAAAGCCAAGGCCTCAACCAGTCCACCCAGCAGCTCTCATGGATTGTAATTTCATGTCTACAGCTATCCTAGGCTGGAGTTGTATGCTCATGGTCTGAAAGGTACTTCTACTCCAATTATTCCACCAGGCACTGCCCTAGCAGGGCCTAACTAAAGTAGTATTTTTCCTGTGGTTCCACCAGGTATTACTCTCTGGGGTGGCTTTTCCTCTGCATTAAGTTTTTCCTGAATTATGAGAAATAAATGCTTCCTATTTAATTCATCCCATCTGTGGTATTCTGTTATAGCACCCAACACTAACTAGGGTAAATTCCTTGTTTAAATTTATTCTTAATTATTTTATTATTTTTGGTGCTACTACAAATTTCATTATTTTGCTGTTTTTTTTAGTTTGTTGTCATTGTATAGTAACACAACTAATTTTTATGTTAATTTTGTATCCTGCAACTCTACAGAATTTGTTTATTAGTTTATCACTTTTTGGTTTTGTTTTTATTTTCAGAACAGAGATGATTTTATTTCTTCCTTTCTGACTTTATTAACATTTAGTCATTTTTTTCTTACCTAGTTGTTCTGGCTAGACATTAGATGAACATTAATTAGAAGTGGAAACTGGTCAGCCTTGCCTTGTTCCTGATTATATTGCTTAATTGTTATAAGTTGAAATAACCTTGCATTCCTGGGAAAAATGCGATTTAGTCACGATGTATATTTTTTTAATGTGTTGCCAGGTCAGGTTTGCCAGTTTGTTTGTTCTTTTTTTCCTTTATATCTATACTTACAAAGGTCATTGTTTTTCTGTGATTTTCTGCTTTTGCTCTCAGAGTAATACTTGATATCTTCACAGAATGGAGGTAAAAAGTTCTTTCATCTTATTTTTTGAAGGAATTTGAAGAATTGCTTTATTTTTTCTCTTTAAACATATGGTAGGTTTCACCAGTGAAATCATGTTGACCTAGATATTTCTTTGTGAAATTTGTTTTATTTCTAATAATCTATTTATTTTTGTAGATATATTTATGTTTTGTGTTTGTTCTTGTGCCAGTTTTGATAGCTTGTGTATTTCTAAGTATCTATTCATTTTATCTTCATTATCTGATTTTTAGCAACTTATTGTTCATAGTATTCTTATATTCTTCTTTTTTGTGGAGTTGGTAGTAATGTTCCTTCTTCCATGCCTGATTTTACTACCTTGATTCATCTCTTTTTTTTCTTGTTTATATTAGCTAAAGATTCATCAATTTTGTTGGTTTAAATAACTCTTTTCTATTATTTGTTTGGTTGACTTTTACTTTAATGCCAATTATTTCCTTTTTTATGCTTACTATGGGTTTCTTTCTTTTTTCTTTTGCTCTTTCTGTGTTTTTTAAGACAGTATATTTGGTTATTTATTAGAAATTATTCTTGTTTTCAATAGTCCTTTTTTAGAAGAGTTTTTGGTTTACAGAAAAAATTTGCAAAAAGTACAAAGGGTTCCTATATATCTCCTCTCCCTTACTTTCATAAATACAGTTTTTCCTATTACTAAGATCTTGCATTTTTGTGGCACATTTATTATAATTGATGAACAAATATTGATACATTATTATTAACTAAAGTCTGGAACTCACATTAGTTTTCACTTTGTGTTTACAGTTCTAAGGGTTTTGACAAATACATAAAGGCAATCCACCATTATCATATCTTAGAATATTGTCACTGTTCTAAAAGCACCCTGTGCTGTCTTCATTCATCTTTGCCTTCTTCTCTCCGAACCCCTGTCAACCACTGATTTTATTATTGTCCCTATAGTTTTCCCTTTTTCAGAACATCCTATAGTCGAAATCATATAATAAATAGCTTTTTCAGACTGGCATCTTCTAGTTAATAAAATGCATTTAAGACTCTCCATTTCTTTTTGTGGTGTAATAGCTTCTTTCTTTGTTATTGACAAATAATACTTCATTGTATGAATGTCCCAGAATTTGTTTACTCATTAATATATTGAAGGATGTCTTGGATGCTTTCTTTTGGAAATTATTAATAAAATGTCTATAAACTCTCATGAACAACTATTTGTGAGAATATATATCATTTTTCTTACATAGGTGTTACAACTATAAATTTCCCTCTGCATAATATATTTCCTACATCTCTTATATTTCAGTATATTTGACTTCATTGTTAACCACTTTAAAGAATTTAAAAATGTTTTCCATATTATTTTTCCATTCACTGAATATACAGCCATGTGGTGTTAATTTCACCCACTGGGGAATTATCTTCATTTCTCAGTTATTGATTTCTAACATACTTAGTGGTATTTTTAAGTTCTAAATTCTTTAAGACTTATTTCATAGTGTAGAATAAGCATAAATATCTATCTTGAAGAATGTTTCATGTGCACTTGACAAAAATATGTATGATGCTGTTGGATGGAATGATCTATAGACATCTGTTAGGCCTACCTTTTCAGTGATGTTTAAACTTTGAATTCCTTGATGACAGTCCATCTTATTGTTCTATCCATAAGTAAAACTGGAATTTTGCAGTTTCAACAATTATAGTTGAATTATGTATTTATTTTTTGAATTCTGACAGTTTTATCTCATGTGTTTTGAGACTATTGTTAGGTGCATCTATATCAAAATTAGTACTTCTCCTTGATGACTTGATCCTTTTTCTTTAAAAGGCCATTATTTATTTCTAATATCAGTTTCATCTATTTTCTCTGTCTTAGTATAGGTGTTACAGTTCTCTTTTGGCTCCTGTTAATGTGGAATATCTTTCAGTCTTTAATTTTCAAACTATTGCATGTGTGAATGTGTTGTATCTCATGTAGGAACATGTAGTTATTTTTATTCATGCTAGCAACCTTTGATTTTATTTGGGATATTTATTAATTCACATTTAATACAACTACTGATGAGGTAGGATTCATGTATGCCATTCATATTTGCTATCTATTTGTCTTATTTCTCATCTTCAATTCTACTATTATGGCCTATTTTTTTTTTTGTTCAATGGATGTTTTAATGTAACATCTTAATTTCCTTCCAGTTTCTATTACTAATTATTTTGGGTTATTTTCTTAGTGGTGATCCTAGGAATTGTTTGCCATTAACATTTTAATTCAAAACACTTTAGTTTGGATTATATCAATTTATTTTTAGTAATGTTCATAAACTTTGCTCTAATGTGACTCTTCCACTTCTTTTTAGACTATTAATGTTTGAAATTGCATTTTTATACATTGTGTTCTCATCAATATAGATTTGTAATTCTCTTATGCATTTATCTTTTAAACCAAGTAGGAGGAAAAATAATTCATAAACAAAAAATAAATGTATACCTTCTTTTATATTTACTTATGCAGTTACCTTCATGGTGATCTGTATTTCTTCAGATAGATTTTAAGTACTATCTTTCATTTTATTCTGAAAGATTCTTTTCAATATTTATTGTAAGGCAAGTCAGTTACCAACAAAATGTTTCAGTTTTGTTTATCTGAACATATCTTGATTCCTTCTTCACTTTTTAAAGAAAGTTTTGCTAGATGCAAAATTTATGTTTTTATTTTCTTCAGATTTTGGCTATTCCATCTCACTGCCTTTTGGTTTCCATGCCTCAGTTGAGAAATAAGCTTTTTGGGGCTGGGAATGTGGCTCAATTGTAGAGTGTATGCCTAGCATGCATGAAGCACTGGGTTCAATCCTCAGTACCACATAAAAATAAAGATATTGTGTCCACCTAAATATATATATATATATATATCACAAAGAAATCAGTTTTTGAACTCAGGGGCACTCGACCACTGAGCCACATCCCCAGCCCTATTTTGTATTTTATTTAGAGACAGGGTCTCACTGAGTTGCTTAGGGCCTCACTTTTGCTGAGGCTGGCCTTGAATTCGTGATCCTCCTGCCTAAGCCTTCAGAGATGCTGGGATTACAGGGGTGCACCACACCCAGTTTGAAATGAGCTATTAATCTTATTGAAGATTTCATTTAGTTGACACAGCATTTACCACTTGCTGCTTCTTTTCAACAGCTTGATCATGATGACAATAGACATGTGTTTTCTTGAGTTTATCCTCCTTATAGTTTGTCTATCTCCCTCCTCCATGTGTAAATGGGTTGTCATCAAATTTGAGATGATTTGGTTGGGTGCAGTGGTACATGCCCTTAATCCCAGGTGACTCAGGAGGCTGAGACAGGAGGATCACAAGTTCAAAGCCAGCCTCAGCAAAAGTGAGGCTCAAAGCAACTCAGTGATACCCTGTCTCTAATAAAATATAAAATAGAGCTGGGGATGTGGCTCAGGGGTCGAGTGTCCCTGAGTTCAATTCCTGATACCCCTCCCTACCAAAATTTAGATTTGGCTATAATTTCCTCAGATATTCCTTCTGCCTTTTCTGTCTACCCTTTCCTTCAGATACACTCATGACACTTGTTGGTACATAATAATACCTCACAGATTGCAAAGCTTTGTTCCTTTTTGTTCCTTAATACTTAATAGTCTCAGTTGACCTGAGTTATTTTGCTAATTAATGACTCATTCTGATCAAATTTTCTACTGCACTCAACTAATGAAATTTTCCCTTATATTTTTATACTTTTGAAGTGCAGAGTTTCCATTTGATTTTTTTAATTCTATTTTTAATTAAAGATAATTTTAATTTATCCAGGCATTATTATAATATTTCCATTTTTCCTTTAGACATGATTTCTTTTAGCTCCTTGAGAATAGTGAGAAGTGCTGATTTGAAGTCTTTTTCTAATAAGTATGACATGTGAGTATCCTCAGGGACAGTTCTTACTGATTTCTTTTTCCTCTCTCTCTCTCTCTCTCTCACACACACACACACACACACACACACACACACACACACACAGATTATATGGTTGAAAGCAATTTAGCAAGGCAGTTTTACAGATATTACATTATTCATTCTTCTTCCAACCATCCTGTGATCATAACTATTGACTTAACTTGTTTCACAGATTAGGGAACTGTGATCCAGATATAATGAAGGTTACAAAGAAAATGGCAGAATTGTAATTCACCTCCAAGTACATCTGATACTATAACCCTCATCTGTTTCCCTGACTTTACTTCTGGAATCACATCATATATGGTAAGAGCCAAAATATAGAGGATCTTGAGTATTGCTCAGGAATTTGCACAAGATTTTGTAAACCATTTTTGAGTCAACATTGGGTAAGGAAGGGATATTTGGAGGGGGGAGATGTGGGTGGTAGGGTGTAGGTAGATTGCAGATGGGAAAATGGATAGTGATCTGTTTGCAATTGTCCATTCAAGTGAATAAGAGGTCCTGATTCAGGGTAGTGGTGGTGAGAAATATACCTTGTTCTGCTATTTATGTCAGTATTAATGTTCTCTCCTGTTTGTTTTGTATTATAGTATGATTGAATGCCATATTACATCAGAATGAGAAGTAGGCCTGGAAACTTTGAAAAAAATTAAAATGAACATCAAGAGCATTGGAAACAAAAGATCACACTAGGCCCTTAAAAAAAACTATTGATGTGATGTACAAATGTTAATATGATAGACACAATGTACCCTGTGCCAGCTGCTAATGTTTGTGTAAGTATTGTCATGGTCATCTGTTTCAATAATGGGAAAGAAATAATGACAGCATAAGGATACATATTGGTTGACGAATTAATTTATTCTGTGAGGGGATACATATTCATTGAGTTTCTCACAGATATAAACAAGCATTAACCTGCATCATATAAAGACTCAGAAAGAACAAAGTGCTATTATAGAAGGGACTATTCAGACCCACATTTAGAAACAACAATTTCAGTATGGCATAATTAAAGTCATAAAGGTTCTTTTCACAGCTCAGCTGAATTACCAGGCTATGTGACTAAATAATATTTTCCCCTTTCTGAGATTCAGTTTCCCCATATTTACCTAGAAGAGCTTGGATTAAGAAATCTTGCCAGACTTTTCCATCACTGGAATATTGTAATCCTTGTTTCAAAGTAACAAGGAATGGTAAAAATAGTGAGTTTGCAAAAAGAAGTGACAGGGCCATTCAAAGGTCTACATTTGGATTTACCTTCTCCTTGGCCCTTTCAATTCAGTCTCCTCACAGAGCAAAAGATGTTATCTTAATAGCTGTCCACACTGTGACTTGTCTATTCCTCAATGATTCCAGTAATATTTCTCAAATTTGAGAAATATGTGTATTATACCAGACCTCTGGGTTTCAGTTCAGTTATTTGCATATTATGTTATTCACATTGGGAAAAAAAAAACATTAAACTGTAGAGTCTTGGGGTGTCAATAATTTTCATATAATTAATTTATAATTTAAATACAAAGTCAGTTTCAAAGGCAATAATATATGAATGAATAACATGAAATTAATGTCATAAATAATGCTTTTACTAAAATTAAATTGTTCATGCTGATTTTGAGTGGAAGGGTGTATTTTTGTTTCATTTTTCCCTCATTCTTTCACTTTGGAAAAGGATGGTCATCATCTTAGTCATTACCTTTCTTTTGTTTTTTAAACTTTTAATATGGAATGATCTCAAACATACAAACACAACTATCATGCAGATTTTGCCACACTTATTTTATCATTGTCTTTTCTACCATCTGAGAACAAGTTTCAGACATCATTCTCCTTTGCCCTTAACTAATTTATTAAGTATTGCTTAAGGGCAAGGAATTATAATGTGATTATGAAATGCATATAATAGCTGATCTCTAGTCCATTTTAAAATTTCATAGTTTGACCCAGTAATTTACTGTATAGATTCTTTCTCCTGGTCCAGAATCCAATCCAGGATTACACATTTTTTTTTTAATTTCTGAAGTCCCCTTTAATTTGCTAAAAAAAAAAAAAAAATCCTTTTTTAGGGCTAGGCTTGTGGCTCAGTTGTAGAGCGCTTGCCTAGCACATGTGAGGCCCTGAGTTCAAATCTCAACACTACATTAAAAACTAAATGAATAAAATAAAGCTATAAAAAAAAGTTACCTCATTTTTAAAAATCCCTTTTTTAGTCTACTGATTTCTATACTTGTTATCCTTTTTATAAAATTTTAAATAATACACTCATTTTAACAGCTAAGCCAATATTCTGAAAGGGTAACAAATTCACTGGTGTATCCTAAAATTCAGTATTGAAAAATACAAATAAATCACTTAGTGACAAATTTCTTATTGCTTATTTGTTATTATGTTCATTGTTAATGAGCCACAACTACTTGTTTATATATGAAGGCCAGGGATCACATAGTATATCTTATTATGCTATCACTATGGATCTACATACTACAGTGTTTATGTTCAGTTTTAGTGGCTTTATGGAGTTGGCTATGTTGTGATTCAATTTTCCTTCATTTTCCTCTGTTTGAATAGCTAAAATTTTTGTTCCTTTAATGTTCTGTGAGGTATTTTATCTTGTTATCAACACGATCCATAATAAGTACAAAGGCAAATGGGAACACTGCAATGTTAGGGATATAATTGGTTGCAATAGGGATATGAGAATATCAATTGTAAAGCATATATAATAGAAATATAAATACTTCAATTATTTAAATTATCAGATAACTCTCAGATCGTTGGGGATACACCCACAGATTTCCCAGTTCATTAAATTAGACATATTTTATTTCTGATCATAACAGAGCTTAACATGACTTTCATAACACTATCACTCTAGATCCATGGCCCATGGTGCTTCTTTAACTTCACTCAGTCATACCTTTCCATCTCATGTTCCATCAGTAGTGACTAGTTTATATTTTTTAGGACATATTAGGCAATTCCTGTCTCAACTTTTACTTACAAAAGTGAATTCTGAATCTTAGTTTAACTTATACCAGAAATAGGACTTAATCACCCTTAACATAAATTCTGTTCTTTGACTCTTCCCAGTTGTTTGATGTCATTGATCAAGATTTGTGCCTTATACAACTGCCTCCTGGTGACAACTTCTTTATGAAATATGTAAATACAACCTACTTGACATGCCTTGCTGGCCCTCACACTCTACATAGACTGCTTAGGTATGCCTCAGTGATCACATTATCAGCCACTGTGTGAACCAGTGGAACCTGCATCACTTGCCCTAAACCTATCAATTAGGCCTCCTCATGGAAAACCTGTTTGAGTAATGCCCCATACCAGTTTTAGCCCATCTGTGAATTTCCCTCTGGCATTACAACTGTTTGTTGAGTGCATTACCCCCATGATATTCCCATTAGCCATTGTTGGTATACTTCTCTTGTGGATGTGGAAGTATTAAAATATCCTTGTCATTTCAGGCCTTTTTGTTATGTTACCTCCCCTATGATCTGTCCAACCAGTACACTTAGATCTAATTTCCTCCTGGTGAAAGCTTTCCTAAGAATATCTATCTTGGCAAGAATAAACTAGACACATGTCAGACAAGAGACACAAGGTGTCTGCCAGTATAAGAAAGTTTCCTATGAGAACACCTGATCATGGGTCAGACACGTAGGCATGAAGCCATCAACCAGGATAAAAAATATCCTGTGAAAGGTTTATTGTAAATATCTCCAACAAAATCTCTTGGAAATCTGTCAGGCAGAGCTAGAGTTTATATCCACTCTCCAGAGATGTCAAGACCAAATTAAAGAAAAAATATATATATAACAACTCGTTTCTTCTTTTGTTCATAAAGTTTACTTTCTGTCTTCCTGGTAAATGCATTCTTAGATTTTAATGTTCATTTCATACATATCACCACATAAGATTACAGTCAAAATCAACCACTCCCTTCTATGTGTATAAAGTTATCTTTCTAATCACTCAGGTAAAAGTTTTATTGTGCCTTCCCTAATAGATTGTGAGTGACTTCAGGAAAAGAACTGAAACATTTTTGTCTTAGTATCTCAAATTGCTGGTCCAATGTATGGAATGTGGTAAACATCTACTAAATACTTTTTAAATGATTTAATTGAAGTTGGTACTATTCTGCTGACTTTACCAATAATAGAGGAAGATATAGAAAGAATAAGTTATTTTCTAAAATTACAAAGCTAGCATGGTTAAGAATTGAATGAGGTCTATTTTACTATAAAATCAGCCATTTTAATGTCAGCTCTTGAAATCTCTGGGAAAAGAAACACTACAGAGGGTCCTGGAATTAAGTGAACAAGACTCCAGTGTCAGTCACCTCTCTAAGACAGGGGGTGTTACTTCCAGAATTAGCTTTCAATAAGTGATAGATGGAATAATGACCCCCCAAGTTATCCACATCTTTGTTCCCAGAAGTGACTATGTTAATTGATATGTCAATGGGCAACAAAGATTGAAGATGGAATTAAGATTATGAATCTGATAACCTCAAGATAAAGAGGCTGTCATGGATTACATGGGTGGGCCCAGTGTCTTCACTAGTGTCCTTAAAAATGGAAGAAGTCAGGCTGTAAGTAGATAAAGATATTGTGTTCATCTGCAACTAAAAAAGTATTTTAATAAAATGGAAGAAGTCAGCTGGGACTGTAGCTCAGTGGCAGAGCACTTGCATTGCATGTGTAAAGCACTGGGTTCAATCCTCAGCAGCATGTAAAAATAAACACACAAAATAAAGGCTTTCTGTCCATCTACAACTACAAAAAAAAAAAAAAAAAAAAAAAAAAAAAAAAAAAAAAAAACAGAAGAAGAATAAGGGACATGAGTCAAGAAATGCAAAAGGCCTCTAGAAACTAGAAAGGGACAGATTTTCCCCCACAGTTTCCATTGCAATAAAGCCCTATCCTAAAACCTTGATTTTTAGCCCACGAAGACCCATTTTGACCTTCTGACATACAGAAAAATTAGACAATAAATTTGTATTGTAACTAAATTTGTGGTAATTTGTTAGAGTAGAATAGAAAATTAATACAAAAAAACGCATAGGTTGCTTGAAAGACATATAACAAAGAGAAAGGTGTTGGGTAATGAGACTCCAAGTCTGAGAAAGAAGTAAAAGACAAAGCTTGACAAAACTTGAGAGAAGTTTCAGGTTCTTATGAACCACAAATTCAACATACTTATGAAGCCAGATATAAAGATAGGTAGTTAGTGTAGCTAGGTAAATCGGATCTGATATTAACTCAAATAAAGAAAATGAAGTCTATAAAGAAAATGTAGTCTGATCTGAGCCTGGAAAATCAGAACTACACCTGGGAAATTGAAATGTTAATGTCCCCCCAGGCCCCAGGCCCATCCTAAAGAATTGTTAATGAAGCAGCTGCCAGCAAATAGGGAGGTGCTCATCATATCACCCCAGACCCTTCTGGCCTGGATCACTTCTCTCAGGCCCCTTGGGCCACCTGTTTTCCACCTTTTGGCCTTCCCACTTGTATCCCCCATCACAAGCAGGGTAGAGGGAAATAAGCAAGATAAATGACAGAAATGTAGAAGGACAAAAGAAAACCTTAGATATAAAAGGGATAAGACCTCCCCATCCCATGGATTCTGCCTTTAGATCCCCTTCTTCCTGGGGGAGTGTGTCTTTTTCGGCTTTCCTTTAAGAAAGCCTTTTACTTTACTCTTGTCTCATTGTACTTCTCTGGTGTTATACTTCAATATTCATGGAAGCAAGGACTCATCATGGTAACCATGAATAGTGAGCTATGGAAAAGAAAAAAAATTCCTATTTTATCTACCATTTCATAATCAAAAAAATTAACTCAGGCTTGGTGGTGCATGCCTATAATCCTAGAGGCTCTGGAGGCTGAGGCAGGAGGATCATAATTCCAAAGCTAGCACATTAATCCAGTTGAATGGATTAACTAGGTAGTAACTATAGGCAAGTAGGGTGTGGCTGAAGAAAGTAGGTCATTGGGGACAAGCCTCTTGAGTATATTTTGTCCTGATGAATAAAGCACTACTTATTCTCTCTCTACTTTCTGATTGTCATGTCCCTAGCTGTTATCCTCCTTCTTACCCTTCTGCCACGATGTTCTGCCTCATCTGGGGCCCAGCACAAAGGAGTTGGCCATCAATAGACTGAACCTCTGAAAACGAGAACACCAAATAAACTTTTCTTCCTCTAAAGTTGTTTTTGTCAGGTCTTTTGGTCACAGCAGTGAAAAGGCTGACTAAAACTTAGAGGTACGCTACTATGTCCAACTTCACAGGGTATTTTTGGTGCAAGTGAAAGGATACGTATTGTTGAAAACCCAGCCTCTACCTCAGAGCAAAGCCTGTCCAAGGAAAGGACATGACCTTTGTCCTTGGAAAGACCCACAGAGTGCTCCTAGGTACATTCCCACCCTGCTAAGTTGTTTATCTACAAATAAGAGGAGAGATCTGCAGCACCAGGTGTCCCTGACTCAGTCAGGCTAGGTGGGGACCCATAGCAACCCCGTAGCAGCCACCAATCAGCATGAGACAGGGAAATACCAGGGATGCCAGATGACCCTCCCAGTAGTTTATGGTAGTTGATAACATGTTGGGAAACCATGTAGTTCAGCAAGAACACCCCTCTTGGCTTAAACCAATCAGTTCAAATGAATCCCCCTCTTGTAGTAACCAATCACCCCTACCCAAATTGTTCCCACCAGTGAATGTGCTAATCATGTTTTAGAGTTGTTATTTGATTTTCCCACAGTGTGTGATGATTTGCTAAGAGATGCTATGATGTATGTGAAGTCCCTGCCCTCTCCAAAGAGTGTATAAAACTGCTGCAAACCCTGTTAGGTCAGTGTCGGCAACTTGGTGGCGACTGACTTAGTGGCGACTTGGTGGCAACTTAGAACAAAGCAGCCCGCAAAAGAAAAGAACATCAATCAGAAAAGAACATCAATCAGATGCTGGTGGAAATGCCTGTCAATCAGCCAGATCTCCTGACTAACGCCTGTCAATCAACAGGACCCCTGGCCAATCCTAGAGTTCAGCCAACTCCCCTGACCAACTTCAAGGGAGCAAGGGACCCTAGGAACACCTTTTCCTGTCCTGAGCCCTTTCCTTCCTGCTGTAAGCCCCATAAAAGTCCAGTCTGGTCGAGCTTCCACACAGTTTCTCCTCAGACCCTTCCCCTGTCCCCTCTTTTGGTCTGATCGAGTTCCGCCCCGGAGTGATATCTCAATAAAGCCTCCCCCGCCTGATCTGACATCTTGGTGCTGAAACCCGGGAAGGGATCTTTGGGCTTCTCCCTCAGGGGATTGAAGCCCATCCCTTCCCCCTTGAAACTAACCAGGAAATTTCTAAGCAGCTCTTTCCCTCTCCCTTCATCCGGGGCCAGCAGGAGTAGGATAAGTTCCTCCTTTCCCCTGAACTTCCAGACCCTTTCTGTCTGTCTGCGGGGTCTATCCGTAAGTCACACGGGTGCCACAGGCCCTGCCCATTCTGTTCAGGGCTCCTGGGACTGTGGAGACGTCCCAGTCCTCCTGAGAGCCCCCCACCAACCAGGGTGGCCAACTGCTGGGGCCCACGGAGGCTGTAGGGAACGCCTCAACCTCCACCCTGGCCCGTATCTGTCCATAGGTGAGTGCAGACAGAATTTGGGATGCCTTCTTCTGCTCCCACTCACCCCCGAGGGTGCCAGAAGGTCATGAGAAACACAGAGTCCTCTCCTTAGACCCCAAAGTCCTTTGGGTGTCTATATTACCACACTGAGACAATGGGTCACAATGGCCCCCAGAAGGAACTGTTAATTTATTTTTTTTATTGGAACTATTTTTATTTTATTTAATTAATTTATTTTTTATTGTTGGTCGTTCAAAACATTACATAGTTCTTGATATATCATATTTCACAGTTTGATTCAAGTGGGTTATGAACTCCCATTTTTACCCCGTGTATCACATCAGTTACACTTCCATTGATTTACATATTGCCATTCTAGTGTCTGATGTATTCTGCTGTCTATCCTATTCTCTACTATCCCCCTTCCCCACCCCTCCCCTCCCCTCCCCTTTTCTCTCTCTACCCCCTCTACTGTAAATCATTTCTCCACTTGTATTATTCTTCTCTTACCCCTCCTTTCCTCTTATATGTAATTGTGTATAACCCTGAGGAACACCTTCCATATCCATGTGATTTCCCTTCTCACTCCCTTTCCCTCCCACCTCTCATCCCTGTTTAATGTTAATCTTCTTCTCAAGCTCTTCGTCACTACCCTGTCCTTGGTTACTCCCCTTATATCAAAGCAGTCATTTGGCATTTGTTTTTTAAGGATTGGCTAGCTTCACTTAGCATAATCTCCTCTAATGCCATCCATTTCCCTCCAAATTCTATGATTTTGTCATTTTTTAATGCAGAGTAATACTCCATTGTGTATAAATGCCACATTTTTTTTATCCATTCATCTGTTGAAGGGCATCTAGGTTGGTTCCACAATCTTGCTATCGTGAATTGTGCTGCTATGAACATCGATGTAGCAGTGTCCCTGTAGCATGGTCTTTTAAGGTCTTTAGGGAATAGACCAAGAAGGGGAATAGCTGGGTCAAATGGTGGTTCCATTCCCAGCTTTCCAAGAAATCTCCATACTGCTTTCCAAATTGGCTGCACCAATTTGCAGTCCCACCAGCAATGAACAAGTGTACCCTTTTCCCCGCATCCTCTCCAGCACTTGTTGTTGTTTGACTTCATAATGGCTGCCAATCTTACTGGAGTGAGATGGTATCTTAGGGTGGTTTTGATTTGCATTTCTCTGACTGCTAGAGATGGAGAGCATTTTTTCATGTACTTGTTGATTGATTGTATATCCTCCTCTGAGAAGTGTCTGTTCAGGTCCTTGGCCCATTTGTTGATTGGGTTATTTGTTATCTTATTGTCTAATTTTTTGAGTTCTTTGTATACTCTGGATATTAGGGCTCTATCTGAAGTGTGAGGAGTAAAAATTTGTTCCCAGGATGTAGGCTCCCTATTTACCTCTCTTATTGTTTCTCTTGCTGAGAAAAAAACTTTTTATCTTAAGTAAGTCCCATTTGTTGATTCTTGTTATTAACTCTTGTGCTATGGGTGTCCTATTAAGGAATTTGGAGCCCAACCCCACAATATGTAGATCGGAGCCAACTTTTTCTTCTATCAGACGCAGAGTCTCTGATTTGATATCAAGCTCCTTGATCCATTTTGAGTTAACTTTTGTGCATGGCGAGAGAAATGGATTCAGTTTCATTTTGTTGCATATGGATTTCCAGTTTTCCCAACACCATTTGTTGAAGATGCTATCCTTCCTCCATTGCATGCTTTTAGCCACTTTATCAAATATAAGATCGTTGTAACTTTGTGGATTAGTCTCTGTGTCCTCTATTCTATACCATTGGTCCACCCACCTGTTTTGGTACCAGTACCATGCTGTTTTTGTTACTATTGCTCTGTAATATACTTTGAAATCTGGTATCGCTATACCGCCTGATTCACACTTCCTGTTTAGCATTGTTTTTGCTATTCTGGGTCTTTTATTTTTCTATATGAATTTCATGATTGCTTTCTCTATTTCTACAAGAAATTTTGATTGGCATTGCATTAAACCTATAGAGAACTTTTGGTAATATCGCCATTTTGATGATGTTAGTTCTGCCTATCCATGAACAGTGTATATTTTTCCATCTTCTAAGATCTTCTTCTACTTCTCTCTTTAGGGTTCTGTAGTTTTCATTGTATAAGTCTTTCACCTCTTTTGTTAGCTTGATTCCCAAGTATTTTATTTTTTTTCAGGATATTGTGAATGGAGTGTTTTTCCTCATTTCCGTTTCAGAAGTTTTGTTGCTGATATACAGAAATGCCTTTGATTTATGCGTGTTGATTTTATATCCTGCCACTTTGCTGAATTCATTTATTAGTTCTAGTAGTTTCTTTGTAGACCCTTTTGGGTCTTCTAGGTATAGAATCATGTCATCTGCAAATAGTGATAATTTAAGTACTTCTTTTCCTATTTTTATGCCTTTAATTTCTTTCTTCTGTCTAATTGCTCTGGCCAGTGTTTCGAGAACTATATTGAATAGAAGTGGTGATAGAGGGCATCCCTGTCTTTTCCAGAGCGTGTTAATTTTATATCCTGCCACTTTGCTGAATTTATTTATTAGCTCTAATAGTTTCTTTGTAGACCCTTTTGGGTCTGCTAGGTATAGAATCATGTTATCTGCAAATAGTGATAATTTAAGTTCTCCTTTTCCTATTTTTATGCCTTTAATTTCTTTCATCTGTCTAATTGCTCTGGCCAGTTTTTCGAGGACTATATTGAACAGAAGTGGTGAGAGAGGGCATCCCTGTCTTGTACCAGATCTTAGAGGGAATGCCTTCAATTTTTCTCCATTCAGAATGATGCTGGCCTGTGGCTTATCATAGATTGCTTTTACAATGTTGAGGTATGATCCTGTTATCCCTAATTTTTCTAGAGTTTTGAACATAAAGGGATGCTGTACTTTGTCGAATGCTTTTTCTGCATCTATCGAGATGATCATATGGTTCTTATTTTTGAGTCTATTGATGTGGTGAATAACATTTATTGATTTCCGTATATTGAACCAACCTTGCATCCCAGGGATAAATCCTACTTGATCATTGTGTATAATTTTTTTGATATGTTTTTGAATCCGATTTGCCAGAATTTTATTGAGGATTTTTACATCAAGGTTCATTAGACATATTGGTTTGTAGTTTTCTTTCTTTGAAGTGTCTTTGTCTGGTTTAGGCATCAGGGTGATATTGGCCTCGTAGAATGTATTTGGAAGTTCTCCCTCTTTTTCTATTTCCTGAAATAGCTTGAAAAGTATTGGTGTTAGTTCCTCTTTAAAGGTTTTGTAAAACTCTGCTGTATACTCATCTGGTCCTGGGCTTTTCTTAGTTGATAGTCTTTTGATGGTTTCTTCTATTTCCTCTATTGTTATTGGTCTGTTTAGGTTGTCTATATCTTCCTGACTCAATCTGGGCAGATCATATGACTTAAGAAATTTATCTATGCCTTCACTGTCTTCTATTTTATTGGAGTATAAGGATTCAAAATAATTTCGGATTATCTTCTGTATTTCTGAAGTGTCTGTTGTGATATTGCCTTTTTCATCCCGTATGCTAGTAATTTGAGTTCTCTCTCTTCTTCTCTTCGTTAGCATGGCTAAGGGTCTGTGGATTTTATTTATTTTTTCAAAGAACCAACTTTTAGTTTTTGTCAATTTTTTCAATTGTTTCTTTTGTTTTAATTTCATTAATTTCAGCTCTGATTTTAATTATTTCTTGCCTTCTACTTCTTTTGCTGTTGTTTTGCTCTTCTTTTTCTAGGATTTTGAGATGAAGTATGAGATCATTTATTTGTTGGTTTTTTTCTTTTTTTAAGGAATGAACTCTAAGCAATGAATTTTCCTCTTAGAACTGCTTTCAATGTGTCCCATAGATTCCGATATGTTGTGTCTGTGTTTTCATTTAACTCTAAGAAGTTTTTAATTTTCTCCTTGATGTCTTCTAAAACCCATTGATCATTCAGTAACCTATTGTTCATTCTCCAAGTGATGCATGATTTTTCCTTCCTTCTTTTATCGTTGATTTTCAGTTTCATTCCATTATGATCAGAAAAGATGCATGGTATTATCTCTACTCCTTTATATTGTCTAAGAGTTGCCCTGTGACATAATATATGGTCTATTTTTGAGAAGGATCCATGTGCTGCTGAGAAAAAAAGTGTAACTGCTTGATGTTGGGTGGTATATTCTATATATGTCAATTAAGTCTAGGTTGTTAATTATGTTATTGAGTTCTATAGTTTCCTTATTTAACTTTTGTTTGGAAGATCTGTCCAGTAGTGAGAGAGGTGTGTTGAAGTCTCCCATGATTATTGTATGGTGGTCTATTAGACTCTTGAACTTGAGAAGAGTTTGCTTGACGAACATAGCTGCACCATTGTTTGGGGCATATATATTTATGATTGTTATGTCTTGTTGGTGTATGGTTCCCTTGAGCAGTATGTAGTGTCCCTCTTTATCCCTTTTGATTAACTTTGGCTTGAAATCTATTTTATTAGATATGAGTATGGACACTCCTGCTTGTTTCCGCAGTCCCTATGAGTGGTATGATTTTTCCCAACATTTCACCTTCAGTCTATGTATATCTTTTCCTATCAAATGTGTCTCCTGTAGGCAGCATATTGTTGGGTCTTGTTTTGTGATCCATTCAACTAGCCTGTGTCTCTTAATTGGTGAGTTTAAGCCATTAACATTTAGGGTTATTATTGAGATATGGTTTGTTCTTCCAGCCATATTTGTTTATTAATGTTACTAAACCTGATTTGTTTTCCTCTTTGATTACTTCCCCCCATTTACTGTCCTACCTCCCACTGTTGGTTTTCATTGTTATTTTCCATTTCCTCTTCCTGTAATGTTTTGCCAAGGATTTTTTGAAGAGATAGTTTTCTAGCTGCGAATTCTTTTAACTTTTGTTTATCGTGGAAGGTTTTAATTTCATCTTCCATCCTGAAGCTTAATTTCGCCGGATACACAATTCTTGGTTGGAACCCATTTTCTTTCAGTGTTTGAAATATGTTACTCCAGGATCTTCTAGCTTTCAGAGTCTGTGTTGAGAGATCAGCTGTTATCCTGATTGGTTTACCGCTAAATGTAATCTGCTTCCTTTCTCTTGTAGCTTTTAAAATTCTCTCCTTATTCTGTATGTTGGACATCTTCATTATAATGTGTCTAGGTGTGGATCTCTCATGATTTTGCACATTCGGCATCCTGTAGGCTTCTAGGATTTGGGATTCTGTCTCAATCTTCAAGTCTGGGTAGTTTTCTCATATTATTTCATTGAATAGATTGTTTATTCCTTTGGTTTGGAGCTCTGTGCCTTCCTGTATCCCAATGACTCTTAAGTTTGGTCTTTTAATGTTATCCCATATTTCTTGGATGTTCTGCTCATGGTTTCTTAGCAGTCTTGCTGAGCTGTCTATGTTCTTTTCAAGTTGAAATACTTTGTCTTCATTGTCTGATGTTCTATCTTCTAAGTGATCTACTCTGCTGGTAGTATTCTCAATTGAGTTTTTAAGTTGGTTTATTGCTTCCTGCATTTCTAGGATTTCTATTTGTTTGTTTTTTATTACCTCTATCTCCCTGTGTAATTGATCTTTTACTTCCTGGATTTGTTTATGTAGTTCCTTGTCAAAGTGATCTTTCATTGTCTGATTTTGCTGTCTCATGTCTTCCTTGAGACTCCAGATCATCTGAAGCATGTATATCCTGAACTCTTTATCTGACATTCCATCTGTTGCAGCTATTACCTCTTCTACAGTTGAGTTGACCTGCATTGGTCCTTTCTTTCCTTGTCTTTTCATACTGCTCGCGTTTCTTTCTGCTTGGTGAAACTGTTGTGTTTTTGAAATTTTCCCCCTATTTATTTATATTGCTCTTGTATAGTTGGAAAATCTCCCTTGCAGGGTGGGTAGTGGCTGTGCTCCTCCTCTAATTAGGGTGATCTGTCTACCACTCTGGTCGGTTGCAGGTCTGCCCACCCTGAGGGCGTGGGTGACGGCTCTGCTCTGCCCGCACTCCAATTGTGGTGACGTAACTACCACGCCCTCGGGTCGTTGGTCCTGATCCGGATGTTGGCTGCGGCTCTGCTCGGCCCCTACTCCAATTGGTGTGACGTGTCTACCACGCTGGCAGGCCTCTAGGCCTGTTCCGCCGGTAGGTTTCAGGTCTGCCTACCTTGCGGGCTTGGGCGGCAGTTCTGCTCAGCCCCCACTCCCAAATGGGGGTACCTGACTGCCTCTCCACCGGGTCGCTGGGCTTTTACTGGACACAGGCGGCGGCTCTGCTCCACCCCCACTCCAACCAGTGTGACGTGACTGCCTCGGTGCTACGTGTCCACCACGCTGGCAGGCTACCGGGCCTGTCCTGCCAGTGGGTCGCAAGTCTGCCTACCTTGCAGGCTCAGCCGGTGGCTCTGCACAGCCCCTACTCCAATGGGGTGACTTGGCTACCAGGCTGTCAGGTCGCTGGTCCTGTTCTAGGCATGGGCGGCTACTCTCTTCGGCCCCAGCTGCAGTTGGGGAGTCGTGATACCACGCCGGCGGGTCACTTGGCCTGCTCTGGGCGCAGGTGGCAGCTCCACTCTGCCCCCCTGGCCCCCACAGCACCCAGCAGGACCCGGACCGAGAAGCAGTCACCGCAGGTTCCCCAACCCTGGGCCAAAGCAGCTTTGGGAGCCAGAACCCGGCCTCTATGATCCCGGCTCACGCTCCGCTAGGAGCAGGCTCCAAGGAGCGACCCCCGCGTGTTCCCCTGCCCCAGGCCAAAGCAGCTCCGGGAGCCAGAGCCTGGCCGCTCCAAGCTCTCCAAGCTCGGTGCACGCTCCGCTGGGAGCAGGCTCAAAGACGCAGTCCCTGCGGACTCCCCAGCCCCAGGCCAAAACTGTTCCGGGAGTCAGAACCCAGCCGCCCCGAGCTCAGCGCACGCTCCACTTGGAGCTGGCCTCTACACGCAGTCTCCGCAGGTTCCCCAGCCCTGGGCCAAATCAGCCCTGGGAACCAGAATCCGGCCGCTCAGAGCCCGGCGCACGCCTTGCCAGGAGCAAGCCCCTAGGAGTATTCTCCACTGGTTCTCCAGCCCCGAGCCTGAGCAGTCTGTCTGTGAGACGCAGGCAAATACCAGCCTGAAATCACCTGTTCCATAGCTGAATGAGTTGAGATCAGTAGAAAACAGGGATGATTACATCAGCTCTCCAAGATGGCGGCTGCTGTCCTCCTCCGTGGTCCAACCGGTGTCGAGAACCGAACTGGACCGCTTCTCTCCTCTGTCTCAAAGCCGGAACTCAGCACTAAGCACGGCCATTGCACCACTGGCAGGAGTCCCCAGAATCCGCATTGCTGCACCCCCGCTCCAGCACCTCGCTGCTTCCCTGCGCACGCCGCAGACTCCAGTTGCGGGGCAATCCGCTGATCAGGCGATGTGACCCTCCATGTGGAGAAATCGCCCGCGTCCGAGCCCCCGCAGCCGAGCCTCGTGCGATGGAAATCCGTCCACTAGATTCTGGAGCACCTCAATTTCACTGGAAATTCCCAACAAGATAGCCTTCAGCTGTTTCACCTCGTCTTTCTCCCGCACAGTGACGCGGCACACTGGGGTGATGCACCAGGAACTGTTAATTTTAAACCCTCACTGAATTGGACAATTTCTGTCAGTGGACAAGGAAGTGGGAAACAACATTCAGGCTTTCTGAGATTCACTCCCGTACTGCCCCCTGCCCCCTGTTCTTTGCTCCTGTCCTTCTCCTCTGCTCTCCCTCCCATTGGTACCACGTCCCCTCACCCTCCCTGCTGCAGCCACTGCTCCAGCCCAGTCTGCGCTTCCAGTCTGCCTGGCCACCAGACACATGCACCCTTTCCTCCTTCTCTCCCTCGCTGGCTCCCCAGGCATGCCTCCCTTTGCCACCCCGGTTCTGACGGGCAGGCAGAATGGGTCCCACCTTGCTGCAGTGTCGCGACCCCTTGCCCGCAAGGAAGACGCAACAACAGGAATCTTCTTTCAGCCGTTTATTCAGGCCCCTGATGTTTCTTCTTCTCCCTCTCGGACGCCCCTCCCAGCCTTAATAAAGCATCCCAAGCCCCAATACGAAGCTGCTACGTGGAGCTTTCTCATAGGGTGTTAAAAAATCACGTGCCAACTCTCCCAAATAAGGAGTTGTTTGTCACAGACCACAGCGGAGCCAGCGCCATCTTGTAATGGCGACCACAGTCCGAAGAAACGGCTCACCACAATTCCCCCTTTTGTTTTCTAAGAACAACACAGGAGAGAGTAGAGGTCCTATCCCACTGTGCAGAAGTGGCTGCATAGTATGGCTCAGCCCCAAGGAGGCGCCTTCCCCAGATCTGAGGCCATATCAGCCGACGCTTTTCTCCGTGGGACGGGGCGTGGACGCGTCTAACCCGCATACAATAGGACATGCTCTCCTTGAGGTCCACTTCAAGGATCACTCAAGTGCAGTGCCTTGCCTCGCATCCTGTATCGTGACGATGGTGGACGAAGGGGGATAGCTAAGGCTGAACTGTGGCTGTATAGAAATACAACGATAAACAAGTTGATAACACCCTAAAAGAAAGGCACGGGTCTTAAGGCGATAGAAAAGCACTAGTGTGGAAACCCATCTGCGTGCAATGGTAGGAAAGCCGGCAGAGTGCAAGGGCTTTCCAACACTAAGAGAATAACAAGGAAAGACATGTCGATCCCAGTGCAATGTCCGTAAGACTTGGGGTGCGACGACCATGTCAAAGATTTACTGTTTAATTTGCGCAAGCCAAACTTGAGGTGAGTTGCCATTTTCTAAAGCTGCAAGAGCTTGTATGATCATAGCTTTATCGTGAGCATTGCGGGCCTTGAGGCGACAGAGAAACCACAAGCAGAGAACCATACCGAAGCAACACATTGCACCAAAAATGCCTACCCCCACCCACTCTTTAAAAAAGGAAAAGGCAGAGGATATCCAATCGGTGAATTGACCCAAAGTTACGGGATCAACATGGGTACTGTTCAAGACCGCTATCTGGGTCAGTTGAGACTGGATCATGTCTTCCGCTGCCATGGACCAATTTCCGGCCAAGTATTCGCCAATGATACGGGAGGCATTCCTGGAATCATTAAATCTGACAGAGGTTATACATAAATGTGCACGTTGGTCAACACAGCCCAAAAGCACCAAATCAGCCAATTCTTCTACCTGAGCTTGGAGTAAATCTATTCTTTGGTTGGCAGCTAAAATCCCTGACAAAATATGTTGATTAATTGTATTCTGGGATTCAAGTATGGTGGAAGTTTGTTGAACAACTTGATTAATGGTGGCAGCAGTCTGCACTTGACTGGCCATGGCCACTCCGGCCGTGACCGCTGCAGCAGCAGATACCGCCACGGCTGTCACTATAGCAGCTGTGATTCCAAAATCCCTGCGGACTCTAAGTAGCTCAACAATGGGGAATTCGTCAGGGTCCGCAGTGACTGGGATTGGGACAAAAGTTGGAATTTTCATAACCACCGCTACAGTCCAAGAACCATTCCAACACTCAGATAAGAGACAGGCAACATTAGAACAATCCAGCACCCCTGACGAGGTGTCATTAGCCAAAAGGAGTAAGAACGGGGATTGGACACAGACCATCGCAGGGGGCAATGTGGCATTATGTAACAGAGAGTTGAACGAAACAGATGTGAGTCTTTTACCTCGTTCACTCTCCCTAACAGTGCCAGAAACATTAGCCAGCCAACTTTTGGCTCCCAGCAATTGAGCCAGTGCACAAATATCAGCTGAAGCCCCCTTTTCATTGGAGATCAGCCATTGAAACCAGGACCAACCCACTCCTGTAGAGGAGTTGACACTGTTGTTAAAGTTATAAACATACCTCTTAAGAGAGGGGGAAAGGGAGAAACCTTTAGCAACTTGACGTTGCTCCCAAGAATGATCCTGACAAGGCGTAAATGTTGGGGGGAAACCAAGATTAGGGGTACAGTAAGGAGAGGCCTTAAAATGGGTGGCATTATAAAGACTATTAGAAGAAGGAGGCACTGGGATTAGTACCTCGGAGATAATAGCCAAGGTAGTTGTGTTTAAAGCAGAGCTATTTGTGGGGGTTCCTGAGCCTGTTTGTTCCCCTGAGACTACTTGGCTCAGCACAGCACTGAGAATGCTCCCTGAAACCTGACTGGACCGCAATGGGTCCTCCCAGTTAGTCAAATTCTTGGTCTTAAGACTAATACAATGAGTGTTCCCAAGGCTGAAACAAAAAACTCCTGTGAGATTAACTCGAGATTGATTAAAAATGCTATCCACGTCCCCTCTAGGAGAGGCACAGGGAGCAGACATCTCACATGAGGTAGAGAAAAGAGTGGGGAGGACACTAGAATTACCATGAACCGGCATTGGCATTGGCCAAGCCCGTGCCACTGCCCACCACTGCATTGGTGTCATCTGTGTCATCGGCATCAGCACCAGAGCCAGAGCACTTAGCAGAATGAAGATCCTCATCACGGGATTGCTGTGGTATTTCCTGTTGCTGGTTAGCCGACGTCAAGACTCTTCTTGTCAGGCGTTCAGGGACCCACAACGGTTCCGTGCGATCCTGGGGAAAAACACATACAGATCCTCGTGCCCATGTCAGCACGGGGTCGGGGCCATTCCATTGGCCCGTAAGAACATCTTTCCACTTAACATAGCCAATCACAGAGGGCTGAGGGGACACATGTCTATCGGCCGCAGAGCGATCATGAATATCCAAATTCAAAAAATTAATGGTAAAGAGAGCTAAGGACAGGCGTTCTTTAGGAGTATGTTCAGCACCTATTCCCCCCTTTTGTTTATGTAAAGTTTCCTTTAAGGTGCGATGAGCACGCTCAACAATGCCTTGCCCTTGAGGATTGTAAGGCAAACCATGAGTAAGTTGCACTCCCATAGTAGAACAAAAAGATGTAAATTGTCTTCCAGTATAAGCAGGTCCATTATCAGTCTTAAGGGACATAGGTGCACCCCACGCCGCCCAGGCCTCCAGGCAATGAGTAATGACATTACGTGCCTTTTCTCCCGATAAAGCAGAGGCATGAATAATTCCAGAGTACGTATCAACAGAAACATGGACATACTTGAGGCTACCAAAGTCAGGTATGTGTGTCACATCCATTTGCCAGACAACCAATGGCTTCAATCCCCGTGGGTTCACTCCATAAGTAGGGGGATGAAGAAATGTGACACAATGGGGACAGTGTAATACTATCTGCCGAGCATCTGCTCTTGAAATAGAAAAACGCCTGCGCAGTGTTAAAGCATTAACATGAAAATTTTGGTGAAACAATTTAGCCTCCTCTAAGGAGGAAGCCAAACAGATCAACTGACCTCTAGTGGCTGAGTCCGCACAGGCATTACCCTGCGATAACGGACCAGGAAGAGAGGTGTGAGCCCGGATGTGCACTGGATAAAAAGGAGCAGTGCGGCCACGGATAAGCTGTTGAAGCTGATTAAAGTAAGCAGATACATTACGGGCATCACTAATAGCTCCCACAGCCTCCAGGATTTGTAGTGCTTGCACCACATAGATGGAGTCCGAAATGAGATTAAAGGGAAAAGAACACTGTTTAAAAACCTCAATAACAATTTGTAGTTCTACCCATTGTGGATTTCCAGGAGCAAATTGATGCTGGACAGGGGGAGAATCATTAATTACATAAGCTCCCATTCCAGACTTGGAACCATCAGTAAAAATGTTAACAGCCCCCGGAATGGGACTGGATGAAGTTACTTTAGGGAAAATGATAGGATGTTCTTTAACAAAATGGAGTAACGGATGAGAAGGGTAATGATTATCAATATCCCCTTGAAACGAGCAACATAGAATAGCCCAGTTATCTAGAGTAGCACACAAGACACTAAGTTGAGCTTTAGTGTAGGGTATAATAAGAGAAGAAGGTGATTGTCCGAAAAATTGAATGCTTTGTTGAATCCCTTTAAGTGCTAATGCTGCAACAGCATCAGGATAATATTCTAAGGATTTTCCTGGGGATACATGTGGGTGAATCCATAGCAAAGGTCCATCTTGCCACAGTACTCCAGTAGGCTGCCGCATAGTGGCAAGCACACATAACTGGAAAGGTTTATCACTCTGGAGCCTGCATAAAGTAGCATGTTGTATAGCTTCTTCTACTGTCATAAGGGCCGCTCTAGCCTCTTTGGTGAGGCTACGAGGGGAAGTAAGATCTGGATCACCCCTAAGAGTAGCATACAAAGGCTGTAGCATAACATTAGAAATATGTAAATATCCTCGTATCCAATTAATATCTCCCAGCAGTTTTTGAAAATCATTTAGAGTTTGGAGATCCTGAGCTCGTATGGTGATTTTCTGTGGTCGTAATTTGTCACACCCAATTGTTGCTCCCAAATACTTAATAGAATCCCCTGTTTGAATCTTTTCAGGTGCGATATGCAGTCCATATTGAGCTAACAACTTCACTAGGTCTTTATAGGCCTCATGAACTGTCTGCTCTGATTTAGCAGCCAATAATACATCATCCATATAATGAATGATCTTGATGGAGGAGTACTTTTGTCTGAGAGGTGCGAGTGTCTTCCCCACATACATCTGACACATCGTGGGACTATTAGCCATTCCCTGCGGCAACACTACCCACTCAAACCTTTGATCTGGTTCCTCGTGGTTACACGAGGGAAGGGTGAAGGCAAAACGCTGCGAGTCTTTAGGATGCAAAGGAATAGAAAAGAAACAGTCTTTAATGTCAATAACAATAATGTGCCAACCCTGAGGAACCGAGGAGAGCAGAGGCAGCCCTCTTTGAATGGGCCCCATAAGTTGCATTTGAGCATTAACTGCTCGTAGATCATGCAGTAGGCGCCACTTCCCTGATTTTTTCTTAATGACAAATATGGGAGTATTCCATGGAGAAGTAGAAGGCTGGATGTGACCCAAGCCAAGTTGTTCTTTAACTTGAGCATGAGCTGCTGCCAATTTAACCGAGGGAAGAGGCCACTGAGGCACCCAAACAGGCTCCTCGGTGAGCCATGTTATGGGTATTTGAGCCCCAGCGGCCCCTAGGAAAAACCCAGACCAAATCTGTCAAGCTTTTGATGACCTTGTACAGGATGCTTACGTCCCTGTAAATGTTTTCCTAGTCCTAGACCTGGCCTATACCCCATATTTTGCATAATCTGTTGAGACACTGGGGAATAGTCATTACTAAGAGTGAACCCCATGTCTTTCATCAGATCACGGCCCCATAGAGAGATAGGTAAATCAAGTACATAAGGCTGAAAGGTACCATTATGTCCTTCTGGATCCTTCCAGACTAGATGTCTACAGCTGATCTGAGGGGCCTGGGCATATCCAAGTCCTCTCAAGGATTGATCAGAAGTCTGCACTGGCCATCCCTTAGACCAGTCCCTAAGTGCTATAATACTACGGTCTGCTCCGGTATCCAGTAATCCCACAATAGATTTACCTTCTATGCTTAATTCCAAAGTGGGGCGATTGCTCATATCTAGTGACAAATAGGCACAATTCCCTCCGGTGGTACCAATCTCATTCCCTGTCCGTGACCTTGAATCAGCAGGGAAGTGATTATGTAAGCTAGGCAAAATTAGCAATTGAGCAATCTGATCCCCTGGGGAGATGGACACAATGCCCCTTGGAGCTTCCACCATAACCTTTATTATCCCTACAGTATCAGGACTTATGACTCCGGGGAAAACATGAAGACCTTGTAAAATAGAGGATGCACGTCCAATTAGCAAACCTACAGTGCCAGGTGGTAGAGGCCCTGTAAACTCAGTTTCCACCAATTGGACTCCCATCTTAGGTGTTAATACGAGTCTGGAGGTGGAACAGAGGTCCAATCCTGCGGCACCTGTAGTGGCTCTCCGCGTTTCATGGGATGGCGTAGAGATGGCCATGTCTCGGGTTCGGGTGTGACATTCTCCACTGCCCCATATATTTGTGGGCCCTGGGGTCGAGGGCCCCGTCGGCCGTTTTTTGGCCCAGCTGAAATAGGCTGTCCATGGATGTCCCTCACTGATCTACACTCTCTTGCCCAATGCTTCCCCTTTTTGCATCTTGGACACAACCCCGGTAGACGAAGGCCATTGGAAAGGCCACCGTGAGAAGGTCCAGTAAAATTGTCTTTTTTGGAATTGTCTTTTTTGGGACATTCACGTCTAACATAACCGGGTTGACCACAATGGAAGCATGTTCCGGCGGCAGGACCGCCCCCTTTTGTAATCCGAAGGACAGCAGCTGCAAGACCTGCATTAGTTAAAGGTCTTCCAATCTCTCTACACACCTTCATCCATGCTTCTATGCCTTTGTTCTTATAAGGAGCGATTGCTGCTTTACATTCCTTGGTGCATTGCTCAAAGACCAATTGCTTGACAAGGGGCATGGCTCTATCAGGATCCCCAAAAATCTTTCCAGCGGCGTCCACCATCCTTGCTACAAAGTCTGAAAAGGGTTCTGTAGGGCCTTGTATAATCTTAGTCAAATTACCAGATACCTCTCCTCTATTTGGAAGTGACTTCCATGCCCGAATGCAAATGTTATTAATTTGATCATATACCTCAAGAGGGAATCCCGTCTGTTGATTAGCAAATCTACCTTGCCCCAAAAGCATGTCCTTATCCCAATGAGGGTGTCCCGCCGCATGGTTTTGGGCGGCCTGCTCTATTGCGCCCTCTAGCACAAATGCTCTCCAGTCCAAATATTTACCTGGGGAAACACAAGCCCGAACAAGGCTAGCCCAATCAGAGGGAGTCATACAGTATCTAGACAGACTCTCCACCTGAGTTAGTGTGAAGGCGGCATCCACCCCATAAGTGCGCACAGACTCCGCCAGAGTCTTCACAATTTTGAAATCTAGAGGCTCATGGAATCTTCCCCTATTATCATCCTGAAAAATTGGATAAGCAAGACCCATCTCAGCGTTAACAGCCCTCCATGTTTGAGCATGGAAAGCTCTCCCCGAAACACCCCCGCCATACGGCGGTGGATCCGGAGGATCACATTTCTTGAGCTCCTGTTTATTTTTGTTCCCTTCTCCTATAGCTAAACTCCCTAGCTGGCGAGACAGCCTCCCAAGCTCCTCCTCCTCATCCTCCTCTTCCTCTGACCCACTTTCACATGGGGGTGTGCGCAGCGCACTGAGATCTGGATACAATCGTCTCTTCCCCTGTTTCACGCTCCGCACACTTCCATCCTCCCGAGATACCTCACTTCCTGCATCTGGATACAATCGTCTCTTCCCCTGTTTCACGCTCCGCACACTTCCATCCTCCCGAGATACCTCACTTCCTGCCGTCTCCGATTTCTCCTCATGTAATTGTTCTAGAACTTCCTGTCCTTTAGTAAGTGCTTCCTGACATCTGCCATCTGTGAGGCAACTACGGACCATTTTCCAAAGGGGTATCACCCCGCCCTCTAATATGCCCTGCTCAGAAGCAAAGTCAAGATCTTTGCCTAATTTATCCCAACTAGGTATAGTAAGACTGCCCGAAAATGCAAACCACGGTGCAGCAATATCCAACTTCTGTAAAAATCTTTGTAAAGTTCTATGTTTCACTTCCAGGCCCTTGGAACGTAACAGGCCGTCTAGGGCCAGAAGAAGCGGACTTGAAGATGCGGCACCCATGACACAGCAACAAAAGAAACACAGAAAACAAAAGTGAAAGTACACAGTGCAGCTGCAATAAAATATAAAGCTCTCTCTTTCTTTGTAGAGGAGCTGACCCCGCTTTGATCGCGGATCCCACTTACTGGGACTATCCCCGCTTTGGTCGCGGATCCCACTTACCTGGGACTAACCGGTGCACCACCCCTGACGGCTGAAAGTTCTGGTTCCCGGGTTTCGGCACCACTTGTCGCGACCCCTTGCCCGCAAGGAAGACGCAACAACAGGAATCTTCTTTCAGCCGTTTATTCAGGCCCCTGATGTTTCTTCTTCTCCCTCTCGGACGCCCCTCCCAGCCTTAATAAAGCATCCCAAGCCCCAATACGAAGCTGCTACGTGGAGCTTTCTCATAGGGTGTTAAAAAATCACGTGCCAACTCTCCCAAATAAGGAGTTGTTTGTCACAGACCACAGCGGAGCCAGCGCCATCTTGTAATGGCGACCACAGTCCGAAGAAACGGCTCACCACACTGCAGTGGGTGGGATCTGTGGATCCCTCCAAGCCTCCTCCCCCACTCTGCTCACCTCTTTTACTGATAAGACCCTTCCCCTCCACCTCCCCCACAATCTTCTTCCTCTCTTGCTACCTTGATTTTTCCGCCCACCTCTTCCACTGAAACCACCCTTCCCCCTCCCCCTCCACCCCTCTCCTCTTCCTCCTCTCCTGCATCCATGTTCACCTCCACCCACTCACCCCTCCCTTCTCCTGTGGTCCCATTGATCCCTCTTATCAGATAACCCACAGTTCCTTTGTCTTCTCAGGGAAGTAGCTGGTGCTGAAGGGATACTCCGAATGCATGTAACATTTTTGCTTCAAGATCTTTCCCAGATTGAAAAACGTCTTGGGTCCTTCTCTGCTGACTTTTCTGCTTATATTAAGGAATTCCGATATCTCTCCCAGACCTATGATCTTACCTGGCACGACGTCTATGTTGTTCTGTCCTCTACTCTGACCCCAGATGAGCGAGACTGCATTCAGCAGGCTGCTTGAGATCATGCTGACCAAATTCGTTTAACAGATATGACTCTCCTCACAGATGAAGCAGCTGTTCCCCTAACCGAACCCAACAGGGACTATCAAGATAGCCAACAAGGTCGCTGTCACTGTGCTCGCATGGTCCAATATCTTATAGCAGGCATGCAAGCAGTTTCTAATAAGGTAGTTAACTTCGATAAACTGAGGAAATTACCCAGAATCCTGATGAAAATCCAGCCTTATTTCTCTACCACCTTACAGAGGCCCTCACCAAATATACTAAGCTGGATCCTGAGTCTCCCATCAGGGCTACAGTGTTAGCGACCCATTTCATTACTCAATCGGCTCATGATATTAGAAAAAGCTCAAATGATCTGAGGAGGACTCTCAGACCCCTATCTAAGATCTGGTGAAAATGGCCTTTTAAGCAGGCTCCATTGCAGAAAAAGGTAACACCCCAAAACCAGGCCTACGTCTCCAACAGAAGTTTCAGAGGGGAACCAGCATTCCTCTCCACCAGAGGCTTGCCTCAAATGTGGATGTGAAGGTCACTGGGCTCGCTAATGCCCAAACCCACAGCCTCCTTCCAGGCCATGCCCCACCTGTAAGCAGACAGGACATTGGAAGATTGACTGCCCCTTGGCTGGCCCTTCCTTGGTGCCTCTGTGCAGGGTATGACCAGTCAGGCAGTCCCTTCTCCTGAACTATTGGGGTTTGCAGAAGACTGAAGAAGCCCAGACTTGAAGATCCCCATCACCCTTGCTGAGCCCAGGGTAACGCTCCAGGCAGCGGGTAAGTCCATATGGGGGCTACCTATTCTGTCTTTTCTGCCCATTCTAGGCCTCTATATCCTTCCCAGTTCTCAGTTATGGGGATTGATGACAAACCCTTCTCCCAAATAGAACTGCTAAACTGGCCTGTGCCCTGGAGGGACACCCTTTCACACACTCTTTTCTGGTTATTCCATCCTGTCGGTTCCTCTCATAGGCAGAGATGTTCTCCAATTACTAGGAGCCACCCTTTAACTATACCCCAAGAATACTACCACCCATCTCCTTTGGCCTTTAATTCTTACCATCTCTAATGACCTGATAGTACCTACTGTGCCATTGCCCCCTGAACTAGTTGATCCCCAGATCTGGGACATCTCCATGCTGGTTATAGCCTCCCACTACAAGCCAGTCCGTATCCAGCTGAAACACCAAACTAAACTTCCTTCAGTCCCTAAGACTCCCCCTGCAACATGCCCATATTTCTGGTACGCAAACCCTCCGGAGCCTATCACTTAGTCCAGGACCTTCGCCTAATTAATGAGGCCGTTATTCCTATCCACTCGGTGGTTTCCAACCCTCATGCTTTTCTTTCTCATATCCCCCTTTGACCATTCACTTTACTGTCCTGGATCTTAAAGCTGATTTCTTTACAGTTCCCCTCCATCCTGACTTCTTTGCCTTCACATGGGAAGACCCTACCTCCTTTAGGTCTCAAAAGCTGACATGGACAGGCCTACCCCAAGGCTTCAGGGACAGTCCCTACCTTTTTGGTCAGGCCTTGACACAGGATTTAACTGTTTGTGATTTGGGGATAGCACTCTCTTACAGTTGGACAGAAGACTTCCCTACCTCCAGGGAAACTGCTGACACCATTGCCTCCATCCTCATTGAGCAGATCATTCCCAGGTTTGGACTTCCTACCTCCATCCAGTCCAACAACAGTCCAGCCTTCACTTCTCAGGTTGTTCAACTAGTCTCCAAAGGCCTCAACATTACTTGGAGGCACCACAACCCCCAACGACCCCATATAGTCATACTTCCATGCTGGGGCCCACCAAACTCAAGATTTCTCACCAACCCTCTCCTTTTGTTACTAATCATTAATCTCTCTCAAGCTTCTATCCCAACCCACAGATGGCGCTTCTACATCCAAGCGACATGGCAACAGGATGGTACCACCCGCTCTCAGTTTATGGGCCAAGGTGATTGCCCTTTCAGTGGCTGTAATCGGCAGCCACCCTTAATGTTACTGGATTCAACCGGGCCACCTCATCCTACTTATGTTCAGCAATGCTATGCTTCATATCAGACCAAACTGAGGAATCTTATAAGTTCTGGACTGACACCTATGGTGGGTGCCCTTATAATTAATGCAAAAAATGCTTTCTAGATAAGCCTTGCTATGAGAATCGAGCATACACCAAATTGACTATTTGGGACCCATGGAACCCAAAATGGGCCTCTGGTGTTGATGGTAAATTTTATTCATGGGGTTTTGCCAAACACCCCTCAGCCTCTATCAGAATATGGAGAACGTATATAAAAGTGCTCCCTCAAATTCACATAACTATCCAGGAGCAAGAGAAGGAACTCCAACACCAGCTGGATGCAATTGCCCATCCTAAAGCTGACCCTTTCTCATGGTTGGCCCTAATGCGTCAGGGCCTTCAGCTTCTCAATTTGTCCAAAGTGAATAACATTTCAGACTGTTTCCTCTGCGCAGGTTTGGATCGTACTCCATTGACTGCGATTCCCATTGATTTTCCACTCAATACCTCATCTAGACCCCAAGGACCTCCCTCTCCAGCCTTTGAGGAAGTACCTCTTTTTCGTAACTCATCAGGGAATTTCTCTTGCTGCTACACTTCCTCAAGTTCTGCACCCTGTGACCAGATTGTTCGAATTTCTTCCTTAACCTTTGCTCCGCCTGGGTTATTTTTCTGATGCAATGGTACCCTAACAAAAAATCTAAGTCTCAACATGTGGTTTGCTTTTTGTGTTCCTTCCACCTTGGTCCCCCAGTTAACTCTGTACAGTGAGGCTGAGTTAACATGGCTTGTTACTACTTCCCTTTCCAGGACAAGAAGGGCTGTCTTTCTACCAGTAGTAGTTGGACTCTCCCTGGCCTCCTCCCTTGCTGCCTCTGGACTCGGGGAAGGAGGACTTGCTTATGCAGTAACAGCTACTCAAAAGCTTGAACAACAACTTCGGGAAGCAGTAGAGGCATCAGCCACTTCTCTTGCTTCCCTACAAAGGCAAATAACATCTCTTGCCCAAGTCTCATTGCAGAACCGTCGAGCTCTAGATCTCCTCACAGCAAATAAAGGAGGAACCTGTCTATTCCTGAAAGAAGAATGCTGTTATTATATCAATGAAACTGAATTGGTCAAAGAGAATGTTGACATCCTCCGTCGTTTGGGTGAAAGGCTTCAACATCAACCATCAAATGACCCCTGGCCAGGCTGGCTAAATTCAACCCTCATTGCGTGGCTGACTCCCATTCTCACTCCTATTTTAGTAATAGGGCTTCTACTAATGATTGCTCCCTGCCTCCTCAGGTTCGCTGGAAAGAGCGTGAGTGAAATTGCCAGAGTGACCTACAACCAGATGCTCCTACACCCCTACAGTCGCCTCCCACTGAACCTACACCCAAGCCACTCCCCCCTACGATGCCCCTAAACAAGCAGGAAGTAGCCAGATGAAATTCGCTGCCTATATCACCAAAAAGGCTGGAATGTTAGGTCGGTGTCGGTGACTTAGTGGCGACTTGGTGGCAACTTAGAACAAAGCAGCCCGCAAAAGAAAAGAACATCAATCAGAAAAGAACATCAATCAGATGCTGGTGGAAATGCCTGTCAATCAGCCAGATCTCCTGACTAACGCCTGTCAATCAACAGGACCCCTGGCCAATCCTAGAGTTCAGCCAACTCCCCTGACCAACTTCAAGGGAGCAAGGGACCCTAGGAACACCTTTTCCTGTCCTGAGACCTTTCCTTCCTGCTGTAAGCCCCATAAAAGTCCAGTCTGGTCGAGCTTCCACACAGTTTCTCCTCAGACCCTTCCCCTGTCCCCTCTTTTGGTCTGATCGAGTTCCGCCTGGGAGTGATATCTCAATAAAGCCTCCCCCGCCTGATCTGACATCTCCCCCACCTGATCTGACAAACCCTGGGCTCAGGGCCTCTCAGCATCACCAGTTGCTCTGTGCGCGCGCGGAGGACCCAGCTAGCTCTCAATAAACACCTCTTTGCTGCTTACATAGATCTTGGTCTCTGGTGGTCTTTTGGGGGTCCCGAATTCGAGCATAACATTGTCTCTAGGAAAATAACTTTTTTTGAGTTGCTAACTGAACTAGTTCACTTTACTCAAGGAATACCATCATAACTTGAGAGAATAGCTGACAAATTATTATTATTATTATTATTATTATTATTATTATTATTATTCAGAATTTGGATTTTGACAGACATTTCCTTAGAAAATGAACAAAAAGAACTTGTCATTTAAGGGAGAAGAATAGACGTCATTTTTTTCTTCTTTTTTCTATTTTGCCAATCATAAACTTTGAGCAAGCAAGTGAAAATTAGAATTTTGGAAAACTTGTATCTGCCACTCTGAGGTTTTTTTTTTTTTTTAATTGATGCCCCTAGTGATATTAGTAAATAGTATTTTTATATTGTACAATAATATGAATAATACAAATGCATAAGTCAATGAACCGATATTTTCCAAATGACCTATAAAGTTACAAAACCCTATAATTAAAACTTCATTCAAAGTGATGCATGATCAAGAAATTTTTATGTAATAGAGCTCAAACAGGTAATTGAAATGGTTTCAGATGACACATTGCAGCTGATCATTTTAGGAAAGTACCACTTGTTGAATTTTGATGTAGTTAGTATCAGAGAATAGTATCCTCAATTATCTGAAAAGATTATTAACATGTCCCTTCATTTTCCAACTATATATCTAAGTGAAGCTGAATTTTTATTATAATTATGAATATGTTAATTACACAAATTGATAGTATTCAGTGTGATATTTCTAACCATGCATAAATCATGCATTAATCACATCCATCTACTCTAATTCTACTCTCAATCTTCTCTCCTCCTTACCACAGCACTCTTTCCAGTCCATAAAAATTCCTCTTAATTTCTTTCTGCCTTCTTTCCCCCTTGTTCTTCCCTATCTCTAGTAACCACTATGCTGTACCTTACTTCTACATGGTTGACTTATTGGTTTTCTTAAATGAATGAGAATCTGTGGTCCTTGTCTTTCAGTGTCTGGCTGGTTGCATGCAACATAATGTTCTCGAATTGCATCCAAATTACTGCAAAGACAGGATTTTAATTTTTATGGCTGAATAATATTTAATTTCGTAAATGTATAAAGTGTTCTTTTTTTAAATCTATTCAAGGGCATCTGAGTTGATTCCAAATTTTGGCTATTGTGAATAGCACTGTGATAAACCTGAACAATGCCATCAAGTATCATTCTGCTATAAAGAATGAATTTTTTGGAGTAAACCCAATCATGGAATTGCTTGGTCATATGATAGCTCTATTTTTAATTTTTTGAGGAATCTTCATATTGTTTTTCATAGTGGGTGGACTAATTAAATTTATGTTCCCATCAGAAGTGTATAAAAGTCCCTTTTTTTCCTGCATTCTTGCTAGCTAGCATTGCTATTACTTATTGTTTTGAAGATAGACATTTTAAATGGGGTAAGATATCTCATTGTGGTTTTGATTTGCATTTCTCTGTCAATTAGTGAAATTGAATATTTTTCATGTATTTGTTGGCCAGTTGTATGTCTGTTTTTTTTTTTTTTTCCCATACTGATGATTGAACAGAGAGGTACTCCACTGAGCTACATCCCCAGTCCTTTCTAGTTTTTTTAGATAGAGTCTTACTAAATGACTCAGGATTCTATGAATGTGTGATCCTTCCTACTTAGCCTCCAAAGTCAGTGGGACCATAGGTGTGTGCTGCCATGTATTTCTTCTTTGGAAAAGTGTCAATTTAGTTCCATAGCCCATTTTTCATTGGGTTGTTTCTTTTTTAGTTCCTTATATATTCCAGATTTCAAACTTTAGTCAGATGTGCCATTTGCACATTTCTCCATTCTGTAAACTGTCTCTGAATCCTGTTAAAACAATATTTCCATTGGTATGCAGCAGCTTAATTTGTTGTAATCCCATATGTCTATTTTTGCTTTGTTGTCTGTGCTTTTTAGGTCCTATTGTTACCGCTGCAGTTGACTGGTGACGAGTCCTTGCTTCCCCAGTGTTGAAGAATAACACCAGAGAAGCACGCTGAGGCAAGGTCAGAGTGGAAAGTAGAGGCTTTATTAAAGGACAGCAGAAAACATTTCTCCTGGAGGAAGAAGGGGACCCAAGAGGTGGAATCCATGGAAGGGCGAATGTATTCCCCTTTTTATAGCTAAGGTCTTCATTTAGCTTTCGGGCATTCCTGTCACATTCCTGTCCTTTGTTCTGTTAAGGGTGGGGCACAGGTGGGCCAAAGGAGTAATCTGGGCAGGAAGGACTTTTGGGTCAGCAAGTTCAAGTTTGCTGGGACCTGTTTCATTAACACTTCTTTGGGATGGGCTCTGGGCCTTGGGGACATTAACATTCCAAGAGTTGTTCTGCTTTTCCCAGACTTCATTCTCAACCTGGCCTTCATTTTGGATTTTACTGGATATTAGACCCGATTTACCTAACTACACTGACTACCTAACTTTAAATCTGGCTTCACTGTCTTAAAAAAATCATTGCCTATATCAATGTCTTGAAGTGTTTAGCCCATGTTTTCTTGTAGAAATTTTATAGTTTTAAGATTTTGGTCTTTAATATATTTTGAGTTTATTTTTGTGTATGATGAGAGAAATAAAATGAGTTTTATTCTCTTGCATAAAATTATAAAGTTTTCCCAGCACCATTCATTGAAAAGATTATCTTTTCTCCACATCTTAGCTAGCTGAGTATGGATTAATTTTTGGATTTTCTATTTTGTTCCATTGTTCTACATGCCTATACTTATACCAGTACAGTGCTGTTTTAGTAGTTGTAGCTCTGTATTAAGTTATTGTGATGCTTCTACCATTGCTTTATTTATTTATTTATTTATTTATTTTTTGCTATCCTGAGAAATTTCTGGTTCCATATAAATTTTCAGGTAAAGCAGCATATCTTAACAGATCAAAATAAGAAGTGAGTAAATACACTGTCTTCTATTAACCTTAACATTAAAGGAATTTTCAAAAATATAAAATCCACTCTCCTCACTAATTTTTAAACTATAATCATTTTTATAAAATATATTATCCATTGTATTATGTATTGGGTACATACATACATATTTTTATCAATTTTAATTTCTAGCATAGTAAATATCAACAGATATACCTTAAAATATTTTGGGATTCCCAGGATTTTGTTAATGAAAATGAGTTGAAATTAAAGTTTGAAAACCTCTATATTTTGCCATAGGTTTTTTTCTTTCATAATAATATGTAAGTGATGCTTCATCTTATAATGGATGGTACGTTACTTTTGATTAGCTTCTTGCATACTGTTTTATATCAAAACATATGGACCCAATCATCATTTTAGATGTTGTATGAATGTGATATAATTTATTCAGCCAATCTATTACTGAATTATTTGCAGGTCATTTCTAGTTTTTTGTTGGTTTGTTTTTTGTTTATTTTTCAATTCTAAGCAATGCTTCAATGGACATTGTTGTACTTATATTATTACACTTTATGCAATCATATCTGTAGGCCAAAATCTGAAAACTGGAAGTATATATGAGAAAGCAGACAATTAAAATGGTTGTACATAGTGACAAATTGTCATTGTTATCTATGTGAAGTTATGCTTTTCATCTTATTTTAAAAGCATACCATAGGTATTTCCTCATCTCATTAAATAATCTTCAAAAACATGACTTTTAATGACTTCATAAAATTCCACTACATGGATGAGTCAGAATATTTTGATATTTAGTAAAATCATATTGGCATGTTTCTGATCTAGTGTTGCTGTAGTGTTAGACTCCCTGTATGTTCCTGTAATGAAAATGCACAATCCCAATTTTATCAGGTTGCCTGATCTCTGGAAAGTTTGCTTAATCTGAAGTTCACTCTCAGGAAATTTCCCCAATCTCCTGATTTTAAAGCTATTTGCCCTTCCTCTTTTTCCCCCATCTCCCTTTATCTTTTCTATACCCTCTCACTTAATCCTTTGTCCAAGCAAGCAAGTATTACTAAGTCCTACTATCAAGACTGTGTTTAGAATTGAAGAAAAAAACTTGAGTTTAGGCAACATGATATAATGGCTAAACACAGTATCTTGAAGCATTTGGAGTCTGAATCCCAGCTCCATTACTTGTTATGTGTGCAACTTTGAGTAAAGTAGTTAATCTGTGTGTGACTAATTTTCATCTGAAATATAGGAATGGGATAATAATATACTTACCTCATAAGGTTATTGTGAGGATTGTATGAGTTTGCTAAAATATCTGAAAGAATACAATGAAATTGTGAGTATTCTATTTCAAAAAGAGATGGATATGTATATATTTTAACACAAACCACACTTTCAAAAGGAGATGGATATGTATACATTTTAACAATTATATGTGACAATCACCTCAATTGAGCTATTTGCAGCATATAATACTACCTTTAAGAATGAGCATCAGGTTTTACTAATTAAGCCTTCACAGAAGTGGTGACATTTGAGCTAATATTTGAAGAACTGACTAAGATGACCATGTAGACTAAAAAAAGAGGTAGTCTTTCCTGGTGAAAGGAATAGCCTATACAAATGTTCAAAAACGTGAAAGAACATGCCATTCTTCAGGAAGTGCAAGTAGTTAAACATTGCTGGAGTAAAACTGCGTTGGCCTGAAGTTACCAGAGACAAGCTTGGTTAGGTAGTAAGAAGCATTGATCATGAAGAGACTTGACCCCTATGCAGAGTAGTTTTGATTCATCCTCTGAATCCAAGACTGAAGTGATAGTTAATCTTGCTTTCCAACTATGATCAGTTCATTGTAGCTTCTTGGAAAAGTATGTTAAAAGTATTTTGAAGCCATATTGAGCTCAGTTAGAAAGAGCTTATAATTTGTTAGTGACCTGTGCTCTGAGCTTGAGAGTGGGAGTGGTATATTTTTAGGACTCGCCTCTAGGTAGTACATAGTTATTGAAAAATTTTGAGTCATGTACAGACGGTTTCAGATGGAAAGGGCACTATGACAGAAGAAGATGGATTAGGAAGTATTAGAGGCACAGAGACTAGGGAGTTTATTGCATTACTTTAAGCATGAAATGATATGATCTTAAAGGGGCATAGCATCAGCAGGAACAGAAAGAAGCAATTAGATTCTGAGTTATTTGTGAGATAGAATCAATAAAACTTATTTTGATTCAGACATGGTCAGGGAAGTCAGGGGAAGGAAAATAGTAATGCCCTTCCTGAGATTTCCAGTTTAAGCAATGGGATGGATGTTAGTGCAACCAACTAGAAAAAAACAAAAAGAAGGGACAGAATCATTGAAAGGACAATTAGTTCCATATATTGAATTTGAATGTCTTCTGAGACATTCAGATGGATATATACTGATAATCAGGAGAGAAAAATAAGGGTTAATGAAAAAGAAAGGAATCATTAGAACAGAGAAGGAAGTTGAAGTGATTTGCATAAATCAGATTACTCAGGAGGAGTGTGTAGACTGAGAAGAGAAAAGAACCTGACTGTGGTACCTTGAGAGATGAAGCAGAAAAAATGCAATCATAAAGCAGGTCATAAAACAATAAGGATATTATGCAAATACATAAGAAAATCCCATGGATGGAATAATCAACATTGCCATGTGTTGTAGTGATTTCAAGAAAAATTAGAGCTTAAAAGGTGTTTATTGGGGGGACTGGGGTAGTAGCTCAGTGGCACAGTGCTTGCCTCATATGTATGAGACTCTAGGTTGATCCTCAGCACCACATATAAATAAATAAAATAAAGGTATTGTGTTCATCTATAACTGAAAAATTTTTTTTAAAAAAGGGTGTCTATTAGCTTTGAGAGGTAGAAGTTAAGTGGAGATCTTTGTCAGGACTGCTTCTGGAGAAGGATAAGAGGCAGAAACCAGACGACAGTGAGTTAGAGAGTAAACAAAAATTGGAATTGTGAATATGGTGACTATGAATAATACTTTATATTTTCTAGGCTTTCAAGGCAAAGGTAAAACATCAATCAAAAATTTCAAAATTGCCTGTTGTGTATGCACATACAAGTACATTTCCACACGGGTATGAAATAATATTAAGTTTAGTGCTTATGTTGTTTAAGGATAGAGGTGAAAAGTTGCTACAAAGGTGGACAGATGTCAGCTTATGAATGATATTATATTAAGGAACATGAATATCATCGCAAATAGAATGGGATTTTTAAAAATATTTTTAGAGGGGCTGGGGATGTGGCTCAAGTGGTAACGCGCTCGCCTGGCATGCGTGCGGCCCGGGTTCGATCCTCAGCACCACATACCAACAAAGATGTTGTGTCCGCCGAGAACTAAAAAATAAATATTAAAAATTCTCTCTCTCTCTCTCCTCTCTCACTCTCTCTTTAAAAAAATATTTTTAGATTTATATGGACACAATACCTTTATTTTTTAAATTTATTTTTATGTGGTGCTTAAGATCAAACCCAGCACTTCACACAAACCAGGCTGGTGCTCTACCACTGAGCAGCCCATTGCATGGGATTTAAATGGGTTGGAAGAACATAGTTTCCAGTGTTTGAAGTTGTCTTTGGGAAAATTTGGAAGAGGGATTTATACCTTTAAGTCCTGTTGATGTAGCTGAACTCATGCACTAATATTTACTTCATCCTATAGACAATGGATATAAGTTGAAATGTTTATTTAGGAAAGAGTTAGGTTTCATTTTATATAGATTATCCTGGCATTTGTATGGAGACTGGATATAAACAAGTTTAGAGGCTGGTCATAATAAAGAAGGGGACTATATTATTTCAAGAAAAAGGTGGGATAATGATAGTGGAACTGTAGTAGAGGGCCAATTTTCATAAATATTTGAAAACTAAAATATGTCAAAATTAGTGTTACTTAGACATGATGGTTAGGGAAGAGAGAGAAGTCTATTCATCTAGAATTGCATTATAGTGTTGCTTAGATACATAAGATTAGATTTAGGGGACTGCTCGTGAATTGGTATTTGAGTTTAATTAAGGATATGTTATATTATATGACCATGGAAATGCATAAACTATTAGAAATATTTAATGAATGAGGATTTTTCAGCATACATGATAGCAATTAAAGCCTTTAGAGAATTTGAAAAAATAACAAGAAGAACAGATAAGTGATAAGGGTACTTGTGCAAAAAGAGAATCCTAAAGAACTTCAATATTTAATAGATAATATATTTTATACATTGCATTAAGGCAAATATAGAACACCTTTAGAGAAGCTAAAGGAGAGAAGAATATTATGAAAGATGGAAAAGCCAATAGAATCAAAACTAGAAATACCTGTGAAGAAGACTGAAGGGTATGTCTTGAGTTTTGCAGTGAGGAAGGTAGTGATGAATTTGATAAAAGCTATTTCTTGGATGGGGGCTGGCAAAAAATCTGAGTGCAAAGAGTCAAAAAATGAGTGTGAAGTAAAATGAAGTTGATGAGTGTACAAAATCCTTTCAAAAGGCTTAGCTTGGGCTGGGATTATGGCTCAGTGGTAGCGTGCTCCTCTAGCATTCATGAGGCACTGGGTTCCATCCTCAGCACCACATAAAGTAAAATAAAGACATTGTGTCCACCAAAAAACTAAAAAATAAATATTTTAAAAAGGCTTAGCTTGAGGGGAAGACAAGATATTTAAAATAAAAAAAATGTTTGGTCATGAGAGGATTTGAATTCAAGATGGGAAGGATTAGAATTATTTCATAGGTTGAGGTGAGAAGTCACCATTGTAGGAGGATTTAGAGGCAGACGAGAAATAAAATAGATAGTTGAGATAGCTCCTGGATGAGGCCTCCAGTTATCATGATAAAGTATCAAAGTTATGAGCCCAAGGTAAATAAGGTGAGAATCAGGTAGTAAGCTTGGGGAGCATGTGAATGAATTGACACTCAGGGAAAAGGAGAGAGAGCTAGTACAAGAAGAAGAACTGTACAATAACAAAAATATATCTGAGTCTCCAGACTGTGATATTTTTTGTGAGAAAAAAGAGTTTATTTTGAATTGTAGTTAATATTATTTTAATTGTACATATTTATGGGGTACAATGAGATGATTTGATACATGTATATAGTAAGTAATGATAAAAGCAAGATAGTGTGCATTTTTGTCTCCTTAAACACGTTAAAATTTTGTGATTGACACATAATTATACCTATCTGTGGCTTACAGTGTGATATTTCAAAGCACATAAAAATTCATACTAACCAAATCAGGGAAACTAAGATTTCCATATCTTTATCATTGCTTTGTGTTCAGAGCCTTTAAGCTCCTGATGTTCATTATTCATAACGTGTAATAGGTTACTGTGAACTACAGGCACTCTACTGTGCTTTAGAACACTAGAACTAATTACTTCTGTGTTGTGATGCCTATAATTCAATCTCACTGTATCCTCCCTCTCTCTCCCCTTCCCATATTCTATAGTGAGATCAACATTTTTAGCACTCATATTTGAGACAATATATATGGTATTTGTTTTTCTGTGTCTTACTAATTTAATTTAGCATAATGTCCTACAGTTCCAACCCTTCTGTAGCAAATTATAGGATTTCCTTCTTTTTTTGTGGTTGTTGTTCAGTAGCATTGTCATAGGACTGGTGGAAGTAATTTTTTTTTTTTTTCAATCGGGTTGATTTGAAATTCACCCTATTTAGTTATATAGTTGACCACTGTCACAATCAAAATATTGAGAAATCTCATCACCTTAATAGGTCCTCCTTTTGTTGGGCACAGTCACACATACCAGTAATCCTATTGTCTCCAGAAGCTGAGGCAGGAGGACCAAAAGTTTGAAGCTAGCCTTAGCAACTGAGCGAGGCCCTACAGAGGCCCTACACAACTTAGCAAGACCCTACCTGAAAATTTTAAAAAAAAATGAAAAAGGGGTGGGGATGTAGCTGAGTGGTTGAGTGCACCTGGGTTCAATCTCCAGTTCAAAAAAAAAAAGTCCTCCTTTCAGTTTGTAGTCAACCAGTACCCCACAACAATAGTCTCTGGAAAATGCTAGTCTAATTTCTGTTACTAGAGATTTGTTTTACCAAAATGTGTAAATGGAATTATATACTATGTAAGTTTTTTTCCCATTTTTAATAGTGTATTATAGTTGTTTGTAGCTTGGGGATTTGTTACATATTCATACATGCACACAATATAGCAATATAATTTGACCATTATTGTTCCCTTGTATTTCCCCTTTCTATCTCCTCTTCCCACCCTGGTCCATTTCCTCTACTTTACTGAGGTCCCTTCAATTTTCATGAGACCCCTGGACCAAGCATGTAACTTTTTCTATGTGGCTTTTTTTCATTTACCTAATATATGTTTTAAATTAATCCACATCATGTATTAATTGTTCATTCCATTTTATTATAATAAATATAATAAAATAAATTAATATTTAATATAATAACATTGCTATGTAGCATGTTATTATATGAGCATTAACATTAACATTTTAATTTAACATTAACAATTAACATTTTATTTTTTTTAAGAGAGAGTGAGAGAGGAGAGAGAGAGAGAGAGAGAGAGAGAGAGAGAGAGAATTTTTAATATTTATTTTTTAGTTCTCGGCGGACACAACATCTTTGTTGGTATGTGGTGCTGAGGATCGAACCCGGGCCGCATGCACACCAGGCGAGCACGCTACCGCTTGAGCCACATCCCCAGCCCCAACAATTAACATTTTAATTGCTAATTGATATTTGAGTTTTTTCAGTTTTTTGGCTATTTGGAATAAAGCTGACAAGCATTTACATATAGGTCTTGTGAGGACATTTCATTTCTCTTGGGTAAATGATTATGAGTAAGATTTCTGGACCATATGGAGTGTATAATTAATGTTACTAAAAAACTACTAAATTATTTTCCAAATGACCATATAATTTTGCATTCCCACTAGCAATTATAAATTTTCCAGTTGTTCCTCATTCTTATTAGCACTTAGAATTGTTAGTTTTTTTAGAATTGTTTTTATTATTATTATTATTTTAGGCACATTAGTAAGTGTTTAGTGCTATCACACTGTGGTTTTAATTTACATTTCCCTGATGACTAATAAAGTCAAGCATCTTCTCATGTGCTTGTTTGCCAATTTTATGTCCTCTTCAGCTAAATATCTATGTCTAGTGCCTATTTTATAATTGGATTGTTGCTTTATTATTGAGATTTGAGAGTCTTTCATATATTTTAGGTAAAGGTCCTGTAACACATAAATGTTTTAAAAATATTATTTTCTCATTCTGTAGTCTTTCTATTTTTAATAGGAATGTCACCAATAAAATTAATTTTAATTCAATATATTTATCAATATTTGCTTTTATGGATCACGATTCTGGGGTCAAATCTAAAAACTCTTTGTCTAGTTTCAAATACCAAAATATTTCTCATGGGATTTTCCTAAATAGTTTACTATTTTTCTGTTTGCATTTAAGCCCATGATACATTTTGAATTAATTTTGTATAAGGTGTGGGAGTGAGTTCTAGGTTCTTGTTCATTTATTTGTTTTGTTTATGGATGTCCAATGGCTTAGTTTATTAAGAACTTTTTATTGCTAAGAATATCCTTACACCATTGAATAGCTTTACCAACTTAAGCATACATCAGTTGGGCATATTTTTGTGAGTCTATTTCTAAGATCTATATTCTGTCTCATTAGTCCATATGTTTATTCCTTCCTCAGTATCACAAGTTTTTGGTTACTATGCTATAAAGTAACCATCAAACACAGTGATTCCTCCATTTTTTAGAGAGAATTTTTTAATATTTATTTTTTTAGTTTTCGGTGGACACAACATCTTTATTTTATTTTTATGTGGTGCTGAGGATCGAACCCAGCGTCCTGCGCATGCCAGGCAAGCACACTACCGCTTGAGCGACCTCCCCAGCCCCAATTCCTCCAATTTAAATGTTCTTTTCAAAAGTTGTTCTAATGTTCTAGATCATATCCCTTTCTATAAAATTTTAGATTCAGCTTGTTTTGTGTTCACAAAAACACTTCTGGGATTTTGTAAATAGCAGTTTTTCTAAGAAAATAAATTAGAAAACATTATGAGATGAGTGAAAATTAAAACATACCAAACCTATGAAATGTATGAAAAGCAGTGCTTTAAAGATGAAAATGTTGATATTGCAAAAGAAGAAATACACAAAATCAATGGTCATACTTCTATCCTAATAAACTAGGGGGAAACACCAGGAAATCAAACTGTTTTCTTCTAAAGGTTTTTGTACATTTAGCTTTATATTTATATATGATTTCTCTTGTCAGTTCTTCTTTGACATATTAGTTACTTAGGAGTAGTGTTGCTTAGTTTCCACAAATTTGAGAATGTTTCAATCTTCCTTGAGATACTGACTTATAATTTCATTTCCTTGAGGTCAGGGAAAATTCTTTTTAAAATTATTTGAATCCTGTTAAACCTAATGTAACAATTCACAATAGCTAAGCTATGAAGACAACCTATGTGTCCTTCAACAGAAGAAGGGATATATATCATGTTCTCAAATTTGTGGAAACTAAGCAACACTATTATTAAGTAACTAATAGGCTAAAGAAGAACTGACAAGGGAAATCATATACATAAAATGGAGCATTACTCAGCCATAAAGAAGAATGGCTTTATGACTTTCCAGTAAATGAATGGCTCTAGTGACTATCAAGATAAATGAAATAAACCAATCCCCAAGACCCAAAGTTTGAATAGTCTCTTTGATATGTGGATGATAACCCACAACAAGTGTGTGTGTGGGAGAATAGAAGTTAAGTGGATTGGAGAAAGGGGAATGATGGGATGGGAGGAAAAGAAAAGGAAAAGAAAAGACAATGAAATAAATCTGATATAATTTTCATATATACATACATGAATACCACACAGTGAGTCTCACCATCATGTACATACACAAGAGTGAGGTCCTAAGGAGAATAAGATATATTCCATGCTTATAGAATTATATCAATATGAAATCTATTATCATGTATAACTAAAAAGAACAAATAAAACCAAAAACCTAATGTGGCTCATTTCATGATCTAGCAAATATTCTGTTTGGGGGAATGTTTTATGTGCACTTGAGGTTACTTTATTTTCTGATGAAATGTTGTTTAAATGTATGTTATGTAAAGGTTGTTTATGGTGTTCAAGTCTTCTATCTCCTTTTATGTGTTCTTAATAATACATTTATATATTATTAAAAATGAGATGCTGAAGTTTCCAGGGCTTATTACTATATTATTTATTTCCCTCTTTAACTGTTTCATTTTTCACTCTATTTTGGGACTTTTATGTTTGTAAGGTGCACATGTTTGTAATTTTCTTGTGTTCCTAATACCTTGACCCTGTTTTCATTATAAGATGTTTTTTGGCCTCTAGTTATTTTTTAATGTCTCTTTTGTCTGATACTAGTACAGTCACTTCAGCTGTTTTTGTGGTGGTGGTTGTTGTTATCATTTGCTGGGTATTTCTTGGTCTAATCTTTTAATTTTGATCCATTTATGTATTTGAATCTATAGTGGCTCCTGTAGTAAGCAAAAAGTTGGATACTGTTTTCTAATCCTTAATGCCAGGTACTGCTTTTTTAAATGAAATCTTTAAATCTTTCACATTTAATGTAATTGCTCATAACATAAGCTTTATATCTGCCATTTTGATAGATTTTCTCTTTTTTGTATATTTTGATCCTCCACTCATTAAATACTGGCTATCTTGTGTAAATAGATATTTTCTGAAGATAGAACTTTAATTTGTTATTTTTTAACAATTTTTTGTTATTTTCTAGTGGTTTCCCTGGAATCTGCAATAACCATTTTCACATATGAAAAAACTATTTCATATTAATACTAAATAAATTTCAATAGTATACAAAAATTTCATTATGATAAGGTCTTTTCCAGTCATTTCCTAATGCTATTTGGCCACACAATTGGTATATTTATACATTTTTTTAAAATATGTTTTTAGTTGTTGATAGACTTTTATTTTATTCATTTTATTTTTTTAAAGAGAGAGAGAGAAGAGAGAGAGAGTATTTTAATATTTATTTTTCAGTTTTTGGTGGACACAACATCTTTATTTTATATATGTGGTGTTGAGGATTGAACCCAGTGCCCCGCGAATGCCAAGCGAGCGAGCTACCGCTTGAGCCACATCCCCAGTCTATTTTATTTATTTTCTTATACGTGGTGCTGAGAATCAAACCCAGTGCCTTATACATATCAAGCAAGTGCTTTACCACTAAGCCACAATCCCAGCCCCTATTTATACATTTTTATATATTATAAGCCAATCAAAACTCATAAATATTGCTTTATCTAATCTCTTGAACAGATAAAAGAAGAAATAGGTTACAAGTAAAAGATATATTTTATTGTATTTTACACTTACGTATTATAAATTACCTTTATGTTACTCTTATTTCTAGTCTATTGATTTTTACTGTCTAGCTTCCTTGCATTTCAGCTTGAGGGCTAATTTTAGTATTTTTTTAAGGATAAGTTCTAATGATGAAGTGTCTCTTAGTTTGTGAAAATGTCTTAATTTCTCTTTCTCCTTCTCCTTCTTTTTTCTTTGGTATAAAGGTAGAGAACCCAGAGCCTCACACATGCAAGGCAAATACTCTATCATTGAGTTCTAGCCCCAGGTCTCTCCATTTTTGAAGGATAGCTTTCCTGTTCATATAATTCTTGGTTACCAATCTTCTTCTCCAAGAACCTTTTGAAATGTCATCCTATTTCCTCAACCTCCCATACTTTCTAATGAGCAGTCAGTTTTTATCTCATTTTGGATCCATTGTACATGAGTTGTTTCTGTCTTGCTACTTTTAAGATTCTGTCTTATTCTTTTGTTTCTATCAGGTGGAGATGAAAGATAAAATATTTTCTGCAGCTCTCCAGGCAATACCTCATCAAGGGAATTGTTATGCCACTATAAATTTTTTTGTGGAGAAAGGGGTATGGATATTTTTTTTACTTGCTCCCACTAAAACTGTTGTGGGGAACATTGCTCCTTTGTCTTTTTACTGGAGTAGGGTGGGTCAAACAGGTTTTTATTCGGCCACCTTTCTATAGCCTTTTGGCTAAGAGATGAGACATTTCCTCAAACATCATTTTTTTGACTGTTCCCATTATAGAATGGAAAATTTTGTCTGAGATATATGGGAGGCAATAAGAAAACTGAGGAAGTTCACCACTGTTTGTCTCAAGTCACAAGCAGTTCATCTTCATTCCAATTTTCAAATATTTCTTATGCTTTTTTCTTATCTAATGTATAGTATTTTTAGGTGAAAGAGGAATAAACAGGAGGAACAGGGATGCTTCCCCTTGGCTGAAACCAGAAGTCATTTTTGCCCTCCTATATGAATTATGTCTCCTTATTATTGAGTTTTGAGAATTCTTTATATAATCTAGATAAAATTCCTTTATCAGATATGTTTTTTCATTTACTTATACCAAGTATAAGGCTTATTTGTGTTCTTTTAACATTTTCTGACACAGATTACATGATTTCAGTTCCTTTAGTGTCCAATTTATTCATTTTCCTTTGTGAGTCATAGTTTTTTGTGTCTTATCGAAAAAAAAATATTTTCCTGTACCAAGTCACAAGTATGTTTTCTCTTATAATTTGCCTAGCAGATAAACTGTACACTCAAAAATCTGATCACCTGGTGAGGGTGCCCTTTTCTAACAGGCCAAAAAATGCTAATAGCAGCCTTGTTTGCAAATAGGAAATATACAAAAACCAGAAACTGTTACTGGGTTCACTCTCTTACCACATGATGTAGGTTGCGTAGCCAAGCTTTCTAAGTTGTGATAAAAAATGTAGGAATTAAGGTCTAGACTTATTAAATAATCAAAGTTCAAGTATAGAATAGATGGTAATGAATATATGAGAGCTGGCAGAACATTTTTTTGCCACCAAAATGTATAGTATTTGAATTGAAGATTCTGAAGATAGAATGTTACAAGGTAAACTCTAAGGACAGCTTTAAACAAAATAATAAATAGCCAAAGTTGAAAGGGGTCAGGATCACTAGATTTGAAGAAGAGAGTCTTCAAGGAAGTTAAGTACTTTTGAGAGTAGGCTATTGTAAGGGTCCTTTATGTGGACATTAGAATCATATGATGATAGCAAGCCATGGAATAGCAGGAAACACTGTAGGCTGGGTACTGATTTGTTCAAATAATATGGGTGAATCATCAGAGGGTCCATGAAGTACAGTGTTGTAGATCATAAAGAGCAGTTTGTCAGATGACCTCACCTCAGTGGGAGGAGGAGATTGGATGTCAGGAAAAAGTTAATAAAAAGTTGACACTTTCCAATTGTTTTGTGTAGGGAAGTGAGATCACTTTATAAGAGAAAGTTTTAAAAAAAAGTTTAGTTTCACTTAAAATAGGTGTGTGTGTGTATGTGTGTGTGTGTCTGTGTGTGTGTGTGTGTGTTTGTGTGTGATGTTCTGAAAAGAAATTATAAGTTATGGAGAATTATTTAGTTTAAATGGGTACCTGTGAAAGAATTTATGTAGGTTGGAGTGGCAAGAAGAGATAGAAGAACAGAAGAGGGAGGGGTAAAGGGTAGTGTACATTAATAAATGATATTTCAATATTTAGATTTCCCAGCTTCAAGAACTGTTAGAAATAAATTTCTGTTGCTTACTAGTGAATCCAGTATTCTGTTATAGAAGCCTGGAAAGACAAAGACACCTCACGTGTAAGAGAGCAAACTAGCACTTTAACCTCTTGTTAAAAGGACATGAATGCTATTCATGAAGGCTCAGTTTCAAGATCTAATTACCTTACAAAGGAACAATGTTCCCCACAACAGATATTAGATTTTAATACATGAATTTGTGAAGACACAAACAATCTATAACAAAGCTGGAGAATCACATCCTGGAAAATTTAGTGGGATTGTAGTGAAAAAAAAAGTGAAACTCGATAATAAATGCAAGATTTTCTCTAATAGAAGAGACTCAAATGCATTTATAGGCTGGCAAGAAAGGGATACTCAAAAGAGATTAGAAGAGAATAACATTCTTCAATAATGAGAGGGATAAAACTACTGATGTGATGAGGACATTAAGGGGAGAAGAGATAACTCAGAGTATAGGACACAGGTCAAGTGAATGGTTATCCCTGAGCAGGAAGAAAGAAACCTCTTTTCTGAAATTGAAGAAAAGATATAATGTATGCATAGAAACACTTAAACTTTTAAGTTTAGATTCAGGAATTTCAGAGGATTCCTAAAATTATAACAGGGCTGCTATTTACTTTACCTCACCCAATGTTCTTTTTTTATTTTTTTTATTGGTTGTTCAAAACATTACAAAGCTCATACATTTGACTCAATTGGGTTATGAACTCCCATTTTTACCCCAAATACAAGTTGCAGAATCACATCGGTTACACATCCACATTTTTACATAATACCGTATTAGTGACTGTTGTATTCTGCTACCTTTCCTATCCTCTACTATCCCCCCTTCCCTTCCCTCTCGTCTTCTCTCTCTACCCCATCTGCTGTTATTCAATTCTCTCCTTTTTTTATCACCCAATGTTCTTGATAACCCTAGAAGGTAAGGACGATTATTATTTACAGATGAGAAAACAGGCTCATAAAGGTGAAGAAATGTGTCCAAATAACACAGGTAGAAAACAACACTGTCAGGACCTGAATTCACTAGTCTGCCAACAAAGTTTGTACTTTTTATCAATACATTAGTAAGAGCTAGTTATTTGTTGGGAATGAGGATAGAAGTGATTGGATTCCAAATCTCAAGAAAATGGGAAGAATTTTTACCTAGCCTTTGGGGAAATTTCAGTGGGAAATATGACCAACAATAATTTTGGAGATATGTAGTTGAGATTTATTTTGTCAATTTTTGGATCTAAAAATCTGTATCAAGAAAGGAGAGTGTGGCCAAGATTGTGCCTCAGTGGAAAACAGCTTGCCTAGCATGTGTGAGGCACTGGGTTCAATCCTCAGCATCACATAAAAATAAACAAATAAAATAGTTATTAAAAAAAGAAAGGAGAGTGTATATGAACCTGCAGATATACCTAGGAAATCATCTGAGTACTATCTATAGGCAAAAATATCTAAGTGTCTTTTATCATGAAAATCAATGTAAATTTAGAGTTTGGCACTTTCTTTGTGATCTAGCCAAAATGAACTACTCTCTGCCCTCATACAGAAGCTCTAAAAGTATTCTCTTGCTACTGTGTCTTATTAATTCCTCTGTACATTCTGCTTTGAAAAGCTCCTACTGTCCATTCACACTTAATCAATTTTAACCAACACATAGATCCAATATCAGAGGAATCCTAGATCTTCACAAACTGGAAATAATCTTGTCTGCTATTTATTCTATTTGGTTTTTTCCTCTGCTGCTGTCAAATGTGTGTTGCAGGTTCCTGTATAAATATATGGTTTTTCTATTGGTCTATAAGTCTCTGGAAAGCAGACAATATATTAGATTGGTTTGGACATTCTCCATGGCTTCACATGAGTGTGTTGCCCTGGGTCAGGATCTGCAAAAGGGTACCTGAGCACAGAAACGCTAGCAAATGTCACCATCTAATTAATGCCAGAACTAGATCTAGAATCTGTCTCCTATTTCACTAGGCAAAGGAAAGGAAAATGAGGCAATGCAAAAGGAAAAGAAGTATTCTTCATGAGGGCAGGAATTTTTATGTTTTGTTTACAGCTATATTTCTAATGTTTAAAATAATGTCTGGTTCATAGTAGGCACTAAACAAATATTTATTGAAGAAATATATAATGAATTAAAAATGCATGTGGGCCCTTAAGGACGATAAAAAACAACAGCAACAAATTTAACAGCAAGTTATTATTTGTTTATAACTAGGCATTTATCTTTGAAAAATTTCTAAATTATCTAAATACAGAAAAATGAAGCCACAAAATTCACCGCATTTTCTGCTATTGAATTTTTCCATTGATCTCTTGCTCCACCTGTCTTTCTGTAAGAGAAATGCTGAGGCTCATGAGAATTTCCACTGAGCTCCTGCATTAGTGTTCTGATAAAACAGAATGTGATGTGCTGGAGAAAGACTGACTTTATTTCATGTGAAATTTTTCTTAGGAAAGGTAGCACTTGACTAACATAAAAAAAGATAAAAAAGAGAAAAATAAAAGCAGAGCTCTTTACTATTCTGCTTCTTTTTTTTTTCTGTCCTGCTAGCTGGTATCACAAGGGGGAGGGCTAGCAAATTTTTACTAAAAAAATAAAATAAAACCCTTTGATAGCTTTTTTCAAGCAAGCTGTTGCAATATTATTATTTTTATGATACTAAAATGTACATAGTGTTGAATTACTATTTTAACTATTTTAAGTGTACAATTTAGTTCCATTATAGCCCTCATAATGATCTACATTTTTTACCACTATTTCAAGACAGTTTTCATTATCCCAAACAGAAACTGTACCCATTAAACAAGTAACTCCCCATTTATCCGTACTTAAAGCCTCTTGTAATTGCTATTCTACTTTCTGTACCTATAAGTTTACCTAATCATGATACTACATGTAAGTGGCATCATATGACATTTGTCCTTCTGTGCCCAGCTTAGGTTACTTAGCATAATGCTTTTAAACTTCATCCATATTGTGGCATTAGTCAAAATTTTATTCCCTTTTCAAGGCTGAGAAATATTGCATTGTATATAACACATTTTGTTTATCAATTTGTTATGATTTGGATGTTAGGTGTCCCCTAAATCTCACATGTAAGACAATGCAAGAAGGTTCAGAGAAGAAATGATTGGGCTCTGAGACTCTTGACCCAAATAGTGAATTAATCATGTGATAGGATTAATTGAGTGGTAATTGAAGGCAGGTGGGGTGTGCCTGGAGGAGGTGGGGTATTGGAGGTATGGCTTTGGGGCATATATTTGTATCTGGTATTTATCTGCTTTCCAATCACCATGTGAGCCACTTCCCTCTACCTTACTCTTTTGTCCTGATGTTCTTCCTCACCTTGAGCCCCAAGGAATGGAGCCAGCCTTCTATGGACTAAGATCTTCTAAACTGTGAACCCTCAAATAAACTTTTCCTCTTCTACAATTGTTCTGGTCAGATCTTTTAGTCACAGAAGTGAAAAAGCTGACTAAAACACCATTCATCTCTTAATCAATATTTAGATACCTTTTACTTTTCAGCTACTGTGAATAATACTATTTTGAACATTGGTGAACAATTGTTAGTATGAATTTCTGTTTTCAACTCATTTACATGTATATCTAGGACTTAAATTGCTGAATCATGTGGTTATTTTATGTTGAAAATACTTGGAAATACTTGAAGATACTTGAAAATACTTGAAGAATTCAATTACTCCACATCCTTGCTAAAACTTGTTATTTTATGTTTTTTGCTTTTCTTGACAGTAGCCATGATAATATGAAGTTGTATTTCATTGTAATTTCAATTTGTGTTTTCCTGATGAGTAGTAATATTAAGGATCCTTTCATGGGATTTTTGGCAATTTGTATGTTTTCCTTGAAGAAATTTGTATATGGGCTTTCCCCCTTTTTAAAATTGTATTTGTATTTCCATTGTTGAATTGTAGAATTTCTTTGTATAATCTAGATATTAATCTATTTTCAGATATATGTTTTGTAAATAGTTTCATTATATTGGTTGTCTTTTCACCATATTGATATTTTTATTTTATGCACATTTTTTTCAAACTTAACACCAAAAAACAACCCAATTAATAAATGGGCTAAGGATCTGAACAGACACTTCTCAGAAGAAGGTATACAATTGATCAACAAATGTATGAAAAAATGTTCAACATTTCTAGAAACTAGAGAATTGCAAATCAAAACTACTCTAATATTTCATCTCACTCCATTGTCAGATTGGCAGTTATCAAGAATACAGACAACAATAAGTGTTGGCGAGGATGTGCAGAATAAGGTACACTCATATATTGCTGGTGGGACTGCAAATTGATGTGAACAATCTGGAAAGCAGTATGAAGATTCCTTAGAAAACTTGGAATGGAACTATCATCTGACCCAGCTATCCCACTCCTCAGTGTATACCCCAAAGACTTTAAATCAGTATACTATAGTGACACAGCCACATCAATGTTTGTAGCAGCTCAATTCATGGTAGCTAAAATATGGAAGCAACTTAGATGTCCTTCAATAGATGAACAGATAAAGAAACTGTGGTATATATACACAATGGAATATCACTCAGCATTAAAAGAGAATAAAATTATGGCATTTGCAGGTAAATGGATGGAGTTGGAGAATATCATGCTAAACAAAGTAAGCCAATCCCCCCCACCCCACCCCCCCAAAAAAACAAAGGCCAAATGTTCTCTCTGATAAACAGATGCTGAACCATAATAGGGGGATGACATGGGGAAAATGGAGGACCTTTGGGCAAAGGGGAGGGGGGAAGAGGGAGAATGGGGGCAGGGTGTGATGCTACATTGTGTACAACCAGAGAAATGAAAATTTGTGCCACAATTGTGTACAATGAACCAAAATGCATTCTGCTGTCATACATATCCAATTAGAATAAATAATTAAATTAATTGAAAATTTTGTTTTCAATTTGAGCATGTTCTTTTGTTTGTTTTTCTGTTGCCGGTACTTTCGGCATCATATTTAAATGTTATTAGAGATTCTTGTCAAATAAGTTTATTTTAGTTGTTTTATCATAAAAATATTGTGATTAAAAAATGTTGATTTTTCTCAATATAATAACCCTTTCAATGTATATGTATCCCCATAACATTATGATTTAAACTTCAAATAAACACAATATCCTGATAATCCACACTAAACACTATTAAAGCTAATAAAAAATTGAGCACAATTGAAAGATACAAGCTAAACATGCAATGACCATTTGTATTTCTATACATTAGTAACTAACAAATTGAAAAAAATTAATAAATTAATATTATATGTGATCATAGCAAAGAATAAAATACATAGTGATAAACAAAAAAAAGAACATGGAAGACTTACACATTGAAAAATATGAAACATTGCTGACAGAAATTTGAAAACACCTAAATAATGCAAAGAAATTCTATGTTCATGTATTGAAAGGTTCCATATTGTTAAAATGTCAATATCATCTAAAGAAGTCTACAGATTTAGTGCAGTTGACATAAAAATCACAATGACTTTTTTTTTGCAGAAATAGAAAAATGAGCCTAAACTACATATAAATTTGCAAATGTCTCCAAATTGCCCAAGCATTATTGAAAAAGAACAAAGTTAAAGGACTCAACAGTTCCCTATTTCAACTTACCATGAAGCTACAGGTATAAATACAAGGTGATGCTGATATATCTGTAGATATATAGACTAATGGACTAAAATTTAGAGTTTGGAATAAACCATTACATCTATGACCATCTATGGACTGAGACCTCTGAAACCATGAGGCCCATATAAACTTTCCTCCTCTAAAATTGTTCTTGTCAGATCTTTTGGTCATTGCAGCAAAAAACTGACTAAAACACTGTTTAAGTATCAAGAATAGATAAATCTGGGGCTGGGGATGTGGCTCAAGCGGTAGCGCACTCGCCTGGCATGCGTGCAGCCCAGGTTCGATCCTCAGCACCACATACCAACAAAGATGTTGTGTCCGCTGAGAACTAAAAAATAAATATTAAAAATTCTCTCTCTCTCTCTCTCTCTCTCTCTCTCTCTCTCTCTCTCTCTCTCTTAAAAAAAAGAGAATAGGTAAATCTATAGGTACAAAAAAGCAAATTAGTGGTTTCCAGGGGCTAGAGAAAGGAGCAATGGGAGAAATTGGTAATGTGGAGCTTCATTTTGGGAAGATAAATTGTTCAGGAATTAGATAGTGGTGATCATTACACACCACTGCATATTCCGAATATCAGTAATGATTAATTTTATCTTATATCTATTTTACTAGAATAAAAGGTAACAAAAATTTTAAGAAAGAAAGACAAATATTTATAAATCAGTGCTTGTTGGACTAGATAAAGAATTGTGTAGGAGGCATGAAATATTTCTTTGGCCTGCAAGTCTAGATGATAGTTAGGTAGTTGGATAAGGTGGGTAATAAGTTGGAAGGAGTTGAATTAAAAAAAAAAGTTGCTGAAATATCTAGCTGTATCATTGCAAAAATAAAGCCCAGAAAGCCAGAGACTATTCAGGGATCAAAAATGTAAGGGATGGAGCTGGGACTGTAGCTGGGTGGAGTGCTTGCCTAGCATGTATCAGGCACTGGGTTAGGTCCTCAGTACCACATAAAAAAAAAGGCAAATAAGATAACATTTAAAAAACATTCTTAAAAATGTTTTCTTATTTCAAAAAATGTAAAGGAGAGGGTACAGAAACAAGAAACAAGTTTCTTGTGTCAGACTACTTAGGCTAAAATCTTAACTCTTCTGCTTTTTAGTTGTGTGAACATGAATGAGCAACTTAAGTTTAGCCTTTTTGCCCCTGTGATGTTTATCTGTGGAATGGGGATACTTACCGACCTCAAAAAATTGGTGAAATAATTCCATGAGGCTTTAGCACAGTGCCTTGTGCAAAGTAAGGATTCACTGATAGATAACCATTAGTTACTTTTGGTGATGGGGGATCCAGACAAAATTCCAGATGTCTTTATGCAGAAAGCATGAGAACCGTGTACGTAACCTAGATGTGGTCAGAATTGAGATTATTTTTGTTTCCTGAAATTGTTTTATTTATTTCTGTTCTGTTCATCTTTATAGTTTGGGAACATCTTGAAAATGCAATTCTATCTCCATCATGTTAGAAAGAAATATGACATATCTTATTTGCTCCATATTTAAAACAGAGCATTAAGGGCAAAGCACTCTTTTCTAGAGGTGAGGGTGTGCATTGCTGCAACAAAGGAACTAAGCAAATCTGAGAGAGTTGGAATAAAGTCTCTTGACCAGCTAAACTACCTGCTGGGCATTTCCCTTACTTGAGCTATTATTTCCAGATTTGGGAGTTCTGGGGTTTTATTTATTTAATTATTAAATAGTCATTGTGATAGATCTATTATGGCTGCTATAACAAAATTTGTTATAAACTGGATAGTTATTAAACAATATATATTTTCACAGTTCTCTAGGCTAAGAAGTCAAGATCAAGGCAAAGGTTTAGATGGTGGTTTTCTGTTAGGCTCTCATATCGTGAATAATTTTTATAAAATAACAGCAGTAATCTCACTCATGTGGGCTGTCCCCTTCCCGAAAGAGTCACTTTCCAAAAGGCTACATTTCCTAATATTATCATCTTGGGGATTGTGATTTTGACATATAAAATTTTTAATTGTTTTCATTATTGCATCATAAATGTACATGATAGTGGGGTTCATTTTAATATAATCATACATGGCTGAAATAGAATTTGCTCCTTTTTAGACATCAGAGCTTCCTCTTTCCCTCTCCTTTTCCCTTCCCTGTTCCCCTTTCTCTACCCTACTTGTCTTCCTCCTATTTATTTATTGTTTTTTAATTGGTGTTTTATACATGCACATAAAGGGGGGATTCACTGTGGTATATTCATATATTGACATATGAATTTTTATGGGGCACAAACATTCATACCATAGCAATATTGGGGCAGAGTTGGGGCATAGTTACATATAATGTTTTACTATTATTACTTAGAGCATGGGCTCAGAAGAAAGACCAGGTTTTAATCAGGCCCTAGCATTTCCTAGCTGTGGGATCCTGGATAATTTAATCTCTGTGTGTTTTTGTCCTCTCATATGTAAAATCAGGATAACAATAATATCCATTTCATGGATTTGTGGGAGTTAATGAGTTAATGCACATACATATAAGTATTGGGAAAAGATACTCACATATACTAAGCACTCAACAAATTTAAACGTTTGGTTCTGTATACATGTCTCTGTTCAATCAGCTGTTTCATATTAATGTTTATAGCAATATCATATCAGTGTTCAATAGCTGGATAATTCACAATATCTAAGCTGTGGAACCAACCTAGTTGCCCTTCAACAGACGAATGGATTTTAAAAATGTACTATATATACACAATGGAATATTAGTCATAAAGAAGAATGAGTTTATAAAATTTGCTGGTAAATGGATGGAACTATAGAGTATTACACTATGTGAAATAACCCAGTCCCCAAAAATCAAAAGTCAAATGTTTTATCTGATATGTGGAAGCTAATCCAAAATAAGGGGAGGGAGATATAAAGAATAATAGAAGAAATATTAGTGGAGTAGACAAAGAGAAATCAAGGGAAGGGAGAAGATATGTGATAGATAAAGTCAGTGGAATGAATCTGACCTAACATTCCTATGTACATATATGAATATACCACAGTGAATCCCACCATCATACACATGCATAAGACACTAACAACAACAAAAGAAACTAAACTAAACTAAAAGTAAACAGCAGAAATACCAGTAGAGTAGAGGGAAAGGAACAGGAAGTAGGAGGAAGGGAGGGGAAGGGGAAATTCTAGGGAATTAATTAGAACAAATTATTCTTCATGCTTTCATAATTATGCCAAAGTGAATTCTATCATCATGTATAACTAAAGAGAAGCAATAAAAATTTTTAAATATTCATATAAAATACTGTTATTTTTTTTGTGTGTGTGTTTGTGGTGCTGGTATTGAACTCAGGGCCTAGTGCATGAGACGCAAGCACTCTACTAATTGAGCTATATCCCCAGGCTTAAAATAGCTGTTTCATTAAAAAAGGGTGGAACAAATTGGTGTGAATATACTTTGTATGCAACCAGAGATATGAAAAATTGTGCTCTATATGTGTAATATGAATTGTAAGGCATTCTGTTGTTATATATAAATTTTTAAAAATTAATAAAAAATGAAAAAATGTGACACATTTATGGGATACAAAAATAATAATGAATTATTATTAATTAAATTATAGTGATTAACATCTCTATTTTTCAACTATTTATGTGTCAGCTAGCTTTTAATACCTATTTGTCTTCTATGCCTAATTCGGTGTCTCTCCAAGATTAGATGTTTAGGAAAGAAGTGTGTTCAATTGAATAATGAATGCTGATATGTAGTAGATGGTATATTGAAAGTTGAGTTAAAGGCCCTTGATAGGCCTTAAAATACAGGATAATAAACACTGTTTGAATAAATGGGATCCATTTCCTTTTAGAACTTTCACAGATCAGTCAAAGTTTCAGAGCAAGCTCTATATCTGAGAAATAGCCACAAGGTGGTGATATTGCAGAGCACATTCAAACTGCCTAAGAAAATACTAGAATAATCCAGCTTCTTTCAGCCTGGAGAGTATGTTGATATATTTTCTCTTGCCTTTTCCAGAACTTGATTCCGTCATTTCTTTCCCCTAGCACTGGAGTACAGGCCTTACTATCCCAGGCTCCTGGGGAAGATGACTGACACTCCAGGCATTGTCGTTACTAGAGAATAATAATGCAGCTAAGTATGTTTCTGGTTCTTCAGAATGATGAGTTTCTAATTCCTATCCCACTGACCCCCTGATTACTATGGTATGCCTTCCACCATGGAGAGGAATAAGATGATGAAGGACAAGAAAAATATTTTTTAAGGAGATATGTGCTATATCAGGCATTTTATATAATCATTTCTTTTAATTTCCACAACAACCCTATGAAATATATGAAGTCATTTTTAAAATATCTATCATCAAGCTTCAGCAATTATTAACATGTGAATGTCCAATATTTTTCAGTCACATTTTTAACTCACTTCTAGCAACCTGCCATCATTGGAATATTTTGGCAGGGTACTGGATTGAACCCAGGGGTGCTTTATTTACCACTGAACTACATCTCCAGCCCTTTTTATTTTTAATTTTGAGACAAGATTTTACTAAGTTTCTGAGGGTCTTACTAAGTTTCTGAGACTGGCCTCAAATTTGTAATCCTCCTGCCTCAGCCTCCTGAGTCACTGGAATTACAGGAGTGAACCTCTCCAATCAGCCCATCATTACAATATTTGGAGGAAATTTCAGATATCATATCATGCCATTCATAAATACTTTTTTACATTTCTCTAAGAAATAAGAATTGTTAAATTTCTCAAAGAAATAAGAATTGTTAGAAAACATAAATGTATTTTAAAACAAATGTTTTTTAAACTTTTTAAAAATTTTAGTTGTGGATGGACACAATATCTTTATTTTACTTATTATTAGTGGTGCTGATGATCAAACCCAGTGCCTCACACATGCTAGGCTGTTGAGAATCACTCCCTCTGGCAAAGTGCCAGGCGCCATCTTGACTTGGTTGTGGCTCTCAAAACTAGACAAGCACTCTACCACAGAATTATAGCCTCAGCCTTCATTATCACATCTTAAAACATTTTTTTAGTGTTCAAATTCCTCTGGTTAGCCTGTTAAAAAACTATTTACAATTGTTCTATTCAAATTAGCCTCCAAATAAAGTGGATACATTCCATTTGTTTGGTATGTGATAAAGCATCCTATTTTAAAAACAGGATCAGAGAGGACCATCTATTCAGCGTTAAAAACTGTCCTACATTGTGAAAGGAGTTTGGAATTCAAATATTAGGAAGTTACAGGCCCTGTACTCCAAAGACTCAGTCTCATGCTCCTGTAATGCTCTGTATTTCTGTTACAGGACTTATCATAAGTGTTTATGTGTCTGCCTTCCAAGAGAGATAATGAATTCCTCAATGCTAGGGGCTATCTCATATTCAACACTTTATCCCTAATTCCTAATATAGTCCTTGACATATAATAAGAATTTAATAACTATAGAAAGTGTAAAATTTTGTTTGAGCAGGCAATAGGAACCAATAAAGAGTTTTGAGCAATGCAATAACATGGTAAGATTTACAATGTGGGTAGATAATTTAAGTTGCCAATTTTATTTGAGTCATTTTAGTCTTTAGGCAGGGAGATGGTGGGGGCCATTACTGTAATGAATTCAAGAGAGAGAGAGAGAGAGAGAGAGGATGAGGATCAGAGATAGGGTACAAGCAGTAAAGACAGTGAAGAATTATTGAGGAAGTACTTTTTAAATTAATTAATTATTTTTACACAAATGGAGCACAACTTTTCATTTTCCTGGTTATACATGATGTAGGGTAACACCATTCATGCAATCATACATAGGGGTAATAATATCCATCTTATTCCACAATCTCCCCCCACACCCCCCCCTCTCCCCTTCCTACCCGCTTCTCAATCCAAATTTCCTCCATTCTTCCCTTGCCCTCACCTTATGGATCAATATCCACTTATGAGAGAGAAAATTCAGCTTTTGTTTTTTTGGGATTGGCTTACTTCGTTAAGCATGTTATTCTCCAACTCCAACCATTTACTGGTAAATGCTATTATTTCATTCTTCTTTAAGGCTCAGTAATATTCCATTGTGTATATATACCACAGTTTCTTTATCCATTCATCTACTGAAGGGCATCTAGGCTATTTCCACAGTTTCACTATTGTGAATTGAGCTGCTATAAACATTTAAGTGGCTGCATCACTGTAGCATACTGATTTTAAGTCCTTTAGGTATAGCCCTAGGAATGGGATAGCTGGATCAAATGGTGGTTCCATTCCAAGTTTTCTAAGGTATCTCCATACTGCTTTCCAAAGTAGCTGTACCATTTTGCAATGCAACTATCAATGAATCAGTGTACCTTTTGCCCCACACCCTCTCCAGAATTTATTGTTGCTTGATGTTTTCATAATTGCCATTCTGACTTGGGTGATATGAAAGTTTTGATTTGCATTTCTCTAATTGCTAGCAAGGTTGAATATTTTCTCATAAATTTGTTGATCACTTGTATATCCTCTTCTGTGAAGTGTCTGCTCATTTCCTTTCCCCATTTATTGATTGAATTATTTGTGGGGTTTTTTTTGTGTTAAGGTTTTTGAGTTCTTTATATAACCTGAAGATTGCTGCTCTATTTGATGTGCCTGTGGTAAAAACTTGCTCCCATACTGTAGGCTCTCTCTTCAACTCATTATTTGTTTCCTTTGCTGTGAAGAAGCTTTTTAGTTTGAATCCATCCCATTTATTGATTCTTGATTTTATTTCTTGTGCTTTAGGAGTCTTGTTAAGGAAGTCAGGTCCTAAGCTGACACAATGAAGATTTGGGCCTGCTTTTTCTTTTATATTAGGTGCAAAGTCTCTGACCTAATTTTGAGGAAGTAATTTTGACAGGACTTCTTAGCAATTTCTTAGATGTGAAAAGAGAGTTTGAAGAGTTTCAAGTTTCTGACTTGAAAGGTTATATGAGTGATGGTTGTGCCACCAATGGAGATTTGCAATAAAGGCAAGTAGTTTTGGGGTGTTGAAGAATAGTTTCATCTTGGACATACTGAGTTCAAAGTGTTTATGCTATCTATGTTCAGGAGTTGTTATACAGAAGGGTGCATGAAACCAAAGCTTGGGAGATATGTCATAATTGAAAGTATAAATCTAAGAATTATTAACATGTAGTGGATAGTTAAAAGCCTGTTAGGGAATGTCATCATTCAGAGGATATCATCCCAAAGTCTTGAACACTAAGTTAAGAAAACTAAGACTTCATTATGTAGGTGGAGGACTTCAGGGACTTCAAAGATAAGGGAATGATTTATAGTGTTTTTTTTTTTAAGTGGTAGCTTAGGAAGTAAGAAGGATTCTGTGGGATGTGGGGGATTGGAACTACAGAGAGGAGAAAATTGGGATGGAGTGCTGTGGTAGCTCAGGTATAGAGAAAAAGAAAGAAATCAAAGCTATTTACTAGGAAAAAAATGGAAAGCACTGAAAATACTAACAAATGATCATTCATTTCATTTTTGTATATGGTCTTATTTAATCCTCACAACCACTTTATGAGGCAGAAAGATTATTGCCTTCATTTTAGGCATAAGGAAACTGAGGTAGAAAGGTAAAGTATTTGCTGAAGATCCCCAAATTAGTGCATTGCAGAACCTAGATTTAAGTGCAAATATATATTTATTCAATATACTCTCAACCTCATTGTTTTGCCCTGATTCCATTAGGGCACCAATAGGTTATCAGTTAGGATTAAGTTCAACTGGGAGGTAACACTAATCCAAAGTAATAGTATAGAAATTAATTTTTATTTAATGTGAAAGGCTAGGAGTATGCTTCCTTTAACTTATTTATCCATAATTTCCACAATGTAAACTTCAACCTAACAGTTCAAGATGTAACCTCAGTCTCCATACCTGTATTTCAAACCGCAAAATGTAAAGTGAGAGGTGAAGGACAGGACAGATATTGAGGAAAATCTACCAGTCTAAGATAAGTGGCCATTCTTCTGCTGTGGGTAATTTCTTGGAGCATTTTTTTTTTACCAATTGGCAATTGAAACAGAGAATTCAGGAAACCTATTAGAGTAAAATTTTTTTTTTTTTAACAGTGGGTGCATCTTTCTGCTCTCTTAGAAAACTACATCCTCTGCTCTTAAGAGAATCTCTTCTTTCTTTCTCTAATTATGAGATTCTAGTGGAGCCTTCCAATCAGTATGTCCATTCCTAGCCAGACCTGATTTGATTGGTTGTGGTAAGTGAATGTAACCTAGGTAAGGAAATCAAGTCCCCAATGACATATTGCATCTAGCCAAACCCTACCTGCCTACACTTACCACAGAGTTAATCCATATCAGTGGACCTGAAGAAACTAAGTGGATGTACACTCCCCAAATGACAAATGGGTGGAAATTGACCACTATTTACTTCAATCTACCCCAACTCCAAGCACCCTTGATTATTGTGACTGACAACCAAATGTCTCAACCCTAGGGGAATAGTGAAATAGGTCAGCATTTTGCATTCACATCCAAATATAGCTATCTCTTATTACATTTGGGTTCAAGGCTCTGGTCTTACCTGCAGTCAAGGCCCACTTACATTCTTCCTTTTCCTTTAGTTATATATACCTTCTGATAAATTCCTCATTTTGCCCAAGTTAACTTTTTTCTATCACTTATAATCAATAACCTTTTGATTAAAATTGTCCTTTAAAATATAATTCTGAAATTGACATAGAATATTCATTTAAGGTATGTGTATATTTAACTGGGGTATGACAAATAGTGATTGAAATAAGGGACACTATGAGACTGAATAGTATACATAAGAAACAATAAGCATTTGAAATCAACATAAAACAAGTAGGTACTGTAGGTTTTACCTAGGTTTGCCATGTCTTGGGCCTTGAGCTGATTTTCTACACCCACAGGCCTATACACTTGTATGTAGTTGCAGTGCAACCATTCACATAAGTTGCCTAGTTATTATTCATTGTGAGAATGTTTTAGTTTAAATATGTTTTGTTTATATATATTTTTAATTTAAAATATATATAAATTTGTTGTTACAATTTTTTAAATTGTGACCTTATTAAGTTCTTGGTTATAGCTTTTTAAAAGTCTGTCTGCTCATTCCACCTTCTGTGTCATCTCAGTGTCCATTTCTATTGATTGCCTTTTCTTGAGTATGGGTTACATTTTCCTATATTTTTATATGTTTACATCATTTTGAAATGTCTTTTGAACTTTGTAAAATGTAGGTTGTAGAGAATCTGAATTCCATTTTCTACTTTGAAAATTATTGATTTTGTTTGTTTTAACTAGGCAATTAACTTACCTGAACCCAATATATATTAATTATCACCCCTGCAGTCAAGAACACTTGCAAATTAATCAGATCTTTCAACTTTAGATTGGCTACATGGAGCTTGCTGCTCATGTTCATAGTTCAGGAGTTGGCCAGAGATCTGGGCAGAATTTATGCACAGAATTTAGACCATTTCTTCTCTGGCTTCTTTTTAGCATTTTATCTCTGCATGTTCAGTTACTGTAGATGAGTCTAGAGCTCTGTGTTCTGGTTCTTCTAGCAAGTAAAAAGGAAGCTTTTCTTTTCTTTCTTTCTTGTTTGCCTGGGATGGACTGGTGTTAGCTCTTTAGCCCAGAGACACTTTACCACTGAGCTATATCCCCCATCCCTTTTCATTTTTTTATTTTGACTCATTGAGTTCAATGGTACTTTCAAATTTATATTCCCTTTAATTTCTGTCTGGTTTAGTTTGCCTTCAATTTCTTGAGGTAGTTTGTTTGTAATTTTTGGTTTTGTTCTTTACTATTTGCCAAAAATATATAGTTTTTATCTGATGAAAGGAAATACTTAGATACCACCACAAATCTCTGTCTGGCCTAATGTACAAACTGCAGTCAATGTAGCACAATAATTCCAGTAATGTAGTGCAAATATACTCAAGATCTAGATGTTGGATTCAGCATATAAGGCTTCATATAGGACATTTTTACAACTTTGTAAAGACAATGTAATGGTGTTTCAGGATGATATCATTGGAAATGTGAAAAGCTTGGAAAGTTTGGTCTTGGGATTCTCATGAGCTTTCATTTTTACCCTAGACAGGAAAAATCTCAGTGCCACCCACTTAGGGTCTCATTGAATAAACTCTATTGTGATGTCTTTTTAAAGCCTCTAGTGAAAGCTTACTTTCTCTTATTCCAGTGAACTCATTTCTATACAATTTATTTTTTTAAATATTTATTTATTTATTTTTTAAATATTTATTTATTAGTTATTGGTGGACACAACATCTTTGTTTGTATGCAATTTAAAAGTTACAATGCCATATTAAATTCTCTACCATGTCTTCTGTCAGAACTAGTATCTAGGATCCAGAGAAGTGGATAACGTAAAAAATCGTTTTAGCAGGCTGAATGCTTACAGATTTTAAAAAGCATTTCATTGAGTTATTATTTATATATGATAAACTACATATATTTAATGTATACAATTCAACAGGTTTGGACATATGCTTAAGCCTGCAAAAGCACCACTTCAATCAATAGACATTTTCATCATTCTCAAAAATTTCCTTCTCATTCTTTTCTTTGTATGTGTGACAAGAAAACATAACAGGGGATATAATATCCTATCAAATTTTTAAATAAGTAGCTTACTCTTGTTGGCTATAGTATCTAGACTCTTTGACACATCTCTAAAACTAATTCATCTTTTATTTATTTCAATTGACATATAAAACAAAAAGTATATGTTAACGGGATACCATGTGATGTTTTGACATAGGCTTATACTGTATGATGTTTGAATCACACATATATTTTAAAAATGTCTATCTCCTCAAATATTTATAATTTTATTGCAAAAAATCAAAATCCTTTCTTCTATCTTTCTAAAATATACAGCACATAATTGTTATTTATAATCATCCTATTGTGTGATACATTAAAACTTATTAGCCTTATCTAATTGTACCAAAGTACCCATTGAGTAACCTCTCCCCACTATTCCCTTCTTCCTACTTTCCTCTGCCATTCCACCCAGAACAGAACTCTTTTAGATTTTACGTGTGAGTGAGATCATACAGTACATTTTGTATTTGACCTATTTTACTTAATATGATAATCCCTAGTTGCATCCATGTTGCTGAAAATGTCAGGATTTCATCCTCATACGTAGCTGAATAGCTTTCCCTAACCTTCACATTTTGTTTATCCAATTTATCATTTGGCATTCATTCGAACTGCGTAACAATGAGCCCCGGGGCCCAGCGGCTACCCTCGCTTCCCACCTCCGCCTGAACCCCTCTTGGCCCAGAACAAGACCGCACTTCACTAGGGTCCTCCACCCCGGTTCTGCCCCTCACTTGTGGCTAGCCTCCGACCCTCTGCCAACAAGAAGGGAGTTGAAATCAAACTTTTCCGGGGCAACCCAGGTGCCGCGCCGACCCCTTACCCCGCCCAGGCCCACCCGTACTCTGGGCCGGCCCCACCACCCACCGTGAACGCGGCCAAGACCGCGGTTTTCGCCCAGCCTCTTCCCACCCTCCGCCCCGAGACCCTGAACGCCGGTGCCGCAAAGCCCAGGAGATGGCCTGTCAATCTCTGGAGTAAGCGCTTCGGATTGGACTATTGCCGAGACTCTGGGGACCTGGGCCAAACTTTGCCCCCGACATGGATTGTGGATGATTCCATGATAAAATTGAGGTTCGGGATTTCAGACGTGGAAGGAAGCGGTACAGTCCCATCCCCCACAAGGGACACTCCACTAAGGCAATCAGCGGCCACCATCTTGGAGAGCTGAAGTATCCACCGCCACTCTCCGACAGATTGCAACAACAAAACAGGTGTGTGTCACTCAGCTCAGCCCCCATACATAGGGGGATTTCGCATAAAATCTCTCCTAGACTTTCCGGGGGAGGGAGTATCAGAGTGAGCCTGCATAAAGACTAAGGAGAAACTAGAGGCACCTGACCTTCAACCCCCCTCCCATCAGCAGCCAAAACAAAACCTGTCTAGCCAGCGCTGGGGGAGGGGCAAGCAGAAAAAATCAAAACCATAGAGTGCCGGGGATCCCAAAAGCCAACTGTGTGACCCCGGAGATCCAGGCTGTCTGATTCGTGCGGCCTGCCCCGCGGCTACAGAAGGTGTGGCGCTGCAGAGAAGGGATTAACTAGCAAGCAGGGAGATAAGTGGCTGCGATACAGTGGAATCCCGCCAGCCAAGCCCGCACTGACCCCCGGGCTGAGTTCGGGATTTCAGACGGGGAAGGAAGTGGTACAGTTCTATCCCCCAGAAGGGAAACAAAACAATAGAGTGCCGGGGTTCCCAATAGCCACCCTCCACACCCAACAAACGGCAGGCCCAGAGTACAGTTTGAACTGCCGAGAACCATCACTCAGGGAAAATCTGGTCTAGCAGGAGAAACCAAGACTACCAGGAGAAACCAGGGGACTAGAGGCAAGGCCCTCGTGACTGGACGGCTGTAAACTGCAGGCCCGCCGGTGACAGTTCACCCACTGCCCGCGTAACTGGGTGGTAGGAGAACGCCCGCCCGCTGGCGACTGATCACCTGCCCGCGGCCTGTGATACTGGGCGGCTGGAGACCGCCCGCCTGCCGCGACCGGGAGCTGAAACCAAACAGAGACAGTCCAGTCACACACCCCCATTAGGACACCCCGGCAAGGAGAATGGGGCCCGTCATAGCAGAGTAGTGTCGTCACTGGAGCTTGGACGTCGGAATTCCTTCCCAGCGGAATCCACGTTAGCAGACATAGTTTAACAACACAAAGGAGAGACATCAGAGTAATACAGAAACAAAACAAATCTATAGAAGAGAGCAGAAACACGACAATCAAATAGAGCTGGAAAGTAACATGGACAACATGAGAAAACAAGGGAAAAAAGGATTACAAACAATGCAAGACAACTCAATTCTACAGGAGGACATAGAAACATCAGAAGCAGGGATAGGGAAAGAACTCAAGGCATACCTAACTCGAATGGAAAGGAATATTAGAGAAGACATGAGACAGCAAGTCCAAGAAATTAAAGTATATTTTGAAAATGAATTAAACAAACAAATTCAAATGGCAAAGAACGAGCTCTACCAGGAGATAGAGATCTTAAAAAAAATCAAACAATAATCCTAGAATTGCAGGAAACTATAAACCAAATTAAAAACTCAAACGAGAATATTACAAATAGACTTGATCAAGTAGAAGTCAGAACATCAGATAATGAAGACAAGGTTTATCAACTTGAAAAGAATATAGTCAACACAGAAAAGATGCTTAAATCCCACAAGCAATCTATTCAAGAGATATGGGATGTCATAAAAAAACCAAATTTGAGAGTCATAGGGATAGAAGAAGGCACAGAGGTTCAAACCAAAGGAATGGACAGCATATTAAATGAAATAATTCTAGAAAACTTCCCAGAGATGAAAGATGGAATGCATTGCCAAATCCTGGAAGCCTACAGGACCCCAAACATTCAAAACCATAATAGACCAATACCAAGACATATAATTATGAAGATAGCCAACGTACAGAACAAGGAGAGAATATTAAAAGCTACGAGAGAAAAGAAGCAGATTACATTCAGGGGTAAACCAATTAGGTTAACGACCGATTTCTCATCATAGACTTTGAAAGCGAGAAGATCCTGGAACAATGTATTTCAAATGCTGAAAAATAATGGATTCCAACCAAGAATACTGTATCCAGCAAAACTGAGCTTCAAATTTGACAATGAAATTAAAATCTTTCACGATAAACAAAAGCTAAAAGACTTTGCAGCAAGAAAACCAGCTCTGCAAAGCATTTTGAGCAAAACACTACAAGAAGAGGAATTGAAAAATAGTGCCCAAAACTAACAGCAGGAGGTATCTCAGTAAAGGGGGGGGGGGAAATAACCAAAAAGTAAAACTAGCCAAACTAAAATAAATAAATAAAGAAGCATGACTGGAAGTACATACAAATCATATCTCAATTGTAACCTTAAATGTTAATGGCCTAAACTCACCAATCAAGAGACATAGGCTGGTAACCTGGATCAAAAAAAACAAATCCAACAATATGCTGCCTTCAGGAGACTCATATGATAGGAAAAGACATACACAGGCTGAAGGTAAAAGGTTGGGAAAAATCATACCACTCACATGGCCCTCGGAAGCAAGCAGGAGTGGCCATACTCATATCGAATAAAATCAACTTCAAACGTAAGTTAATCAAGAAGGATAAAGAAGGACACTATATACTGTTAAAAGGAACCATCCACCGACAAGACATAACAATCATCAATTTGTATGCACCAAACAATGGAGCTGCAACGTTCATAAAACAAACTCTCCTCAAGTTCAAGAGTCAAATAGACCACAACACAATAATTATGGGTGACTTCAACACACCGCTCTCGCCATTAGACAGATCCTCTAGACAAAAGCTGAATAAAGAAACTATGGAACTCAACAGCACAATCAATAACCTAGACTTAACCGACATATATAGAATATATCAACCATCATCAAGTGGATACACGTTCTTCTCAGCAGCACATGGATCCTACTCAAAGATAGACCATATATTATGCCATAAGGCAACCCTTAGTAAATATAAAGGCATGGAGATAATACCATGCACCATATCTGATCATAATGGAATGAAATTGGAAATCAATGATAAAAGAAGGAAGGAAAAATCGTACATCACATGGAAAATGAACAATATGTTATTGAATGATCAATGGGTTATAGAAGACATAAAGGAGGAGATGAAAAAATTCTTAGAGTCAAATGATAACACAGACACAACATACCGGAATCTATGGGACACAATGAAAGCAGTTTTAAGAGGGAAATTCATTTCTTGGAGTTCTTACCTCAAAAAAAGAAAAAACCAACAAATAAATGAACTCACACAACACCTCAAAAACCTAGAAAAGGAAGAGCAAAACAACAGCAAATGTAGTAGAAGACAAGAAATAATTAAAATTAGAGCAGAAATCAACGAAATTGAAACAAAAGAAACCATTGAAAAAATTGATAAAACTAAAAGTTGGTTCTTTGAAAAAATAAATAAGATAGACAAGCCCTTAGCCATGCTAGCGAAAAGAAGAAGAGAGAGAACTCAAATTACTAACATACGGGATGAAAAAGGCAATATCACAACAGACACTACAGAAATACAGAAGATAATTAGAAAGTATTTTGAAACCCTATATTCCAATAAAATAGAAGATAGTGAAGATATCGATAAATTTCTTAAGGCATATGATTTGCCCAGATTGAGACAGGAAGACACACACAATTTAAACAGACCAATAACAAAGGAAGAAATAGAAGAAGCCATCAAAAGACTACCAACCAAGAAAAGCCCTGGACCGGATGGGTATACAGCGGAGTTCTACAAAACCTTCAAAGAAGAATTAATACCAATACTTTTCAAGCTATTTCAAGAAATAGAAAAAGAAGGAACTCTTCCAAATTCATTCTATGAGGCCAACATCACTTTGATCCCCAAACCAGACAAAGATACTTCAAATAAAGAAAACTACAGACCAATATCTCTAATGAACTTGGATGCAAAAATTCTCAATAAAATTCTGGCGAATCGAATACAAAAACATATCAGAAAACTTGTGCACCATGATCAAGTAGGATTCATTCCTGGGATGAAAGGCTGGTTCAATATACGGAAATCAATAAATGCTATTCACCACATCAATAGACTTAAAGACAAGAACCATATGATCATCTCGATGGATGCAGAAAAAGCATTTGACAAAGTACAGCATCCCTTTATGTTCAAAACACTAGAAAAACTAGGGATAACAGGAACTTACCTCAACATTGTAAAAGCTATATATGCTAAACCTCAGGCTAGCATCATTCTAAACGGAGAAAAACTGAAGGCATTCCCTCTAAAATCTGGAACAAGACAGGGATGCCCTCTATCACCACTTCTATTCAATTTAGTTCTCGAAGTACTAGCCAGAGCAATTAGACAGACAAAAGAAATTAAAGGCATAAAAATAGGAAAAGAAGAAATTAAATTATCGCTATTTGCGGATGACATGATAATGTACTTAACAGACACAAAAGAGTCTACAAAGAAGCTGCTAGAGTTAATAAATGAATTCAGCAAAGTGGCAGGTTATAAAATCAACACGCATAAATCAAAGGCATTCCTGTATATCAGCAACAAAACCTCTGAAATGGAAATAAGGAAAACCACTCCATTCACAATATCCTCAAAGAAAATAAGATACTTGGGAATCAACCTAACAAAAGAGGTGAAAGATTTATACAATGAAAACTACAGAACCCTAAAGAGAGAGACAGAAGAAGATCTCAGAAGATGGAAAAATGTACCCTGTTCATGGATTGGCAGAACTAACATCATCAAAATGGCGATATTACCCAAAGTTCTCTACAGGTTTAATGCGATGCCAATCAAAATCCCAACGGCATTTCTTGTAGAAATAGACAAAGCAATCATGAAATTCATATGGAAAAACAAAAGACCCAGAATAGCAAAAGCAATTCTAAGCAGGAAGTGTGAATCTGGAGGTATAGCGATGCCAGAGGTCAAACTGTACTACAAAGCAATAGTAACAAAAACAGCATGGTACTGGTACCAAAACAGGCAGGTGGACCAATGGTACAGAATAGAGGACACAGAGACTAGTCCACAAAGTTACAACTATCTTATATTTGATAAAGGGAGTAAAAGCATGCAATGGAGGAAGGATAGCATCTTCAACAAATGGTGCTGGGAAAATTGGAAATCCATATGCAACAAAATGAAATTGAATCCCTTTCTCTCGCCATCCACAAAAATTAACTCAAAATGGATCAGGGAGCTAGATATCAAATCAGAGACACTGCGTCTGATAGAAGAAATATTTGGCTACGATGTACATATTGTGGGGTCGGGCTCTAAATTCCTTAATAGGACACCCATAGCCCAAGAGTTAATAACAAGAATAAACAAATGGGACTTACTTAAACTAAAAAGTTTTCTCTCAGCAAGAGAAACAATAAAAGAGGTAAATAGAGAGCCTACATCCTGGGAACAAATTTTTACCCCCCACACCTCAGATAGAGCCCTGATATCCAGAATGTACAAAGAACTTAAAAAATTAAACAATAAGATAACAAATAGCCCAATCAACAAATGGGCCAAGGACCTGAACAGACACTTCTCAGAGGAGGACATACAATCAATCAACAAGTACATGAAAAAATGCTCACCATCTCTAGCAATCAGATAAATGCAAATCAAAACCACCCTAAGATACCATCTCACTCCAGTAAGATTGGCAGCCATTATGAAATCAAACAATAATAAGTGTTGGCGGGGATGTGGGGAAAAGGGTACACTTGTACACTGCTGGTGGGGCTGCAAACTGGTGAGGCCAATTTGGAAAGCAGTATGGAGATTCCTGGGAAAGCTGGGAATGGATCCACCATTTGACCCAGCTATCGCACTTCTCGGACTATTCCCTGAGGACCCAAAAAGAGCGCACTATAGGGATACGGCTGCATCAATGATTATAGTGGCACAATTCACAATAGCTAGACTGTGGAACCAACCTAGATGCCCCTAAATAGATGAATGGATAAAAAAAATGTGGCATCTATACACAATGGAGTATTATGCAGCACTAAGAAATGACAAAATCATAGAATTTGCAGGGAAATGGATGGCATTAGAGCAGATTATGCTAAGTGAAGCTAGCCAAGCCCTAAAAAACAAAAGCCAAATGTCTGCTTTGATATAAAGAGAGCAACTAAGAACAGAACAGGAAGGAAGAGCATGAGGAAAAGACTACAGTAAACAAAGACGAATGGGGGAGAGAAACGGAGAGAGAAGGGAAAGCATATGGAAATGGTAGGAGACCTTCAATGATACATAAAATTATAAGAGGTCATGAGGGGCAAGGGGGAGGGAAAAAAAGGGAGAGAATTGAACAACAGCAGGGGAGGTAGAGAGGGAAGATGGGAGGGTAGGGGAGGGGAGGGGGGATAGTAGGGGATAGGAAAGGTAGCAGAATACAACAGTCACTAATATGGCATTATGTAAAAATGTGAATATGTAATAGATGTGATTCTGCAATCTGTATTTGTGGTGAAAATGGGAGTTCAAAACACAATTTGAGTCAAATGTATGAAAGATGATATATCATGAGCTATGTAATGCTTTAAATAATCAATAAAAATAGATACAATTTATCATTTGATGGAAACTTAGGTGCTATCCATTTCTCAGTTATTTCTGTGGGGATGTATCTATCATCAACATACTGATTTCATATCCTGTGAATATATAACCAAGAATGGCATTGCTGGATCATTTGGTAGTTCTATTTTTAATTTTTTGAGAAACCTGCATACTGTTTTCTATAGTGGCTCTACTAATATACACTCCTCCCAACTGTGTTCCCCTTTCTCTATAACCTCACAATCACTTGCTATTTGTTGTCTTTTTGATAATAAACATTCTACCTTGGTAAGTTGATACTTCATTGTGGTTCCAATTACTTTTTTGGTGTGAAGAATTTTTGTATGTTCTGAATATTAAGCTCTTATACAATTTACAAGTATTTCTCCACTTTTGTAAGATTGATTTTCACTTCTGTGATTATGTACTTTTGGGGTAACCAGGGATTGAACTCAGGGGTTTTCAACAACTGAACCACATCCCCAGCCCTATTTTGTATTTTATTTAGAGCCAGGGTCTCACTGAGTTGCTTAGTGCTTCACTTTTACTGAGGCTGACTTTGAACTCGCTATCCTCCTGACTCAGCCTCCAAAGCCGCTGGGATTGCAGGTGTATGCTACTGCACCCTGTAGTGAATATGTGTTTTAATGCACAAAAGATTAAATGTTGAGGCAGTCTGATCCATTTAATTTTTTCTTTTGTTTGTGTTTTGATATCATGTATGAAAAAGTAATGTGAAATACAGGATCATGGATTTGCCACTGTCTTGTCTTAGACAGTTTTGTGATTGTATGGCTTGTATTTATATTTTTAATGCATTTAGAGTTAATTTATGTATATGGAATTAAGTAAGGTTCCAAATTTGTGTTTTTGCATGTGAATATGCAGGTATTCCAGCACAATTTTGTTGAAGAGACTATTATTATTCATTGAGTAATCTTGGCATCATTATGAAAAATCAACTGTTTATAAATGTATTGATTTATTTCTCTACTCCCTATTCTGGTGCATTGGTTTATAGGTCTTGTCTTTATGTCAGTACCATGCTATTTTGATAATTGTCATTTTTGCTAAGTTTTGAAATCAGTGTGAGTTTTCCAGCTTTGTTCTTCTTTTTCAAAATTATTTTGTCTGTTATGAGCTCTTCAAAATTCCTTATGTTTGGCGGATAAGCTTTTCCAAAATGGCCATTGGAAGTGGGATGGTAATTCTATTTAATCTGAAGATCATTCTGTTTAGTATGACCAACCTAAGAATAGTGAGTATTTAAACCCATGAATAAGGGATGTATTTCCATTTATGTAGGCCTTTAATGTCATTCAGAATTGTTTTGAAGTTTTTAATGTACATGTCTTTCATCTTATAGATTAATTTTAGTCCTAGATATTTTATTATTTTGGATGCTACTACAAATGGATTTTTTAAACTTTCTTTTTCAAATTATTCATTGCTGGCATGTAGATAAACAGGTGGCTTTTGTGTGGTGATCTTGTACCATTTTGCTTTAATGAATTTGTTTATTCTCTAGTAGTTTTTCATGGATTTTTAGGGTTATAAATGCATATATATATGTATATATATATATATATATATATATATATATATATGCTTATATACACATATAAATATGTGTGTGCATGTATATATGCATATATCATGTCTGGATAAAGATAGTTTTACATTTTCTTTTCCAATTTGGGTGCTTCTGTTTATCTTGCCTAATTGCTTTGGATGGGATATCTAATATGTTGTAGAATAGCAAAGGTGAACATGGGCATCCTGTGTTTATTCCTGAATTTAGAGTGAAAACTTTCAGTTTGGTGCCATGCAGTGCATGATATTAGTTTCTGATTGTTAAATAAGTGCTCTTTTTCATTTTAAAGATGTTCTCTTCTATTCTTAGTTTGATGACTTAGTCAAAAAAAGTTTTGACCCTATCCAGAATTCCTAGTAACTTTTCCTGCAACTTTAAGGTACTTTACCTTATTATGCTTTCATATTTATTTTTTTATAACATGAAGCTTTTTTCAAATGATTTTTATGCAACAAATCAGATGATCACTTTTTTGTCATTTTATTAATATGGTATAATATCATGATTTTGTTGTGATGCACCACCCTTGTATTCCTGGGATAACTCTTACTTGCTCATGGTGGGCACAGTTATCATCTTTTCAATATGCTATTGAATTCAGTTTTCTAAATCTAGTGAGGTTTTGAGATGAGTAATTTTTAATCAATTGAAATGAATGTTCCAGAGAGCACATGTAAAGAATTCAGAGAAAGGGCAATGATGAGAGAGTGTGCCTTTGAAGGACAGAATGTAGCTGCAAGTATATGAAGACAAATAGCAGAGTGACTTCCAATTTGTGTAGTGTTCCAGAATAAATCATTGCCTAAGGGCATACAGTTGGTAAGTGGTAGGACTGGGACTAGAATTTATGTTGCCTTCCATGAATGCCATGAATACTTCATTACACCACACTGCTGACCAGAAGAGCTGGCTTAAGTTTGTTAGTCTCTCAAAATTCTATGTGGTTTAGTTCTTTTCTTCAGAATAATTTCCCAGAAACTCTCCAAGAAAAAGTACTGATGACTGTCCAAATATCCCTGCCATTGTCCGCTCTTTCACCTGCAAATAATGGGAGAACTGAAAATTCTCAGGAGGAAGCGTGGTCAAATGAGGAGAGGCAGAAGATTGCTTGAACCTAAAATATTTTTTACTTCACCTTTGAAAGTTTCAGTACAAAATGCTTATCAGGAGAAGCTAAATCATAGAAAGAGTAACATTTCTGCCCAAATAAACAATAAATACTTCTCTGAGTTTTTTTTGTGGGGGGGGGGGCTGAGAATTGAACTCAGGGACACTCAATCACAGAGTCACATCCCCAGCTCTATTTTGTATTTTATTTAGAGATAGGATCTCACTGAGTTGCTTAGCTCCTTGCTTTTTGCTGAGGCCTGGATTTGAACTCGTTATCATCCTGTCTTAGCCTCCCCAGCCACAGGGATTACAGGCATACAACATGGTACCTGGTCTTCTCTGAAGTTTTTATTTGGAAAATCAAAATGTATAGCAAATGAATAAGATTATTATAATAAACCACTATGTATCCATCATCTAGCATTAGCATTTCTCTCACTGTTGTGTTTTATTTATAATATATCATTTTGTTTTATTTTTATTATTAACAAAAATTATTTGTACAAATTTACAGGTTTATTTATAATATTATATGCATACATATATTAGGCATTGATCATATCTACCCTCTCTTACTTTCCATTTTCCCTGCTCCTCTTCTACCCTTCTCATTCCCTAATTGTGCACTATTCACATGAATTAACCTTGAATTAGCCTATAAACAGATAGGTGGTTAAGGAAAACATCACACCCCACCCCACACAAACAAGGGAGCATTATTCATCTACAAACAAAAATGAAATCATGCAATTTGTAGGAAAACAAATGGAACTGAAAATAATCAGATTAAGTGAAATAATACAGATGCAGAAATATAAGCATTGCATGTTTTATGACATATGTGTAAACCAAGAAAGAGAGCATGGGGTGGGGAGAGGGCCAGGGGGAGAGGGAAATAATTTTAAATCAAATTTTAAGCAACATAATTTTATCAGTAAACATTGTTTTTCTTTTTTATGCTTTTTAGATGTATATGACAGCAGAATGTATTTTTAAATGTTTATTTTTTAGTTGTAGTTAGACACAATATCTCTATTTTATTTATTTTTATGTGGTACTGAGGATCAAACCCACGGCCTCACACATGCTAGGTGAGCACTGTACCACTGAGCCACAACCCCAGCCCAGTAGAGTGTATTTTGACATATTGTACATATGTGGAGTATAGTGTCCCATTCTTGTGGTTATACATGATGTGGAGTTAACACTGGTCATGTCTTCATACATGAACATAGGAAAGTTATGTCTGATTCATTCTACTGTATTTCCTGTTCCTATCCCCCCCCTTCCCTTCAGTCCGCTTTGTCTAATCCAATAACGTCTATTCATCCCTTCCCACTTTATTGTAGATTACCATCCATGTATCAAAAAGAACATTCGACCTTTGGTTTATTGGAATTGGCTTATTTCACTCAGCATGACAGTATCCAGTTTCATCCATTTACTGGCAAATGCCATAATTTCATTCATTTTTTATAGCTGAGTAATATTCCATTGTGTATATATACCACATTTTATTTATCCATTCATCTGTTGAAGGGCACCTAGGTAGGTCCCATACTCTAGCTATTGTAAATTGAGCTGCTATAAACATTGATGTTTCTGAGTCACTATAGTATGCTGATTTTAAGTCCTTTGACTATATACTGAGGGGTGGGATAACTGGGTCAAATGGTGGTTCCATTCTTAGATTTTTAGGAATCTCCATGCTGCTTTCCAGATGGTTGCATTAATTTGCAGTGTCACCAGCAATGTATGAATGCACATTTTCCCTACATCCTCACCAACATTTATTATTACTTGTATTTGCTGAAATTGCCATTTTCACTGCAGTGAGATGGAATCTCAGTGTAGTTTTAGTTTGCATTTCTTTAGTTGCTAGAGATGTTGAACATTTTTCATATATTTGTTGACCAATATTATTTCTTCTTCTGTGAAGTACCTGTTCAGTTCCTTTGCCTATTTGTTTATTGAGGTTTTTTTTTTTTTGATGTTAAGTATTTTGAGTTCTTTATATATCCTGGAAATTCATGCTCTATCTGGGGTGCATGTGGTAAAGATTTTCTCCCATTCTGTAGTTTCTGTATTCATGTTCTTGATTGTTTCCTTTTCTCAGAAGAACCTTTTTAGTTTGATTTCATCCCATTCATTGACTCTTGATTTACTTCTTGAACTTTTGAACTTATTCATCAGTAAACATTTGAGTATATATCTCTAAATAAGTATTTCTCAAAGTGTGATCTAAGAATTCCTGGAAATATTTAAAACATTTCCAAGCCTGAAGTATTAAACGTTATAGAAGACATGGTGATTAAGTGATCTAGAATTTATAACTTAAAGGGTTATACACATGAAGACATCTTCCTGAGAGGCATGATAAATTCAGGATGAGAACTAAAAAGGTAGTCAAGAAGCTTTGATTGGTGACCTCCACCTCTTGTCATGACCCAATAAAAGTGGCTGGATATACCATGGGTCTTAGTATATATTCTTTTATTGTAGCAACATACTAGATTCAGGATAATTTATAAAGAAAAGAGGTTTATGTAATTCACAGTTCTGGAGCTCCAAGAGCATAGAACTGGCATTTTCTTCACCCTGGTGAGGGCCTTCTGACTATATCTTTAGATATAGCATGGTAGCTGGCATTATGATGGGAATATATGTGGGGAGAAATCTCATGATAAGACAGAAAGGAAAAGGGCAAGCTTAAACAAATGAACTTGCTTTATAACAATTCATTCTTGTGAGAACTAATCCAGTCCTATGAAACCTGCATTAATTACTTGAGTGGTGTCCCCAAGGCCTAATGACCTCCCACTAGGCTCCCTATTAAAGATTCTGCCACCTCTCATTACTGCTACATTTGTGGAAGTTTTCAATACAAAAAACATTGTGGAACACACTCCAACTATATGTAAACCACAGCACCGCCCTAACTTAAGCAATGAGAGAACTGGAAAAAATATTATACAACTATTTTAGGAAAATGAACAACAAGCAATATAGGATTATGATCTCTGAGAAAAAAAAAAGAAATTAGATGAGCCCTATCATTTCCTCAGCTTACTGCCTGAAGGCATAGTCTAGGCTAAAACACCAGAGGGAACAATCTAAACAGTCCAGTAGGCTCACTGAACTGAGGAGGCGTAAAATGGGAATCTGAGAGAGCAAGGCAGCTAGAATTTATGGAACATTATACCAGAAAGGAAGGAGCTATTTGAAGAGGGCACTCCACAGAGCTGCCCTTGAATCTTCAGCTAAGTAATGCTTAGTGAATACATGTGACGAAACTTCTTAAGGCCAAAGGAAAAAATTAAAGATTATAGAAAACAATCCTTAGATATGAAATGCTCTGGGAAAAATTCCTATTTCCGTTAATCAGACTTATAACTAATAGAGGATAAGGTATAGTACTCAGAAGAGCTTTGTCTCATCAGTGGAGAAAAATTAGCCATAAACTAAATGCTGCTATAATCCTATTTAACAAAGCTTAAAATCAATACCTGAAAGAATCAAACTGTTTCCAAGTAATTTAACTGTGTCTCAGAGCAAAACTAAAAAATACGTTTATGAATATAAAAATATTCAGCATGAACCATAAAATTTCTAAATTAAATTTCATCAAAATTAATAACTTTTGTGTTTCAAAAACCAATGTTAAGAAAACAAAAAAGTTAAGGTATAGACTGGGAGAAAATATTTGCAAGTCACCTATTTAGTAAAGTATATGTATTCAGAATATATAAAGAAATCCTATAATTCAATGATAACAAAATAAAAAATTAAAATCAAGAGATGTTGGGCTGGGGATGTGGCTCAAGCGGTAGCGCGCTCGCCTGGCATGCGTGCGGCCCGGGTTCGATCCTCAGCACCACATACCAACAAAGATGTTGTGTCCGCCGAGAACTAAAAAATAAATATTAAAAATTCTCTCTCTCTCTCTCTCTCTCTCTCTCTCTCTCTCTCTCTCTCTCTCTCTCCTCTCTAACTCTCTCTTAAAAAAAAAAAGAGATGTTGACAGACACTCCATTAAAAATCTATATGAACAATAAATTGGAACATGAAAATTTGTTCAACAACATTATTTATTAGGGAAATGCCAAATAAAATCACATTGAGTTGCCACTGTATGCCTATATTAGAGTGCCTAGGAATAAAAAGACTGACAAACACCAAGTGATTGTGGGAATGTGGTACATTGTATGGTACAGCCTCTTTGGAAAACAGTTTGGCAGTTAAGTATAAAGTTCAAAATCCTACTACTAGATATTTACCCCAAATAAATAAAACCTATATTTCCACAAAGACCTACATATAAATGTATATAAGAGCTTTATTCATAACAGTCTCAAACTATAATAACTGAAATGTTCAACAATTGGTGAATACATACAACTGGATGTACAGACAAGCAATGGAATACTATTTGGTGATAAAAATTAACCATGCTGAGAAAAAACTTTTAAGTTTAATTAAGTCCCATTTGTTGATTCTTGTTGTTAACTCTTGTGCTATGGGTGTCCTATTAAGGAATTTGGAGCCCGACCCCGCAATCTGTAGATCGGAGCCAACTTTTTCTTCTATCAGATGCAGAGTCTCTGGTTTGATATCAAGCTCCTTGATCCATTTTGAGTTAACTTTTGTGCATGGCGAGAGAAAGGGATTCAGTTTCATTTTGTTGCATATGGATTTCCAGTTTTCCCAACACCATTTGTTGAAGATGCTATCCTTCCTCCATTGCATGCTTTTAGCCCCTTTATCAAATATAAGATAGTTGTAACTTTGTGGATTGGTTACTGTGTCCTCTATTCTGTACCATTGGTCCACCCGCCTGTTTTGGTACCGGTACCATGCTGTTTTTGTCACTATTGCTCTGTAATATAGTTTGAAATCTGGTATCGCTATACCACCAGATTCACACTTTCTGTTTAGAATTGCTTTTGCTATTCTGGGTCTTTTATTTTTCCATATGAATTTCATGATTGCTTTATCAATTTCTACAAGAAATGCCGTTGGGATTTTGATTGGCATTGCATTAAACCTATAGAGAACTTTTGGTAATATCGCCATTTTGATGATGTTAGTTCTGCCTATCCATGAACAGGGTATATTTTTCCATCTTCTAAGATCTTCATCTACTTCTCTCTTTAGGGTTCTGTAGTTTTCCTTGTATAAATCTTTCACCTCTTTTGTTAGGTTGATTCCCAAGTATTTTATTTATTTATTTTTTTTGAGGATATTGTGAATGGAGTGTTTTTCCTCATTTCCGTTTCAGAAGTTTTGTCGCTGATATACAGAAATGCCTTTGATTTATGCGTGTTGATTTTATATCCTGCCACTTTGCTGAATTCATTTATTAGTTCTAGTAGTTTCTTTGTAGACCCTTTTGGGTCTTCTAGGTATAGAATCATGTCATCTGCAAATAGTCATAATTTAAGTTCTTCTTTTCCAATTTTTATGCCTTCAATTTCTTTTGTCTGTCTAATTGCTCTGGCCAGTGTTTCGAGAACTATATTGAATAGAAGTGGAGATAGAGGGCATCCCTGTCTTGTTCCGGATTTTAGAGGGAATGCCTTCAACTTTTGTCCATTCAGAATGATGCTAGCCTGAGGCTTAGCATAGATAGCTTTTACAATGTCAAGGTAAGTTCCTGTTATCCCTAGTTTTTCTAATGTTTTGAACATAAAGGGATGCTGTACTTTGTCAAATGCTTTCTCTGCATCTATCGAGATGATCATATGGTTCTTATCTTTAAGTCTATTGATGTGGTGAATAACATTTATTGATTTCCGTATGTTGAACCATCCTTGCATCCCAGGGATGAATCCTACTTGATCATGGTGCACAATTTTTTTGATGTATTTTTGTATTCGATTCGCCAGAATTTTATTGAGGATTTTTGCATCTAGGTTCATTAGAGATATTGGTCTGTAGTTTTCTTTCTTGGAGGTGTCTTTGTCTGGTTTCGGAATCAGGGTGATGTTGGCCTCATAGAATGAATTTGGAAGAGCTCCCTCTTTTTCTATTTCCTGAAATAACTTGAAAAGTATTGGTATTAATTCTTCTTTAAAAGTTTTGTAAAACTCCGCTATATACCCATCCGGTCCTGGGCTAGAGAAACAATAAGAGAGGTAAATAGGGAGCCTACATCCTGGGAACAAATTTTTACTCCTCACACTTCAGATAGAGCCCTAATATCCAGAGTATATAAAGAACTCAAAAAATTAGACAATAAGATAACAAATAACCCAATCAACAAATGGGCCAAGGACCTGAACAGACACTTCTCAGAGGAGGATATACAATCAATCAACAAGTACATGAAAAAATGCTCACCATCTCTAGCAGTCAGAGAAATGCAAATCAAAACCACCCTAAGATACCATTTCACTCCAGTAAGATTGGCAGCCACTATGAAGTCAAACAACAACAAGTGCTGGAGAGGATGTGGAGAAAAGGGTACACCTGTACATTGCTGGTGGGACTGCAAATTGGTGTGGCCAATTTGGAAAGCAGTTTGGAGATTCCTGGGAATGCTGGGAATGGAACCACCATTTGACCCTGCTATTGCCCTTCTCGGACTATTCCCTGAAGACCTTAGAAGAGCATGCTACAGGGATACTGCCACATCGATGTTCATAGCAGCACAATTCACAATTGCTAGACTGTGGAACCAACCCAGATGCCCCTCAATAGATGAATGGATAAAAAAAATGTGGCATTTATACACAATGGAGTACTATGCAGCAATAAAAAATGACAAAATCATAGAATTTGCAGGGAAATGGACGGCACTAGAGCAGATTATGCTTAGTGAAGCTAGCCAATCCCTAAAAAACAAATACCAAATGTCTTCTTTGATATAATGAGAGCAAATATGAACAGACCAGAGAGGAAGAGTAGGAAGAAAATAGTAACATTAATCAGTGACATGAGATGGGAGGGAAAGGGAGAGAAGAGGAAAATTGCATGGAAATGAAGGGAGACCCTCATAGCTATACAAAATTACATATAAGATGTTGTGAGGGGAATGGGAAAATAAACAAGGAGAGAAATGAATTACAGTAGATGGGGTAGGGAGAGAAGAAGGGAGGGGAGGGGAGGGAGGATAGTAGGGGATAGGAAAGGTAGCAGAATACAACAATTACTAATAGGGCATTATGTAAAATTGTGGATGTGTAACCGACGTGATTCTGCAATCTGCTTTTGGGGTAAAATTGGGGGTTCATAACCCACTTCAATCTAATGTATGAAGTATGATATGTCAAGAGCTTTGTAATGTTGTGAACAACCAATAAAAAAAATTAACCATGATAATTTAATAGTACTGATGAATCTCAAAGTGTTATGTTAAGTGAGAAATTCCATATAAGTATTTGTAGACTTCTATATAAGTATTTGTGGAATTTCCTAAAGGGAAGAACTATGGAAATTCTAAAAAGAAATCTGACCATAAAAAAGGAGTTTCATCTGCATCTCCACTCTCCTGTGACATTCTCTGTAAGCATTTACCCTTTATGATTTTACATTGCCTTTCTGTAGTATGAAGTGTTGAACAAGATCTGTGTTTCTCAAAGTGTGACCTTTAGATCACAACTTTATTTGAATTATCTAAACTTGTAACTAAAACTATTGCCTCCAAGACTCACTCTCACCACACAATCTCTAGGGATGGGGTCCTGGAATATACTTTTAATCCAGTTTTTTAATGGGGATTTTTTTTTTTATTCTATAGGTTCAAAACTTCAGGGAAAAATCATCTTCAAGAGTCTTAGAAGTTTTACTTTTGATTCAATTATACATATGCTACTTAAAATTTTAAAAAATGGGTTACATGTTCTAAAGGAGATACCTCTAATCTGGATATGTTTATGATTGAATAGATGATTTTATTTTCCAAACTACAAAACATGAAGATTGTTCCCATATCTTCCCATAAGGTAGGCAGAATAACATTTCATTCTTTTCCTGTATTAATGTTATTAATGGCTATACATTATGCATCTATGGCCCTGGTTTGATTTCCTTTCCATGGGAAGTAAATTCTTTAGTTATCCAGAAATTTCAATTGCTATTATGACTTTTAATTGAAATAAATCAATCCAATTATTTAAACATTAATTATAGTCAATCTTCTGTATCTGCAGTTTCTGTATCTGAATTTTCACCCATCCATAATTAAGAATGTCATATTTGTCTTGACATTTGCTATATACTTAGGCCTATAATGATTTGTTTGTAATGAACATTTATAGTCTTTGTTCTTATGATTATTCCATAAATAATACAAAATAACAACTATTTCTATAACATTCACATTAATTATATGATTATAGTTAATCTAGAGATGATTTAAATTATATAGAAGTATGCAAATAAGTTATATACAAACTATACACTAGTTAACATACGTAAGCATGCATGAAAATTTGGTGCATCCATGGAATTTGGTATCCTTAGTGGATCTTTGAACCAATCCTTTGTGGATAATAAGAAATAGCTACATTTGGATATGAATGCAAAATGATGACCTATTTCACTATTCCCCTAGGGTTGAGACACCTGGTTGTCAGTTACAATAATCAAGGGTGCTTGGAGTTGGGGTAGATTGAAGTAAATAGTGGTCAATTTCCACCCATTTATCATTTTGGGGTGTACATCCCCTTAGGTTGTAGTTGGATTAACTTGGTGGTAAGCATAGGCAGGTAGGGTTTGGCTAGATGCAATATATCAGTGGGGACATGTTTTGGGGTTTGTATTTTGTTCCTGATTAAAAAAAAAAAACTCTCTTTGTTTCCTGGTGACCATGTTCTGAGCTGCTTTCCTCCACCGTGATATTCTGTCTCATCTTGGGCTCAGAGGAATGGAGTTAAATACTCTTTGGGCTGAGACCTCTGAAACACTGAACCCCAAATAAACTTTTCTCCCTCTATATTGCTCTTATCAAGTCTTTTGGAGACAGCAATGAAAAAGTTAACATTCTCATTGGCTGGCTACTTGGAGCTTACCACTCAATTCTTATCAATGGGTTAAATATATCAATGGGTAAATATACCCTACATTCTCAGTACTATGAAAAGTATTCCATTTAACTAACATTGGCTAAGTGCCTGCTATTCTGGGCCAAACTTATATTATGCTCTTGAGCCATAGAGTTAAATAAACTATAATCTAATGGGAAAGATATTTTAGAATAAAATTATGATCACAATAATGACAGAGTCCTTTAAATGTTTTATTATAAAATTTACATATATTTAAAGAGTAATTAAAAAGTGAACAAACTTCTGTAGCTATCATCTGTGCCAAGAATGAGTACATTGCTAGCACATATGGTGCACATTAGGAGGCACCTAATCTCAACTTTCTCTTCCTCTTTACTTAGAGGTAACTTCTACTTTAACTTTTGTGATAACAGACTTCCATATTTTCTTTGTAATCCTATCAGATAAACATGTACTCCTAAGAAAATTTACTTTTTGAAATTCTGTACACAAATGTAATCTTTTATAAGTTGTTTCTTTTACTTGATATTTTTATAAAATTGATCTATATTCATACCCCATAGTTGTAGCTTGATTATCATTACTGTCTAGTATTCCATAATATTTATATAAAAATATTTTTCTTTACACTGATTATAGAAACTCATTTTATTTCCAGTTTTTACTTTTATAAAGAATGTCAAAATAACATAATTGTGTTTCCAGATGAAAATGCCAAGTCCTATGCTGTATGTATCAACTTTAGCAATTGCAGTCAATGTGTTTTATTTTTATTTTATTTTTTTTAAATATTTTTTTTAGTTGTAGTTGAACACGATACCTTTATTTTATTTAATTATTTTTATGTGGTGCTGAGGATCGAACCCAGGGCTTCGTGCATGCTAAGCAAACCCTCTACCACTGAGCCACAACCCCAGCCCAGTCAATGTGTTTTAAAATAGTTGTGTTAATTTATACTCCCATAAGGAACATATGGAACATATGAGTTGATTATGTTTTCAAAACTTGGTATCGGGACCCATAATCATTCTAACAAAGGCACATCCAATTGAGACTAACCTCAGAGATCAAGGAGGTGTATGCGCCATGACTGAAAAATAAAGGAAAATGTTGTGAATCAATGTACTATGTGGAATTAAAAAAATATATATTACCATGAGAAACCAGCCCAAAGTGGCAGAAGAACTGATGTTAGTCCTGGTGCAACTTTTGACTCATTGTGACTTTAACCTTGTTGGAGAATACTCAGTGCACTTTGGTTTTCCCATCTGATAAATGAAAGGAGTAAACTACATAATCTTTATGGTCCCTTCCCACTCAAATATACTAGGATTCTTATTTTTTATTACCTAACTACTACAGGCTTTCACCATTCCTCTCAATTTAATATAACAATTCAATAATTCAGCAATGCCACCCAATGACAGGCTCCATTTTGCTCTACTACATTAACGAAATCTTAATATCAAGTATCCATGATACTCCATATTGAAATTCTCTATGTCATTGTATTGCTTAAAGTTCATCCTGTTGCCTGTTGTCTATCAACAACTGTAAATAGCTACCTATCCCTTGAAATCAAGCTAGGTTCCCCCAAGATTCTGGAAAGCATGTATGATATTACATAAACTTGACTTGGATATAAGAGTGCCTGGAGATTGCCTTTCTACTATGGACAAAAACATAGGAAAGACTAAAATATGTCTCCTGGGATAATCAGGACACAAACAACATTTAAAAAGTCAAATTCAAGGTAATGGAAAAAAGAAAAAAACTCATCCAAATAAAGTGTCTGCCACCAAGAATTGGCAGGAAAGTCCAAGCAATTCAATTCAAAATGAATCTTAGAGTCATTTTGTCAGGTTTCAATACAAAGAATACCTATGTCTCTCTTCAAAGTCGCTGAGCAGATTCTGACAGACTTTCAAGCCCATTTTATTCCCTTCATGTCCCATGTGCCCTATTAAACATCCCCTCCCCCACCTCATACACAGACCTGCTTTCTGTTTTATTCTATAATTTAGTGAAAGGAACTGCCACCAACCCAAACCCTTAATTTAGAAACCTGGGAGAAGGTATAAAAAATTACTGTTCTTTACTCACCAAGTCCTACTGATATTGTCATATAAAGAATTCTCAAATTTACTGTCTTTCTCCATTTTAACTTCTATAACCTTAGAGAAAATGCTCATGTCTTTATTTTACATGCTAGAACAAACCTTAAACTCCTCTTTCTGCTTCTACTCTGTTGTCTTGAGGATAGAGTACATATTTCTTACCCTGACTCCTGTTTCCTTTCTCCCTGTCTATAATCTTAATTTATAATTCCACCCACTTTCAAATTCCATTTTGGTCCACCAGCTGAATCAAATATGAATGTCAAGGTTACTTGATAGTCCATTCTGAACTCTCTGTCAGCTACTTGCCTGAAGCACAACTTGTTCTCCATTGTCATGTTTTCATTCCTGCCTTCCAGGCTGTTGGACTGTTGTAGATGATAACAGGTGCCAAAGTTGAAAATCCATTTAAAGTTGGACAGGAAATTTCACCATGGAAAAAGATGAATACATGAGGCAGCCAACAAAGTGGTTAAACATAAAGCAGAAAGATTTGTAAGTGAGATGAGAGAGACCATACAGCCTGTGACAAACAAAAATTGTCATCATAGTTTCCTACTCTCTAATTCTTAGCTCCAATTAAAATTTATCCTGAATTTTCTTGCTTTCCTTTACATATGCTAGTTTGGGTAAGATTCTATTATTTGAAAACAAAAGCACTCAGCAAGATATCTCCCTTTCCTCAGAAATAATAAAACACTCCATCAGAATCATTCTTCAGGATACCAAGTGCCTATGTCTCCAGAGTGCATCACTCAGTTGTATACCCTGGTAACTTGGTCGGTTATCATGAATTCTCCCATTTCTCCTTTTTCTCTTAAAGTATTGTTGGGTTTCAAAAATGCTTTTTTAAAAAGATGTCTTGATCAAAATTTTCCCAGGTCCATTTTAATATAATGTAATAATCCCTATCTTTTTTTCAACAACTCTCTCTAAACTGAGGTATGGAAACCCTCCATCGGTAATATTAAGGATCCAGCATATATGAGGCCACTAACCCTTCTGGTACCAATGACAAATATTAATGGGAGATCATGACATGTTAAGGCCAGATGCAGCCTCCTAATGCTCATCAACACAGCACTTAGATAGCCACAAGTAATCAGTCAGAATTGGCATAATGGATAGAATATATTTAGCATCCTTGATCTATTTGGTTCTTCACAGACTGATATATATTTGAATTTCTAGAGTCTATCCCTTAGTGTGTATTAGGAAATTAGGGAAGAACTCATAGTTTGGGTCCATCAAACTCTGGTGCTACCTAATTGGAAGGATCTATGCTTTCTAGTCCTGAAACTCAAGACCAACCCTGTCTTTGTGCATCACAAACCAGTTCTCCTCTACTCTTAATACTATACAAAATTATTTGGTTCTGGCAACACAACTTCCTAGGAAAGGAAATTTTCCTGAAGACCACTAAAGTCAAATACCTTCAAAACCACAAAGCCACCCTAGCAAGGCCCATTTCATGACTCAGAAACAAGCCATAACTCACTCTCAGTTCTAGTATTCTTATCTAGTTGGATTTATTATACCCCCACCACTCCAGCATATGTTCTTGCTGCATTTGAGCTGATATCAGCAGTCTTTTAGAGTTCCAGAGGATGGTCCCAAATAGGGAAGACCCAGCCTGTGTTCTTTAAAAAGCTCTCCCCACTTTTTTAAGAATCTCTGAAAATGCCATGGGGGGTCCCATACTTGGGTAATTTTACTTTACACTTTCTATCTCATGAAGCTTATCATACTCCACTTCTGACCAGACCTGGCTCCAGAGATCATGATTATGCAGACTGTTTGCCTCAAACTGGAATTCAGAATTCCATAAAAATGCCCTCAGTATGTCTTCTGGGGACATTCATTCTCACTTTTTTCTCTGAGTGCACTGCTCCTTGGGAGGCTTAAGACAAAAATGGAAAGGAATGTTTGCCTATCTGGTACTCTTTAACCTGCCCTCCTAGACCCTGCTAATCAACTTCTTTGAAATCTTTGACCATGGATCATCTTTCTTTTATATATATATTTGTCTGCTGACTGAGCCTTAGTGCTTCAGGCTTTCCCTAGATCATGTCCTTGATTTACTTCTTTGGTGGAAACTGCTTGTGTTAAATTTTTCTACTATGTATCTTTTCATCCTAAGAATTTTCCATGTCCTACTTGGTATGAATTCAATTTCCTTCTCCATAAGATGACACAGGCTGCTCAATCAGAATAACTCCATGAACATATTAATTTGTTTAGAGATAGACACATGAATCAAGTTGGGGCAATTATTATTCTCTGAAATATTACATGAAGAAATTGGAAGAAAGGTGTTTATTCTTCTCTAGAATTAAAAATGTTTTCAATTAAAGAATTTTATTTGAGGTAATGGTAGATTCACAGGAAATTATGAATATTATACAGAGAAACCATGTACTTTTTGTTCAGTTCCCCTCAAGGTGAAACCCTTGCATTGTCTCAACCAGGATATTGACATTAATGGGATCAGGAGAGAAAACAATTACCTCACCTTAAACATTCCTCCTGATGCTTTTTTCCTAGCCCCACCCAATTGACACTCCCCACCACTTCCACCGACCCTGTCTACCTTTTAACCCCTGCTAACCACTATTCTCCATTTGTAAAATTGTGTCATTTCAAGAATATTATAAAAATAGAATGATACAGTTAGCGTGTGATCTTTTGGAAGTGGCTTTTTTTTTCTCTCTCAACATAATTCTCTTGATATTTGTCCAAGTTGTTGCATTTGCTAACAGTTTCATTCCATTTTACTATTGAGTGGCATTCCACAGTATGAATGCACCATATCTAAATCAGTTTAACTATTAGTCCACTGAAGGACTTCTGAGGTTATTTTTACCCCTAGGGTTTTTTTCCTATTATGAATAAAGTTGTTGTGAACATTAATGTACCAATTTTTAGGTGGATGTTAGTTTTCATTTCCCTAGGTTAAAAGACTAAGAGAGCTATAGCTGAGTCAGATAGTAATTGCTTGTTTACATTTTTAAGGAACTGGAACTATTCTCAAGGGTGTTTACGTGTATCAATAGTATAAACTTCTTAGCAGAAATGATATAAGTAGGGTCCAGTTAAAGTTGTACTATATGATATTTTATTGTAGTTTATATTTGCATTTTCCTAATAGCTAATCATGTCAAATTTCTTTGTATGTGTTCATTTGCCATTTCCTCTTCAATGAAATAACTTCATGCCTTTTACCCATTTTCTATTTGGGTTGTTTGTGCTTTATCATTGATTTTTTTTTTTTTTTTGGTACTGGGGATTGAATACACAGACATTTAACCTCTGAACCACATCACCAGTCTTTTTTATATTTTATTTAGAGACAACATCTCACTGAGTTGCTTAGTGCCTTGCTAAGTTGCTGAGTCTGGCTTTGAACTCGCGATCCTCCTGCTTCAGCTTCCCAAGCTACTGGGATAGCAGGCGTGCACCACCACACCCAGCACAATTGTTTGTGTTTTTATATGTTTTAGATGCAAGTCCTTTGTCAGATATGTCATCTGCAAATACTTACTCCCAAACTGTAATTTGTCTTTTCATCTTTTTTACAGGATCTTTCACAGAGTATATTATTACTATTTAGTGGAGGTACAGTTTATTGAATTTTTTTTTCTTTTATGGCCTAGTCTTGTGGGGTCAAGTTTACAAACTCTTTGCCTAGACCTATGTTCCAAAGGATTTTTCCTGTTAAAATTTTTTATTGTTTTCTGTTTTATATTTTAATTTTGTAAATTTTAGCAAATAGATCTTATATGTGTTTTATTTCTATTACATTTAAGTATAAAATTAGAGTTCTTATAAATGCCACTATGCTTAGAATATCAGTTTCAAAATTTTTATTGCTGTTAATAGAAATGTGATTGATTTTTGTGAGTTTATCTTGTATCCTGGGACCTTGTTGAAGTTATTTATTAATTTTAGGAGGGACTTCTGTGGATTTATTGAGATTTTCTGTACAATCATTTCATTGGAAAATAAGAACTGTTAAATTTCTTCCTTGTCAATCTGTTTGTCTTTTTTTTCCTTACCTTGTTGTAGTAGCTAGAATTTCTAGTACCATGTTGAAAAGATTGGTGAGAGCTGATATCCTTGCCTTGTTTCCATACAGCTAGCTATACTTTTTGAAAAATTTTCATCAATTGGGAAAAATTATTTCACGTACAAATTTTCTGAGACTTTTAAAAACTTATGACTGGTGAAAGTACACTGGATTTTGTTAAATTTCTTTTTTTTTTTAGAGTGCTGACTAGTTTTTTAAATTTTTTTTTAGTTGTTGATATACTTTTATTTTATTTATTTACATGCAGTGCTGAGAATTGAACCTAGTGCCTCACACATGCCTGGTGAGTGCTCCACCACTGAGCCACAGCCTTAGCCCCCTTGTTAAATTCTTTTCATGTGCCAGTTCATTTGATTACAATTTATACTTTATCTTGTTAGTGTATTGGCTTACATTAATAAACTTTAAGATTTTGAACTAGTCTTTCATCCTTGCAATAAATGTCAATTTTTGTTGCATATATTTCTTTTTATACATTGCTGGATTTGATTTGCCAGTATTTTTGAGGTACATTGGAATGAATTTTATTTTTTGATTTTTATGGTTTTGGTTTCAAGGTAATAATGGATCAAATTTTTGGAAGCTTTAAATTATGCATTCAGTTTCTATGATAGTAATAGATCTACTTAAGTTTCACATTGCATGAATTTCATAAGGAATTGGCCCATTTGACCCAAGGTGTCAAATTTATATATGCCTGGTTGTTTGTAATAGCCCCTTGTGATTCTTTTAAATGCTACAGGATAGTGATGGTCCTTGTTTCATTTATGATATTTGGTGATTTGTAACTCATTTCTTTTCATTTTTCTTTTCCTGGGAAGAGATAAATGTTTTAATAGTTTATTTTTATACTGTTTTTTTTCTTTTCAATTTTGTTAATTAAATTAATTAATCTATATTCTCTATCTTATTTCCTTCCTTATGCTTACTTTTGAATTTTTTAATCCACTTTATAGTTTCTTGTAATAGGATCTTAGGTTATTGATCTAAGACCTTTCCTCTTTTCTAATATAAGCGTTTGTTGCTATAATTTTCCCTGTTAGCTAACTTTTATGTATATTTTGTAAATTTTGATGTGTAATATTTTTATGTTCATTAAGCTCTATGCATTTTTAAAATTTCCTTTGAGACTTACTATTTGACCTTTGTATTATTAAAAGTGTGCTGTTTAATATAGAAAGTATCATTGTCATTCTCTTATTTGATATCTAGTTTGTTTTCATTATGGTCAAAGCAAATACTTCATTCATTCATTTTTTTAAAAAGGTTTAAGCTATTTTTATGGTCCAGGATATAGGACTATAGGTGCTTGCAGGGAAAAAGTGTATTTGGCTGTTATTAGTAGAGTGTTATATACGTGTCAATCAGATCTTATTAGTAGAATCAGTGACTTTTATGGAATCTTGGGGTGTTGGTGACCAGCTTTGCCACATGTGAGAACTGAGAATAAAGCCCAAATACAAGATAAAACAGAACCAACAGATAGTGTGAAAACTATATTTCAGATGACATTATTTGAGCCCCTGAGTTCAAACCTCACAGGACTTTTCAATTATATGAACCAATATATCTTCATTCTGTTATTCCTCTGATAATATGAATTGAGTTTTTCCCACTTGAACCAAAGAGTACTGAGTACTATAAACCCTATAAACTAAAGCACTTTGTTTTTCCTACCCTCCATTGCTAGGAAATGTGTTTTTTAAGTAGTAGGGAGAAAAAAGAAGAAAACGTGAAGACTGAATTGAGAATATTTCAATTAGCTCTGGCGGAGTTGGAAACATGGTTATATATTATTAAGTGCACCAACTGAGTTCAGAAGAACTTGAAAAGACTACTAGCAGTCTGAGAAGCCAAGAGAAGTTACAGAAAGATATCAGAAAAAGCACAAACTTTAAGGAATCCAGGAAAAATGACTGGGGTCAAAAATGATTCTAGGAGTGAGAGAAATGCTTCTTACCCTGAGGTGTACATGTATCTCAGTTTTGTCTTCTGACAAAAAAATGAGATTAATACATAATTCTAGGGCTGGGGATGTGGCTCAAGCAGTAGCGCGCTCGCCTGGCATGCGTGCGGCCTGGGTTCAATCCTCAGCACCACATACAAACAAAGATGTTGTGTCCGCCGAAAACTAAAAAAATAAATAAATATTAAAATTCTCTCCCTCTCTCTCTCTTTAAAATAATATATAATTCTAAGGGTCATTATAAAAATCAAATGTGTACATAGATGCAACAATTAGTTTCATGGTTTAGCACATTAAATTCAGGGAAACATTATTTCTGTACTGGACAAGTCAAGCTCTATGTTTTCTCTTCTGTTGTGATTGGTGATCAGTATGTTATTGATGATGCTCTTAAACTTCTTCCAATTTGGCATATGTTTTGTCATTCTTGAGATGGCTTAGAAAGTGTCATTTGCTACTGGTATTGAACTACAGGGGCAGAGCAAAGTAAATAAAAATAGGAAACATATTCCTGAACCTGGAGTGTCCACATGCTTGGATGGTATCAGTTATAGATAAGCACAATGTGATGATGACAATATTTGCTTCAACCCTTAATACAGTGATTGCAGGCAAAGTTTGGCAAGCAGATGTGGTTTGGAAACTGCAATGGTAGAGTTGTTCGAGTCCAGTGCTTCCTCTGCTTGGGCCCTTTCTTTCTAGTCCTTCATTTGTATCTGGACTAGCTATCCCTGGGCATGAACTATTATTTCTCCTTCTACTACAGAATTTCAGGTCATGAATCAGTAAAAAAGATGTTTGGGTCAGTTTTAAGAATCTGTGACTATGTGCTGCTCACTTTAACTCACTGATTTAGTGATAATGGCAGTGGACACTTAAGTTTTTCATTTCACTTCCATTAACTCCATATGTGACATCAGGCTGGCCAGTACCCGTCTCTTTGTCTCAGTGATTCCACATATAAAATAAGGGAGAAAATAAGGGTATATTAGGATATTTTTTTTCCTTTTGCTTTCTTTAAGGGCTCTAATCACTTGTGACTCTGATTCACTGAATCAGTAAATACATTTGTAAGCCAGTTTGAGTTAGCATTTCTGGTGTTGTAAGAAAAAATACTAAGATGTGGGTGCAGATATTTCTTTGAAGAATTCACACCTGAATTGTCATAATGAATTTCAAGTGTCTCTTAAGAAAAGCAAATTAGAGAATGTGACCATGAAATTTTGTTCAGCAACAAAATAAGACAAAGCAGGAATAATTCTCAAAGGCTCTTTTTTTTTTGTTTTTTTTTTTTGTTTTTTTTTTTGAGAATATTGACATTGTAGAAATTGCCAAGATAGGCAAGAGATCTTGAAAAGACGGGGTATCCAGACATTCCTGAAGACTTCCAAGACAGACTACACGTCTGCAATAAAGGACACATTGATGTTAAATCAGCACTGTCCCAAATTTGAGATAAAACACTGAGACAGGTATGTTACCTGTCTGGGTTGCTCAGTCTATGTGGGAGAGAGGTGGAAGATAGTCCTTAAGGCTCTTCTTATTTTATGACTTGCAATTCTTTGTGGCATTCCTCTGATGGAGATGATAAATTCTCTTTGGTCAGCACATGTAATAAAAAGAGTCTTCACACATGGAGCCCCATGGGCATAAAATCATTTCCTACAGGCTGCAAAAGAAGCCACTAATGTCTCTATGACTCATAACAGAGCCACTGTGTCTCTCTGGGGACTACATGCCTAGGGTCTCCAGAGGCTGAAATACACAGAGCCTTGAGTTGTAGTCATAGCCCTGCAATTGAGTAGCTGTATGGTCCTAGAAAAGTCACTTTCACTCTGGGACATGCAGAGGGCTCATTTGTAAATTGAAATAGTAGTTATATTTACCATATAGGCTTCTACAGTGCCTAGTTCATAAAAATGGGAACTCCTCCTACCTTCAGCCCTAATATTACTGAGCAAAATGAAAAATATTACTGTATAGTTTGCTTTTTTAACCTTAAGTTATCTTTACTATTGCCAGACATTGTATAATAGTTGACTCGCATACAATAAGTGGCCAGTCAAGGGTTTCCCGTGTATTTTTTTATTGCTAAAAAGAAATTACTACCAAGTATTACCTTGAATCAATAGCCATCTCTTTTTCAAAGACAATTGAATTGGATTCATTCACTTAAAACTAGTCTCAGATTTGTCCCATGTCTCCCATGTTCAGAGTACATCTACATGGGCAACACCTCCCTGATGAGCCCACACTTATCTCAATAACAGAGGGGTTGTAGGCAGTACTTTTGCTGAAAGATAACATGTCCTTTTTATGAGTCCTTTATAAGAAATCCACCCACCATTTGTTATAAACTACATGCTCAGAGACACAAATATAAAAACTATAAAAAAGTATAAACAAGAAATTAATTGTCATACCTTGTTGCACCCCTCAGAAATAAGTGCACTAAAAGTATTGGTGTATTTCTTCCCTGCCTTTTATGAATTAATATGTATTATGCATAGCTTTACTCATCTTCTCTATTTAATTTGCACCCTACTTTTTATATAACAATAACGCTATGGCAGACTGACTCTTTGCTGACACTTTGCTTTTCAAAAACAGGTGAAAAGGACCTTGCCCTCACCTTGTCCTCAGCTTCTGCTGGCTTCTTTCTCTGACTCCTATTCTTTCCCTTCTTCTACACACAGTCTCTTTTTCTATGCTGGAAAAATAAAAGAAAAACAAATGCTCTTTCTCTATCTTTCTGTTTGGAACATGAAACTCTCTCATAAAAGTTGTAGGCTGATCTACTTTTTAAAATATGAGGCATAATTTCCTGTCATCACAATTTAGCAGGAAATATATGTGGGATTACTGTCTGCTGAACCCCTGGTATTTCCTGAAGGAAATAAATATGGAGAGAAAGAACAGGAAAGAAACCCTACAAAACAACCCAGGAAACGTTCTGGTGGTCATGAGAAATTATTTGATATAATAAAATGAATGTTCTGGAAACTTTCAATTTTTTCATTTCAGGATTATGTGACAACACTTCTATTCATGGGTGAAGGGAACATATTGTTCTCTGGCTTCTCTTGGCCCTCAAGAACTATACGTGTGCTCCTGTTGCATGTAATCTTAATAAATCACAAAGAGATTCTAGTAAAATTATTTGAATGGCTGCTATTACTGCCTACTGGGTGTTCTTATTATGGACTTCTGCCCAGAGCACCTCTAGCCTGGTAGAGCCAAATGGAACCACTGTTGTTTGGGAAAGGGCCTGAAAGCAGGGAACCTAGCTTTGTATCCACTTAGGCTGAGAAAAGTAAATAACTTCCCAGATATTGCAAAGAGGGAACACAGCCAGCATCTCTTACATAAGGTTCTCATCATCCCAGTAGGAGAACTGAGAAGGCCTGTACAATGAAGGGAAAGTGGTTAGTAAATTTGGACCAGAAGCTTGCTAGCAAGGTAAGAAAAGGAAAAAAAATATGAGTAAAAAGAGAGCAGAAGTTCTGGATACCCAGAACTGAAGGAACAGAGAATAGATGCAGAGGAATTAGAAAAAAGAAGATAAATAAAGAAAAAGACTGAAAGAATAAAAGTAGAGAGGAAAAAGGAGGGAGAGACCAAAATAAGTAGAAATGAAAAAAAAAAAAACCAGAAGTACATAGAGAAGTCAAAGGAGGATAAGAAAAAGCAAGGAATTCATGTATATATAGAGAAATCAAATATGATTAGGATAGAGAATAGAAAGATGAGGAGGGGAAAAGAGAAGACAAGACAGATATTCAATTAATAATTAAGGTCAAAGAACAAAACAATAGATTAAATTAGAGAATAGAGAGATAAAGAGATGAAAAAGAAAAGGAACAAAGAGAAGAGGCAGTAACATCATGGTGGTTCCAGGTTAAGAGAGTGTTTCAGAGAGACACATAAAGGATTGAAAAAGACAAATGAAAAGTAAAGAGACATCCAAAGAAGCAAGAACCCACACATAGAAACAGAAAGAGAGATTCACATAATTTCTACAGAAAGAGAGAAAAAGATATACATAAGTGTACAAAGAGAAGACTACATACATAGTGGTATAAACACAGACGTGGAGACACTTAAAGAGAAGCACAGAAAGAAACAGACACATGCTGACTGATTCAAATAATGGCATACAGAAACAGACACTCAAAAAAGAGGTATGGGAAGATATACCCACAGAGAAACACAGACAAGGAGACATGCTCAAAGAGTGTCAGTGCAGAGGAATGAGGAAGATACAGAGAGAGAGAGAGAGAGAGAGAGAGAGAGAGAGAGAGAGCGCAAGCACTCAACAAAAGAAGAAAGAAGGAGAAAGGGAAGAGAGTGTAGGAAAGTAAAGAATAAAAAGAAGAGAAAATATATGCATAGTCTCCTAACACCACCACCATCCCCTGTCCGCTCAACCCTGCTAGTGAAAGGGAAAGGATAGAAAAAGAATAAACAGTATAAACCAAGGTATTGGAACTTTGGGGCATTTTATAATCATATCTACTATCCTTAAAAAAAAAGTTAGGATTGTTTTTAGTTCCAATTTCAACATGTTGCAAGGGGATTATCCTTTAGAATTTGCTTCCATAGGACCTGCTTCTCTAGGCCAAAGGGTCAATAGTACTGGCCTGGCAGAGCCCATTGAGGAAAATTAATTCTACATATTGCCGGCTAACTCCTGGCATCTTTTAACGTTTGGCTGTTTGGTTTGTTTGTTTTTTAGTTATAAACAAATTGTTCAGTTCCACTGATTGATGCACATATTTTGGAAAAGAGTTTATAAACTTTTAAAAATAAACTATAGTATGTTTCCTAGTTTAACCAATGAGTCTGAGTTCCAGTTTTCAGCTGGCAAGTAAATTAAGTATTTTGTGAACATACAATTCCTAGGTGACTTTTCCTGCATTTTGCAAACTACTACTATTGACCCTTTGGCCTCTAAAGAATCAGGTCCTATGGAAGCAAATTCTAAAGGAGAATCCCCTAGAAACATGTTGAAATCGGAACTAAAAACAATCCTAACTTTTTTTAAGGAGAGTAGATATGATTATAAAATGTCCCAAAGTTTCCAATGCCTTGGATTATACTGTTTATTCTTTTTGTATCCTTTTCCTTTAAATATGGAGATAGGAGCCATGTATATGATGGATACTGTTCTCATGATTAGGTAGTGTTATATGATAAAGGTGAAGATATTTTATAGTTACAATTAAAATTTCATATTAGTTTAATTTTAATCTAACTAAAGGGAAATTATCCTGAGTAGGCCTGACTTAAGCAGGTAAGTCCATTCAAATAAAATATAGCCCTTTCCTAAAATCTGACTCTCATTGTCCTTGAAAAAAATATTCCGTCATGAGTTCTATAGCTTCAAGAAAGTGAATTTTGACATTTGTGTGGAAAAGGACATTGAACCTAAATGAGACTGCAGCCTTGGCTAACAAATTGATAATAATAGCCTTGTGAGACCTTGAACAAAGAACTCAGATAAGCAATGCCTAGACCCTTGGCATATGAAAAGTGCACAATAACAAAATCTCTGTGCTTTCAAATCATCGTTTCATTAGTTAATCACACAGCACTAGATGATTATTAAGTTTTAAAAAATATTTTAGTTATAAATGGGCATAATATTTTATTTATTTCCATGTGGCACAGAGGATTGAACCCTGTGCCTCACATGTGCTAGGCAAGTGCTCTACCACTAAACCACAACCCCAGCCCCACCAAATCATTATTACATTGAACGCTTAGAATGTGCTTCTTATTGTGCTGAGCCCTTCATATATTATCTCAGTCAGTTTTCATATGAATTCTATGAGAACAGTAGTATTCTCTTGTTTCTGCAAATGAGAAACTAAGGGCTAGAGATTTAAGTAGTTTGCAAAAGATCGAACATCTGATAAGCAGCTATCTGAAATTCAAACTTAGGAACTCTGAATAGAAAGCATAGATTCTTAATAACTATATGCATGCATATAATTAAGATTAGTTTATAATTTTAATCAAGAAACCAAAACTTGGGTCAGAAATCAAATTCTGGGTATGAAATAAAGAATACAAATGCATATTTAATGTACTGTGCTTAGCAGTTTGTGATTGTTACTTCTTTAACGTTCTTTAGTGAATCAATTGATAAATCCCAAATTATATGTGCCCACCGAAAGGTGCACAATTGAAGAATGTTAACTTAGTTTTTAAAGATGTCTTTCTGGATGGCATTACTTTATAGATTTTGAGGGGAATAAATCATCCTGAACTATCCATTTGGGTCTTGAATCCAGTGACAACTATCTTACAAGAAAGAAAGAGGTGTAGGGGAGGCAAGGGAGAGGCAGAGAGAGAGATTAGACAAAATGGGAGGCAATGTGATCATGGAAGCAGAGATCCACTTGATATGGTCATAAGTCAAGAAATACTGATAGGTGCCAAAAGCTAGAAGTGAAGATTCTCCCCTAGAATCTCTAGAGTAAGTGTGACCCTTTTGATATATTGATTTCAAACTCTTGCCTCCAGAAATAGAAGATGATATATTTATATTGTTTTAAACTATAAAGTTTGTGGTGATTTGTTATTGAAGTCCTAGGGATCTAATATATCTACACAAATTCATATGAGGTAGATGATATGTATTGTTTTTTTGAAAGTAGAAAAACAGACCCAGAGAAACATGTATGGTAAGTAGTCTTTTTAAATTTATTTTTTCTTTTTAGTTATATGTGGCAGCAGAATCCACTTTGATGTAATTATACAAGTGTAGAATATGTTGTATTTTGATTACAGTCCTATGCTTATGGGCTTACATGATGGTAAGACTATGGTATTGTACATGTGGAAATTATGTTAGATTTAACAGTCTTTCCTCTTCCTATCCCCCTCCCTTCCTTCCATTCCCCATTGTCTAATCTACTGAACTTCTATTCTTCCCCTCATCCTTCCTTACTTTGGGTTAGCTTCCACATATCAAAGAAAATGTTCAATGTTTGACTTTTGGGGATTGGCTTACTTCAGTTAGCATGGTAGTCTCCAGATCCATCTATTTGTTGGCAAAAGTCATAAAGTCATTCTTATTTATGGCTGAGTAATGTTCCATTGTGTGCATATGTGTGTATTATGTGTGTGTGTGTTTGTATCACATTTTCTTTAATATTTTTAAGTTGTTGATGGACCTTTATTTTATTTATTTATATGTGGTGCTGAGACTCAAACCCAGTGCCTCACACATAGCTGGCTAGGCAAGCACTGTACCACTGAGCTACAACCCCAGCCCATATCACATTTTCTTTATCCATTTTTCTGTTGAAGGGTACTTAGGTTGTTTCCACTGCTTAGCTATTGTGAATTGAGCTTCTGTAAACATGGATTTGGCTGTGTCACTGCAATACGCTCATATTAAATCCCTTGGATATGTAGGTAAGTAATCTTAAGATCACCATGCTAGAGTGTAGCAGAGAAAATATTTCCATCCACATCTGTCCTATGCCCAAAGTCATGCACTTTTTTAGGACACTGAGTTGTCTGAGGACATGTATTTTTTGCAGGAATGTTGAGAGGGATGTGAAAGATGCAGGTAGAAATTTGAATATGGGAAGAGTTCTTCTCTACTTGGTTTCTAAGTTATGTACTATGTGAGTGTCACAGCCTAGCTCAGCTGGTATTCCTTCTCTTTCCAGAATACCTTGAAAAACTCTCTTTTCTTATAATTGCTTAATGGTTACCTATGTTGCTCACATCAATTTTTCATCAAAATAAATGTGACCCTACAAAAGTGCCATAAGGCTCATCATGCATTAGTTTCAGGTCACATTGCCAGCCATAATCTTCCATCACTTACCTCAACAAATTCCCAACCCTAGCACTATTGTACTACTTGTTCTTCAACCAATAAAACAGCCCAGATAAATTGTACACTTGCCATACATACTTTGTTGGAACGCCCTCACTTCCTTTTATGTTTGGCTAGGCCTTCAAGTCTCAATTTAACTGTTTTCTAAGTAACCCATTCTCAATGTCCCCAGCCTGGGTTATGTGGTCTTCTATGCTCCAAGGACATATGCTTACTTCCATTGTAACATTCTTAGACCACTAAGTTGCAATAACTTGTTTACTTGTATGACCCCCATGATAATGTGAGACCCATGAACACAAGAACTGATATTTAACTCTGTATCTCTATCACATAACACAGGGTCTGATCCAGACACTCATCAAATTAAGAACAAATAGAATTTTAAACAATTAAAATTAGAAGACTTTTTAGAATAGTTCTTCTCAGCTTTACTATACAGCCAGAACATCTGGAAATCTTGTTAACATACAGATTCTGATTCATTAGGTCTAGGGTAGAAGGGCTATATTTCCAGATTAAATTATTGAAGAAATTAATGGATTTAAAAATCATAAAAACTGAAGGCTTTTTTTCTAGTTGACCCATTTGTTTTGTTTTGCCTTTTGGTACATTATAGTTGAACATAATGGTGGGATTTGTTATCATATATAAGCATATGCACACAATATAACAATATAATTTGGCCAATATTCCTCCCTAGCACATACCCCTCCCTCACCTCCTCCCATTCCCTGGTCCCTGTCCTCTATTCTACTGATCTCCCTTTGCTTTTCATAAGATCACCCCAAATTTTTTATCCTTCTTTTCCTTCTAGCCTCTACATATGAGGGTAAACATATGACCTTTGCTTGACCTTCTAACTTTGGTTTATTTCATTTAACATAATGATCTAAAATTCTATCCACTTTCATGCAAATTACTTAATTTTATTTTTTATGGCCAAATACAACTTCATTGAGTATATATACCACATTTTCTTTATCCATTCATCTATTGATGGACACCTGGGATGGTTCCATAGTTTTGCTATAGTGAATTTTGCTGTTATAAACATGGGTATGATTGTAATTCCTTTGCATAAATACCAAGGAGTGGTATAGTTGGGTCATATGGTAGTTCAATTCCTACTATTTTCAGGAATCTTAACACTGATTTCAATAGTGGTTGTACTAATTTATAATCCCACAGTGTAAAAGAGTTCTTTTTTGCTATTTCCTCTCCAGCATTTATTATTGTTATATTCTTTTTTTATAAAGTTTTTTAATATTTATTTTTAGGTGTAGTTGGACACAAGGCCTTTATTTTATTTATTTTTATGTGGTGCTAAGGATCGAACCCAGGGCCTCACACGTGCTAGACAAGCACTCTACCACTGAGCCAGCCAGACCCCAATCTATTGTTTGTATTCTTGATGACTACCAGTCTGACTGGTGTGAGATTAAATATCAATGTGTTTTTGATTTGCATTTCCCTAACTTGAAGGCTTTTCAGAAAGAGCATCTAACAAGGATAGCAAAGAGGCTTCAATATGCATGGTAGTTTCTATCAATTTGTGGTGCCTACCTGGAGAGCAGGGTGGGAAAGAACTTTCAGACACCATTGGAATAATAGGAAAAGACTTGATTAATTACTGACAAATGATGGAGGTAAGAACCAAAGTTAGAAGGTCAAGCGTCATGTGTTTATCCTCATATGTGGAGTCTAGAAATAAAAAAGAACAAGAAAGTTGGGGGTGATCTCATGAAAAGCAAAGGGAGATCAGTAGAATAGAGGAACGGGACTAGGGATGGGAGGATGTGAGGAAGGGGTATGTGCTAGGGAGGAATATTGGCCAAATTATATTGTTATATTGTGTGCATATACTTATATATAATAACAAATATATCACATACTGCAATTATGTGAAATATTTGAATCCCAGGAGTGAGTTCAACACAATTTTTATACACAGGTTACTAAGTCCTAGGGAAGTGATAAGATATTTTCATGATAATACAGAAAGACATTGCTCTTTATAAAAAATGAGTAAGGTAAATTAAAAGACACAGACAATAACATAAAATAATAACCCATCATCACTAAGCAACAACATGGCAAGCCTAGTTGAAGGTGAAGCTCCCCATGTATCCTTTCATAACCTATACATTTTCCACAACCCGATAGTTAATCAGTAACTTGAACTTTAGTTTTTAATTATTTTTTTATTATTCCTAAGTTTATCTTTGTGCTTATGCTACTTATCATATACATCTCTAACTTTATGTATTATACTTTTTTGGATATTTTAAAACTTTGTTTATGTTTCAAAAGTTTTTATTGATGCATAATAATTATAAGAATAGTAGGTTTCATTGTGGCATATTCATACATGGACATTATATAATTTTGTCAATTTCAATCTTCAATACCTCCACTTAACTCTCCTATTCCCTCCCATGATCCCCTTCCAATACCTTAATGGTCATCCTTCTATTTTCACGAGGTCCTTTTTTCCAATTTTCTTCTGTCTAGCTTCCACATATAAGAGAAAACCTACAACCTTTGACATTCTGAGTCTGCTTATTTTGTTTAACACGATGTTCTATATTTGCATCCATTTTATGCAAATAATATAATGTTCTTTATGGCTGAATAAAACACAATTGTGTATATATAGCACATTTTCTTCATTCATTCATCTGTTGAAGGACACTTAGGATGGTTCCAAATCTTATCTACTATGAATTCTGTTGCTATAAACATGGGCAAATATGTATCTTTACAGCAATGTTGACTTTAATACTTTAGGGTAAATACCAAGGAGTGGTATAGCTTGTGTTGTATGATTTTTACATTCCTAAGTTTTTAAATGAACCCTCTTACTAATTTCCATAGTGGCTTTACTAATTTACATTTCTACCATAATTATATAAGGGTTCCTTTCTCACCTTATCCTCAATAACATTTTTATTATTTGTATTCTTGATGATTGCCATCTAAGTGTATGAGATAAAATTTCAGCATAGTTTTGATTTGCATTTCACTGATGGCTAAAGATGTCGAACTTATTTTCATATACTTGTTGGTCGTCATTTGCACAGCTTCTTTAGACAATAGTCTATTTAGTTCATTTGCTCATTTATTCATTTGATTGTTTATATTTGTTTAAGTTTTTGGTGTAATTTGTCTATTCTGGAAAAGATTTTCTCCCATTCTGTAGTTTCTGTCTTCACTCTTATTTTTTTCTTTGCTATTCAGAAGCTTTCCAGGATGATGATAGCCCGTGTATTAATCCTTGATATGATTTCCTAAGCTGTACGCGTTCTACTGAGGAAAATGATGCTTATGCCTCTATGTTGCAGTGTTTTCTCTATGTTATCTTCTAACAGTTGTAAAGTGTGAGTTGACTTTTTTGTAGGAAGAGGATGTGGGTCTAGTTTCCATATTTACATGAGGATATCCAATTTTCTCGGCACCATTTTAAAAAGAGAAATCTGCTGTCTTTAAATTCTTATCAGTTTCTTGTTTCTTATTAATTCTCACCTTCAAGACCTTCATACAAGAATAATTTTCTTTGTGTTGTTTCTTTTATGATAAATGTTTTCTTTTACTTTAATTCTTATACTAAAGTCTTGTATAGAATTCTAGACTTATACCTATTTTTCAGAAATTTGATGCAAATATTTTCTGCATTTTGTTTTATTTTTTATTTTTAAATTTTTTAAAATTTATTTTTATTTATATAGTTATTTTTATTTATATATTTATTTTTATTTATATATGACAATTCTTATTACACATATAGAGCACAATTTTTCATATCTCTGATTGTATACACTGTATATTCACACTAATTTGTGTCTTCATACCTGTACTTTGGATAATAATGATCATCACATTCCACTACCATCAATAACCCCATGCCCGCTCCCTTACCCTCCAACCTCTCTGCCCTATCTAGAGTTTGTTTATTCCTCCCATGTTCCCTCTCCATAGCCCACTATGAATCAGCCTCCTTATATCAAAGAAAGCATTCGGCATTTGGTTTCTTAGAATTGGCTAATTTCACTTAGCATTATTTTCCTCTAACTCCATCCATTGACCTGCAAATGCCATCATTTTATTCTCTTTTATTGCTGAGTAATATTCCATTGTGTATATGTGCCACATTTTTTTTTTATCCATTCATATATTGAAGGGCACCTTGGTTGGTTTCACAGTTTAGCCATTGTGAATTGTGCTGCTATAAATATTGATGTAGCTGTGTCCCTGTAGTATGCTGTTTTTAAGTCCTTTGGGTATAATCTGAAGAGAGGGACCGCTGGGTCAAATGGTGGTTGGTTCCATTCCCAATTTTCCAAGAAATCTCCATACTGCTTTCCATATAGGGTGCACCAATTTGCAGTCCCACCACCGTACGAGTATGCCTTTTTCCCCACATCCTCGCCAACACTTATTGTTGTTTGTCTTCATAATAAGCTGACATTCTGACTGGAGTGAGATGAAATCTTAGAGTGGTTTTGATTTGCATTTCTCTAATTGCTAGTGATGATGAACATTTTTTCATGTATTTGTTGATTGATTGTACATCATCTTCTGAAAAGTGTCTCTTCAGGTCCTTGGCCCATTTATTAATTGGATTATTTGTTTTTGTGTGTGTGTGTGTGTGTATGCACGTGTTTAGCCTTTTGATTTCCTTATACAGCCTAGAGATTATTATCTTTATTCACCTTACAGATTGTTTCTTTTGCTGAGAAGAAACTTCTTAGTTTGAGTCCCTTCCATTTATTGATTCTTGATTTTAATTCTTGTGCCACAGGAGTCTTATTAAGGAAGTTGGGGCCTAATCCCACATGATGGAGATTAGGGCCTACTTTTTCTTCTATTTAGATGCAGGGTCTCTGGTTTTATGCTATCAGATCACAATGGAATGAAATTAGAAATCAATGATAAAATAAGAAATAAAATCTACTCCAACATCTGGAGACCAAATAATATGCTACTGAATAAACAATCATGGGTTACAGAAAACATCAAGGAGGAGATTAAAATTTTTTTGGAGGTAAATGAGAACACAGATACAACATATAGAAATCTCTGGGACAGTATAAAAGCAGTTCTAAGAGGAAAGTTCTTTGCATGGAGTTCATTCCTTAAAAGAAGAAAAAGTCAACAAATAAATGACTTAACACTACATCTCAAAGCCCTAGAAAAATAAGAACAAATCAACACCAAAAGAAGCAGAAGACAGGAAATAATTAAAATCAGACCTGAAATCAATGAAATTGAAACAAAAGAAGCAATTGAAAAAATTGATAGAACAAAAAAGTTGGTTCTTTGAAAAAATAAATAAAATTGACAGACACTTAGCCATGCTAACAAAGAGGAGAGAGAAAACTCAAATCACTAACATATGTGATGAAAAAGGAAATATCACAACAGACATTACAGGAATACAGAAGATAATTAGAAATTATTTTGAAAACTTGTACTCCATTAAAATAGAAAATATCAAAGGCATCGACAAATTTCTAGAGTCATATAATTTGCCTAAAGTGAATCAGGATGATATACACAATTTAAACAGATCATTTTCAAGTGACGAAATAGAAGATGCCATCAAAATGCTACCAACCAAGAAAAGCCCAGGACCGGATGGATACACAGCCGAGTTCTACAAGAACTTTAAAGAAGAATGAATACAAATACTCTCCAATTTATTTCAGGAAATAGAAAAAGAGGCAGCACTTCCTAACTCATTCTATGAGGCCAATATCACTCTGATTCCAGAACCAGGCAAAGACATATTAAAAAAAAGAAAACTGCATTTTATTTTTGCAGGTGAAATCGTTTCAATCAAAGTGTTGTTCTACTATATGCAGTCTATATTTTTAAGTTTTTCTTTATATTTGGCATTCTTTGGCTTCATTAAGAAGTTTACAGATGTATATTTTTAAAATGATCCTGTCTGGAATTAAATGAATATCCCAAATAAGAAGATTTTTATTAGGTTCTGAAAATTTTCAATCACTGTCTCTTTAAATATTTATTTTCTTGCACTTTAGCAAAGTTCTCCATATGGAACTTCAATTACATACTTGCTAGACCTTTTAATTTTATCCTCTGTTGTTTCATAATCTCCTTTGACATTTCTCATCTCTATGTTTCTTCATTCAGGAGATTTTCTTATATCTTTTTTCTACTTCACGAAGTTTCTCTTCATCTTTGACTAATCTGCAGTTTAAACCATCCATTAGGTTTTAAAGATTCATCAATTAACTTTTTATTTTTGGTTCTATCCCAGAGAACATTATGTTAAAAGAAATAAGTCAGGCACAAAAAGAGAAATAACACATAGTCTCACTCATATATGGCATTTAATTTTAAAATAATTCTAAGTTTAAAGAAAAATTAGGTTGATAATATAGAAATTTCCTATAGTCCTTAAAACATAAGTGAGAGAGGAGGTTCTGATTCTGCCTTTTGTTATTTTTGCTGAATGTGTTAAAATAGTGGCTTATATACCAATGAGTTTTACTTAAATTGTGAACTAATTTTCAGTTGAGATTTATTTTGGAAAATCTGTAGGACCTATGTGAAAGATGCTACCCCAGAATGATTGTGCATTTTGTTTTGCAAGAAAACATTAAAAGTTAATTGATGATTACTTTCTTTTAATTTATTGCTTTGGTACTTCCCAAAAAAGGAAGAGAACATAAATTCAAATTTTGAATCCATATGAATGCAGACCTTAGTTAAGAAGACAAAAACATAGAATTTATTCCTTCTATTTTAACTATAACTTTGTACCTGTTGACCAGTCTATCTTATCTCTCCTCCTCTTTTCCCCAGAATCTGATAACCAATCTGGTTAACAATACTGTATTATATACTTCAAAATATTTAGAAGAGGGGATTTTAAATGTTCTCACTACAAAAAAGATAAATATATGAGGTTATATACATGTTAAAAGTTTCATTTTATTATTATACAATACATACATACATTAAAACAATACACTATATCCTATTAATATGTCCAGCTATTATGTAACAATTAGAAACAAAATAAAAACAGAAAGACACAGGAAATATTTTTCTTCTGTATTTAGTGCATAATTTCCTCTGTCATCTCTAGTCAGTTGGTAATTTTTATCTCTCACTCACTGGAGCCTTTCAATGTTCTGAACTGATGTGGTGGTCTCATCTTCAACGTATGCAGGCCTTGTCTATTATCACCTGCTAGCTGTTCAGAACTGGTTATGGTGATTTGCACCTGTTCTCAGGTGACATCAACATGAGCTCATCTTTCTAATGTTGAGCTGTTTAGGGTCCCTGGAAATGCCTATTTCTTTCTTGTGACCTCAGATATAATTATAAAAGGTTATTTGTTTTATTGTACCCAGTATTTCCATGTGTTTTTTCTGAAGCATGTCTCCCTGGATAAAGAAGTTAGAAGCCTTTCCATTCATCAACATCATAACTAGGTTTGTGCTGAGCCCCTAGGGAGACACATATTTATGATAAATATTAATTGGTTACCTTTCTATAAGCATAAGAGTTGTTGGATCTGTGTTTTCTTAAAAGAAATCTGGACTTACACGTAGAAAACTTACTAAATCATCCTCCCAACTTTTGGCTTGTAGGAGTTAATAATAATCTACTAAGGCAAAGTGATTTTTTGATAGGTCTCCAATGTTTAAAAGGGTAGCTTAAATGAGAGTAATAACTTTAAGGAAGTGTTGACTTCTTCAAAAACAAGCTGTGAATAGGTCAATAGGGAGTAGTTTTATCGAAATGTAAGAGAAGATTCTATATGCTTATCTTTTTTTCTCTTTCCTGTTCCTTCATTTTGTATTGCCCTAACATTTTTATTTGTTAATGAGGTGATAAATTGCTTTTATTAGTTATAACTAAAAATATGCATATGTGTCATAGAATCAAATTAGGATCTCTTGGGGGATGAAGGAAACAGAAAGGAATTTATTATTATATTTTTCTTAAATGTCATTGGAACACTATGCAAGAAACTTAGACTCTGTATTCTCAGTTCTACCAATAAATGTATGCCTTATCCAAGATCCTTTTTTTCTGCAGAATTAATTTTCTCATACATAAAATACATATTTTACCTATGAGTAAGGAAAAAAAGGTACAGATAGGGACTGTAGTCTTAAAATGGTGAAGCTATCCAAGCTGCAAAGGTCATTAGAGGTCATTCCCCTTTTATATTTTCTGCACCAGCTTTCCTTACCCATAGTTTGCTCGAAACATCTCAGGTCAATGGACAGAAAAAAAAAAAGATTGGGATTGTCCTAAGGAGTGCCAGGCATTTGGGATGATTCTGGATTCTGGATTATCTCTAGATAGAACCTGGATCAGTAGTCCACTTTTATTTTCTGACCTTTTACCATGCTGTTCTGGGCTTATTTTTCTTCTCCTTGGCTACACCTCTCTACCATACTCAATCTTGTTGTTGGATTGCTTTTATTTCAATTCCAATATTTTTGAAAAGATCCATAATAAAACAGCAGGTAGAACAAGTAAGCTTTTTTGTCAGACTGACCTAGGCATCAGCCATGATTTTGCCTGTTAATATTTTGGAAAGCCTGAGCCTCAGTTCCCTTATCTATAAAAGTAGAGAAGGGCATGTTGGTGTGTGTTTGTAATTCCAGTGAATTGAGAAGCTGAGGCAATAGGATCACAACTTGCAAGCCAGCCTCAGCAACTTTGTGAGACCCTACAAAAGTTAGCAAGATCCTGTCTCAAAATTAAAAATAAATAAGAAGGACTGGGATTGTAGCTTTGTGATAGATCAACTCTGGGTTCAATCACCAGTACTAAAAAAATAATTTATCTATAAAATGTGGAATAATTTTTTAGTCTACCTTTCAATATTTTTCTGAGAATTGCAATGAGCTTATAATGTATAAAGTACTGAGCATTGCATCTGATACATAGTTGATGCTTTAAAAAAACTGAATAAAAAGTACATAGTGAATGCTAAAAGATTCTTTCTTTCTACCATTCTCATATTCCATGTATTAGCCTATACTGATCAATTATTCATTGCCTAAAGCCATCTATTGCTAAATTCCCATCATACTTTACTTTCAATCCAAACTTCTCCATTTTTATTGTCTATCGATTCTTACTTGTCTTTAAAAGCCTAACTCAGTATGGAGATTCCTCAGAAAACTTGGAATGGAACCACCATTTACCCAGTTATCCTATTCCTCAGTCTATACCCAAAGGATTTAAAAATAGCATACTACTGTGATGCAGCCACATTAATGTTTATAGCAGCTCAATTCACAATTGCCAAGCTATGGAAATAACCTAGGTGTCCTTCAATAAATGAATGCAAAAAAAAAATGTGGTACATATACACCATGGGATATATCTCAGCCTAAAATAAGTATGAAATAATGGCCAGTAAATAGATGTAACTGGAGAATAGCATGCTAAGTGAAATAAGCCAATCCCCCCAAAAAACCAATGGCTGAATGTTCTCTCTGATTTGTGGGTGCTAACACAAAACAAGGAAGGTTGGAGAAGGGAATAATAGAAATCCATTGGAATAGACAAAGTAAAAGAAGGGAAAGGAGGGCCACGGGTGAGAATAGGAAAGGCAGTAGTATTCATTGAACATAACTTTCCTAGCCTTGTATTTGAATACACAACTGGAGTAACTCTGCATCATTAAAACCACAAATGTGGGATCCTATATAGAATAAGTTATACTCCATGTATGTATAATTTGCCAAAATTAAAAAAACTAAAAAGAACAAAGAAAACAAAAATTTTTTTTAAAAAAAGCTTAACTCAAATGATTTGTGAATCTTATTAGAAAATCACTTAAAGACAGAAAAGCAATATTTTTGCTCTTTCATTGATCAGTTATAAATCACTGATATGAGTAATAATCTACTTCTACTTTATCTCCTTACAGAATCTAACTAGAGTCTCTGAAATATATGTATAAATTTAGTTACAATTTACAAAATAATTGATGCCCATCAATAAAGATGTTCATACAATCCAAAACAAATCCAAAATAAAATGAGGGAACAAGACAAAAAATAAAAGTACATAGAATTATTTCTTACATTTCTGGTAAAATCACTTCCTCCTGACTTATTCACAACTTTTTTTTAGAAAGTTAATATTTCTTTGGAGTTGTTAGTGTCTTTTGAGGCAATGAATAAATTTGAAGCTCTGTTGAATAAATCCCAGAGCTCAGGGTTGTCTTGAAGCTTGGAAAAAGTAGCTTTACGTCAAATAGAGTACACCTCATTTTATGTAGTGGATATATCAGGATGCTTTTGGAAACAAGTAGCAGAATATTCAAATTAAACAAATTCATTATTCCATATCCTGGACAAAAAGCCCAGAAGCAGAAAAATTCCAAGGTTGACTAATTCAATGATTCAATGACATACAATCTGTTAGTGACCTTCTCTGAGGTTTTCTTAGTCTGCCATTTGTGATTTCAAATAGTTGCCAAAACACAAACTCTCATGTTTTTATACAGTGCCAAAGGCAAAATGAGGTTAACCCTAGCCTTTTTTTATGAGTAAGAATTTTTTTTCAGAAGTCCACCTCACTCCTGTTCAATTTTGTTGGCCCAGAACTATGTCACTTGTGAATGCTAAGCCAACCACTTGCAAGGATCGTGAAACAACCATAATTATTTTGGATTAATAAACTTTCAGGCCCTAAGGTAGTCAGCAGAGGAAGGAGATTGTGAATTTGTGAAGGAGATTGCCATCCTTACCCAGCAGCCACCTACTGCAGGCCCGAAAGTATGTCTGGACTAGTCTGACTGAAGCAAGCACAGAAAAGTGCCTAGGGCATCCAGGATTAAGATTCCAAAGAGAGAGAACTCTCCTTGTTGTTGGTATCCCATTAAAGCTATTTGAGAAGGTGTCAGTAATGGCCACACAGGTCCAATTCACATCCCTAGTGATGATTGTGAAACTGTGGAGGTTTATATTTTGTACCCTAAAAGTATAATTTATGAAAGACCCTTGAGACTGAAACATCCCAAAGAGATTTGCATCTCCTCAGCAACAAGGAATGTGGATCAAATCTAAAATATGCACTAACAAACTTCCAAAGTCAGTCAAGACTAAATTCTAAGTATTGGAATTTCTAGTTTAGAACTGCAAATTTTTAGCATTCCCCAGTTTCTACCATCCTATATGGGAAGTTGAGAAATTGAGAGGTACTACAACCAACTTCAGCTCTTAGACACAACAGATGGCAGCTTGGTGAGGAACACAAAGATATTGGATTTAACTTCCAGCCCTTGACCCAAGTGTTGCAGAACCCAAAATAGAAATACAAAGAATGAGAATGTATCCTTGCCAACAGTATTGACCACTTCAGTAGAAACAAGTCCTTTATTTCTCATTCAGATTTTTTTCTATTTACTCTATTATTTACTTTTACTTTTAATTTAAAAAAAATTTTTAAAGAGAGAGTGAGAGAGGAGAGAGAGAGAGAGAGAGAGAGAGAGAGAGAGAGAGAGAATTTTTAATATTTATTTTTTAGTTATCGGTGGACACAACATCGTTGTTTGTATGTGGTGCTGAGGATCGAACCCGGGCCGCACGCATGCCAGGCGAGCGCGCTACCGCTTGAGCCACATCCCCAGCCCTAATTTAAAAATTTTTAATTTTGTTTTTTTTTTAATTTTTTACTCTATAACACTAAAGATCTAATAAAAAATTCCACATGTCATAAATGAGATAGACATCCACATACAGGACACATACAAAATCCCAAGTAGATAAGATCAAAGCAGAACGTCTTCAAGACACATCATAATCAAAATGTCTAAAAGAAAATAATAAAATAATATTGCAAAGTGTAAGAAAAAAACATCAGGTCACATTTAGAGGCAAGCCAATAAGACTCACTTCTGACTTCTCAAGCTTATTATCAAGGATGGCCTAAAAGATGTTATCTTTTAAGATGTTATCTAAAAGATAACAAATGCCTTCCTTCCATGATTGCTATATCCAGCAAAGCTATCTTTCAAAATCAATTCAGAAACAAAAGCAAAAACATTCATGACAAGAAGAAACTAAAAGTTTATAACCATTAAACTGTCACTACAAAGAATACTCAAAGATATACTGTATACAAAGGAACCCCAAAACAAAGCCCAAATCTACAAAATAGATGAAGATTCCTAGAAGAGTAACCAAATAAATTCAATTCAAGACAAAATTAAATATATGAAACAATAAAAAGTTGAATAAAACTAGAAACATATATCCACAATAACACAATATATATGGCTTGACCCCACTAATTAAAAAGCATAGATTAGCAGAATGGATCAAAAAACAAGATCCCATATGCTACTTGCAAGAGACTCTTCTCATAGGCAAAGACACACCCAAGCTGAAGGTAAAATGATGGGAAAAATATTCCATGCAAATAGAATCCAAAACCAAGCACATCTGATAAAAGAGATTTTAAGCAAAACTTAATGAAGGAGAGACAAAGAAGGTCAAAATATACTAGTGAAGGGAGCAATACAGCAAGAAGATATAACTCTGTCAGTGTACCTCATTACATTTAAAAATACTTCTTGACATTAAATCCAAGATGAACCCTAATACAATAACAGTGAGTGATTTCAACCCTTCATTATCACCAATAGGCAGGTCTTGAAAACATAAAATTAATAAAAATATTTCCAGACTAAGTAATAGCATAAATCAAATGGACCTAATAGACGCCTACAGAATATTTCACCAAAACAACTAAATTTACTTTCTTCTCAGCAGTTCATGTAATCCTCTCCAAAACAGTTCATACTGTAGTTCACAGTGTAAGTCTTAGCAAATAGAAAAAATTGATATAATCTCTTGCATACTATTAGTTCATTACAGAGGGAAACTAGAAATCAGTAGAAAAAATTCATAATGGAAGCCACATAAACACAAAGAGTTTAAATAATACTCTTTTTAAAAATGTATTATAGAAGAAATAAGAGAGGAAATAATAAAATTATTAGAAAGAAATGAGAACATAAATACACCATATGAAAATCTCTGGAACAGTATAAAGTGTTCTAAGAGGAAAATTTATAGAATTGAGTGTCCACATTAAAGCAATAGAAAGATTTCAAATAAATAATTTAATGTTTCACCTCAAAGCCTAAGAAAAACAATAATGAACTAATTCCCAAATCCGTAGAAGACAGGAAATAATTAAGATCAGAATTGAAATTAATGAAATCAAGACAAAACAATACATAGGATATGTGCAACAAAGAGTTGGTTCTCAAAACGATAAATAAGATTGATAAAACCTTTGCCAAACTAACCAAAGGAAAGAGAGAGAAGACCCAAATAAAAAAAAATAAGAGATGAAGACACAGATATCATAAGTCATTTCTGAAATCCACATTCTTTTCTGAAATCACAGTCAATTTTGACAATTTATACACCAATACACTGAAAAATCTAGAAAGACATTGGCTAATTTCTAAGCCCAAATGATCTTTGCAAATTGAACCAGGAAGATATAAAGAAGCTAAAAAGACCAATACTTAATAATAAAATTGAAAAAAGAAGGCTTCCAACAAAGAAAAGCCCAGGACCAGATGGATTCCCAGTTGAGTTCTATCAGACATTTACAGAACTAACACGAGTTTTTCTTCAATTATTCCATGAAATTGAAAGGCAGGTAACACTTGCAAATGCATTCCATGAAGCCAGTATAACCCTGACACCGAAACCAGAGACATCAAGAAAACAAAACTGTACACCTTTATACCCGATTAATATAGATAGAAAAATCCTTAATAAAATATTAGCAAAGACACATCAAAGACACATCAAGATGATTATACACATGATAAAGTGGGTTTAATCTCAGGAATTCAAGGTTCCACATACACAAATCAACATACACATTTTGCCACAAAAAAAAAGAATTAAAAAAAGAATCATATGATTATCTCAATAGATGCAGAAAAGGCTTTTGATAGAATCTAACACCCATTCTTTTTAAAAGTACTGGAAATAGGCATTTCAATGTGCTAGATTAGAGGAAGACTGCATTCCTAGTTGATGCATGGCTTGTGATTCAAGCAGCAGGAATACAGTTTCACAGGTAAGTGGGTGAAAGAGGGATTTCACTAAAATAAATAGTGGAGAGTAAGGATGTCACACAGCCTCATAAATTAAGGTGCATTGAACAAAAGAGAAAGTAAATTGAAGCTAAGTAAGTTGCAATAGTGGTGGCAGCATTGGTGGACCACAGAGAAAAGGGTTAAAGAAGATGAACAGATTTGGTGCAGAAAAATCCTGAGATCAGAAAAGCAGTCTGAAGTTAGTGAATGCAGAGGCTGCACTGAAAAGTGGCATTTGAAAAGTGCTCTCTAGTTCTTAACTAGAAAATGTAGAACTGAGGTGGGGGTCAACTTGGGAAAGTAACACTACAACTTGCTGTTTTGCAGTAACCAGATCTGCTTTATTCAACTTTTTCACCACTGTGAACAAAAGACCTAACAAGAAGAATTTTAGAGGAGGAAAATTTTATTTGGGTGCTCAATATTTTAGAGGTCTTATTCCATAGATAACCTACTCCTCCTTGGAGCTTGAGGTGAGGCAGAACATCACGCTGGAAGTGTATGGACAGAAACACAGCCAGGGACATTGTAGTGGGAAGCAGAGAGAGAGAGAATGACTTTCGTCACCACAGAAAAAGTACATACCTCCAAAACACACCCCCAATGACCCACCTTCTCCATTCACACCCTACTAGCCTACAGTTAATCTCTATCAGAGGATTAATGCACTGATTAGTTTAAGGTTCTCATAACCTAATCATTTCACTTCTAGGCTTTCTTCCATTTTCTCACACATGATCTTTTGGGGGACACCTCACATCTAAACCATAACATGATCAAAGTAAGCATTTCAGTTTTGCCACTGCAAGCTCCTACCATGTGACCTATGGTGTACCTCATAGAACATTAGTGAATCAGGCACAGAGAAGATTGTATCCAGAGGGATTGAAGTCACAAAAAAAGAATGGAAGGAAACTAGGTTTTTCCTTTTAGTCTAGTGACTCACATGGCCAGCTGAAGAGAGTCTGGAATCTGAATGGGCAAGTGTGAGCACACTCAGGATCTAAGCCTGGGAAGACTGTATTTCTGGTCATCAGAGTGTGTGTGTGGGAATATTTTCCTTGTATGTGAGAAATTCTTGGGAGGCTCCTGAAATCCAGACTGACAGCACAGATTGCCCTCTGCCTAGCCATAGGGGATTGCTGATATTATCTCTCCAGAGCAGACACCAACCAATAAACCACTAAGGTCTGATTAGAAGCCTAGCCACTTGAAAGACCCTCATAGGATTCTGCAGAAGCCCCAGCCAAGGAGTACATTGACCTCATCTGCTCAGGAAAATCTCCAATTTACAATATTCCTATTACATACTATTTTATACAGACGATAAGGAAAGTTGAGAGCTATTTCAACCAGCTTCAGTCTTAGGTCACTCCAACTGGCAGCTCAGTGAGCAACACAAGAACAGGAAGGGTTGCTAACCCCCAGCCTTTGTTCTCTCTTTCTGTCTCAGTATATAGGCCAAGAAGAAACAGAAAGAAGGACAGTTGGGCATAGACAGTTAACATTCATTCTTATCAACTATTTTGACTACCTCAGTAGAGGTAATTTCTTCAGAACTGAAGCTCAGAATATAATGCCAAGTTTTAATAAATGGGATCATATCAAATTAAAAGGCTTCTGCACAACCAAGAAAACAGTGAGGTATGTGAAGAGAGAACCTACAAAATGGGAGAAAATCTTTGCTAGCTATTCTTCTGACAGAGGAGTAATATCCAGAATATATAAAGAATTCAAAAAACTTAAGAACAAAAAACCCAAATAACCCAATTAATAAATGGGAAGTGAATTACAATGACACTTCTCAAAAGAAAAAAATAGAAACAGACAAAAATTATGAAAAAAAATCAGCATCTTTGGCAATTAGGGAATGCAAATCAAAACTACACTGAGATTTCATTTCATACCACTCAGAATGGAAGTCATCAAAGATACAAACAATAATAAATGCTGGAGAGGATATAGAAAAAAGAAAGATTTTTACATTGTTGGTGGGATTCTAAATCAGTATAATCACTGTTGAGATCAGTATGGGATTCCTAAAAAAGACTGGGCCCGGAGCTCAGGCCTGGCCCAGATTTCCCCACACCAACCTTCATGGGAACCATGCTCAGAAAAGACCCGGGTCCATTCTGCCACCAGTAGACCACTGCCAGAGCCTAGGCCTGGCCCAAATCCACTTACACCAACATACATAGGACCCAGGCCCAGGGTAGGTCCAAGTCTGCCACCCCCACCCCACCTGGGAGCCCAAGTCTAACCCACTTCCTTCTTGGGACACTGCAGAAATTGCCATAGCCTCCACACAGTAGTCCCTACCTTTTGATAACAGATAGGGCCTAGAAGCAGCTTCATATCAGAGTTCAAATCCCAAAGACAGTGTAAGGCCCACCCTTTTAGCCTATCTTTGTAAGATGTTGCATCCATCTTGGGGTACCTCCACTATTACCTTGAGTTACCTTGGATATTGCTGCCACCAACTATAGTTACAGTAACATACATTGAGGGACATCAGCAGGGTCTGGAAACCTAACATCAAGGTGAGATACAGACAATCTGCATGGGTACTACAAGAATATAGGATAGAAACTATAATACCTCAGATCCACACTGCAAGAAAGGAAGACACATAAACAACATGAAGAAATGAGGGAGGAAAGTGCCCCAAACAAACCAGGATACTAAAATAATAGAGTCCATGGACAGTGCAGTTGATAAAATGTCATAGAAGGAGTTCAGGAGGTTCATAATTAAAATGATCTGTGAATTAAAGAATGACCCGAATGAGCAAATATAGGCAAAAAATGATCACTCCAACAGATAGATGAGAGAGCAAATACAGGTAGCAAAAGTTTACTTCAAGAAAGTGATAGAGACTCTGAAAAAAAAAACAGTGAGAAATCTTTGAAATGAAGTAAACAATAAACCAAATTAAAAACTCAATAGAAAGCATAACCAATAGACTACATCACTTGGAAGAAAGAACATCAGATAATGAAAACAAAGTATACAATCTGGAAAATAAAGATGACCACACAGTGAAGATAGTAAGAAACCATGAACAGAATATCCAAGAATTATGGGACAGTATCAAAAGACCAAATCTAAGAGTTATTGGGATAGAGGAAGGCACAGGGTTTCAAACCAAAGGAATGCACAATCTCTTCAATGAGATAATATCAGAAAATTTTACGAGCATGAAGAATGAATTGGAAAACCAAATACGAGAGGCTTACAAGACACCAAGTGTATAAAATCACAACAGATCTACAAAATAAGGATAGAATCTTAAAAGGTTCAAGAGCGAGGAATCAGATCACATATTGAGGGAGACTAATTCATATCAGCAGATTTTTCAACCCAGACCCTCAAAGCCAGGAGATCATGGAACAACAATACACCAAGCTCTGAAAGAAAATGGATACTAACCAAGAATCTTATATCTAGCAAAATTAAGCTTTAGATTTCATGATGAAATAAAAACCTTTCATGATAAACAAAAGTTAAAGAGTTTACAAGTAGAAAGCCTGCACTACAGAACATCTTCAGTAAAATATTCCACAAAGAGGAAACGAAAAACAATGATGAAAATCAGCAGAGGGAGGTATTACACTAAAGGAAAAACTAATTAGAGGAAAACAATCATGATTTCTTTCTTAGTAAGTATATTATCTGAGTGTAGGAAAAGTATTGATTTTTATGTTGATTTTATATCCTACTAATGTACTGAATTCATTCATCTGTTCTAATATTTTTTTTGTAGAGTTCTTAATCATCATCTGCACACAGGGATAATTTGACTTCCTTTGTTCTTATTCTTATACCTTTAATATTTTTCCCTAATTTTTCTAGCTAAATCCTAATTTTGTAGTTTTCATAAGTTCTTTTACTGCTTTTATGGATGGAATGGTTTTTGTAGGTCTTTAATTTGCTGTTCTGAAAGTTCTGCAGTAATATAACAGTTTCCATCTCATAGAATCTACAAATAGTATTGTATTTAAAGTTAATCTTTTGTAGACAGCATAGTGTTTAATCATTGTTTTATCTCCTCAGGCATTATTTCCTCAAGTACTGCATTTGAGGGTTTTTTTTATATTCAACAGGATTCTTTATATTTTATTGTTGTTCCTCTCTCTTTCCTTGATTTGTATTTGAATATTTATAGAGATGCACTTTTACATTTTTTTGTAGTGCTTAATAGAAATCTCTTAATAGTTATCTTATATTTAAGTCCATTTAATCATCCAGTTTCAAAATAATTGTTTTATTCACGTCTTCTGCATGTAGTGAACCTATATGTTGATAGTTTTTGCCCTCAAATATAAAATATAATTTAAGAAGTTTGTAGAACATATACTTGTCTGCATTGTTCTCTACTCTTATTCACTCCAATTTTCTTACGTTCTTTCTGCAATTCTAAATCTCTTTTTATTATTGTTTTATTTTTATTTAACTAATTTAATTTAGCTATTATACAAGACTAGGTATACTATATCAAGTTACTTCTGTTTTCCTTAATCTGAGAATGCTATTTACCTCTCTCTGAAAGATATTTCTATTGAATATAGAATTTGAGAAAAGCAGTTATTTTTATAAGCATTTCAAAAATATTTTTCAACTTCTTGTGACCTCTATAGCGTTAAAATAGTAATATACTATAATTCCAATTTGTATTCATAAGTAATGCAACAATTCTATTTTGTTGATATCAAGAGGTTTTTTTCTTTATATTTAGCATTCAAAAGTGTAATTATGATGTGTAATTGTGTGAATTTCTTTGGATTTGTTTTATTTTGGTTTTGCTAAGTCTCTTGAATCTGTATGTCTACACATTTTTTCTTTTCTTTCTTTTTCTTTTTCTTTTTTTTTCTTTACAAATTTGTGAGCTTTCCAGCCATTATTAATTCAAAGGCTTTTTAAATATGCATATCTTTTAAACTTTTGTTCTGGAACTCCAAATATATGAGTGTTTATTCCTGCATTCTTGTGCTTCATTGATCAGTTTTTGTTCATTTTTCTTTAGTCTAAATTTTCCTTGCTGTTCAAATTAAGTAATTTATGTTATTATGTCCTCAAGTTCACTGAGCCTTTCCTCTGTCACTTCTCTTTACAGTTGAGATTTTCCAGGGATTTTTTAAAAATTCTGTTCTAGTGGCCACGTGTAGTGGCACATGCCTGTAATTCCAGCAACTCGAAAGGCTGAGGCAGGAGTATTGAAATTTTGAGGCCAGCCTCAGCACTTTAGTGAGGCCCTCAGCAAGTTAGTGAGACCCAGTGTCAAGATAAAAAAGTTAGAGGCTGGCATATGTTTTCTCTGATATAAGGAGGCTGAATCATAACGGGTTTGGGTGGTGGGGGGACATGAGAGAATTAGATGAACTCTAGATAGGGCAAAGGGGTGGGAGGGGAAGGGAGGAGGCACAGGGGTAGAAAAGATGATGGAACAAGATGGACATCATTACATATATGAAAACATGAATGGTGTTACTATGCTTTGTATATAACCAGAGATATGAAAAATTGTGCTCTATATGTATAATATATGAATTGCAATGCATTCTGCTGTCATATAAAACAAATTAGAGTAAAAAAATAAAAAGTTAAGGGCTGCTGTTGTGGTTCAGTAGTACAGTGCTTGCCTAACATGGGTGAGGCACTGGGTTTGATCTTCAGCACCACATAAAAATAAAATATTATGTCCACCTACAACTAAAAAATGAATTTAAAAAGATTTAAAAGTAAAAAAAGGCCGGGATTGTGGCTCAAGGATTAAGTACTTCTAGATTCAACCCCTGGTACCCCCCCCCCAAATTCTATTGTATGTTTGACTTCTTTTAACTCTTTTTGGCTTTAGTTTTATGGCATTTGGTTATTTTTAAAGTGAATTATATGCCTTTTATTGGTACTGAGGATTGAACTAAGGGGCACTTGACCACTGAGCCACATCCCAGCCCTATTTTGTATTTTATTTAGAGATACGATCTCATTGAGTTGCTTAATGCCTCACTTTTGCTGAGGCTGACTTGAGATCCTCCTGCTTCAGCCTTCCAAGCATCTGAGATTACAAGTGTGCTCCACCATGCCTGGTGAATTATGTGCTTTGATGATTTTTTAATCAAAATTTTTAATTTATTTTAGAGGAATTTGTAATTTATGCTTAAACATATTTATCATTGCAGATTTAAATGTCTTGTCAGATGATTCCAATCTGTTATTTACCTCTGTGTTGGCATTAATTAAATGTCTTTTCTTATTCAAGTTGAGAGTTTATTATTTTAGTATGTTTGTAGGGTGGGGAGACAACATGCTTGATGTTTGATGAACAATTTAACATGGGGGCTGAATTGTTTTGTTTTCAGAAAATATTTTAAAATCTGGCTTTACAAATTCACACTAAATTTTATCAATATTTTCTTGCCAAATCTCACCCACCCGTACTTCCAGATTAACTTTAGAATAACTTTGTCAGTTTGAAAATTCCCCACTGAGATTTTGATTGCTATAGCATTAAATCTATAAAGTAATTTAGGAAAAACAGGAATCCCTACAAGATTGAATTTTTAGCAACATGTTAGGTCTCTCCAACTAATCAGATGTTTCTTTTATGTCTCAGAGTAGATTAACTTATTGTGGCCAGTTATTTGCTCCCTTACATGTAAAGGAATTACACCTCACTCTTTGATGTTGGGTTTAGTACCTCTTTGTGGGAGGTATATATTTTCTTACCTTATTGAGTCACATTAGCCTGAATACCTTTCTTTGACCAATAGTATGAGAGAAGTGACAAATGCTTTGTCTAAACAGAAATTTTTAAATCACTCTTTAGCAATGAGGAAGTTAGAGAAAACTTAATGCACAAGTATTCAAAGTTGACTTTTCATTTTAAACTGAAAATAAATCTTTAGTGGCATAAGTCACTGAGATTTAGTGTTGTTTGTTAGTGCAGCATGACCTATCAAAATCTGCTTAAATATGTTCTATGAAATTGTAATATCTATTTAGAAAGTAAATTTTTAATAGTGTTCAGTTGATTCTACGGTTATTGGTAACTGGTTTATTTTTATTCCTGTTTCAACTTTGAAATTTTATGTTTTCCTGAAGAAAGAATCTTTTCAAGAAAATGTTTCAAGTATAAAACTAAGTTTAGCTAATTCTATTTACATATACATTCACACAAATTCTTGAATATGACAGGGTTTCTATGCAAATATGGATAGAGATAATTTTTCTCAATGATATGCTGTTGATATCTCTCATTTATAATGTAAGTAAAAATACATCTTAAATATATAATGAATATTCAAACCACAAAGTTATGTTTCTTATAGAAAAAAAAAAGTGAATGCAGAAGAAAGCTACCGAAAAATTTCAGTAAACTGCAACTACAAGGAAAAATGTTGAATCTCACAAATGCAATGTTAAATGAAAGGTCTAGCAAAGATGTAATAGACCACTTTTCCCTGATTCTCACATCTAGATGAAATGATAAACCATGAAAATGGCACTAGAAAGAACAAAAGGAAATCAGAAGGGAGATAAGAAGTCAAGTTGAATGATGACTCCAAGACTGGATAAAATGCACAGCAGCAGAGCTCATTTTATTCTATCCTTCCCCAATAGAAGAACATTAGAACAGGGATTCTTAACTCCAAACTGAAGATATAACATGTAGCTTATTCATCCCTTGGATTGAACAGAAGTCTCTCTGACAATAGGTGACACTGATACCATGTTATGCAGGTTTAAATTCGGAACCCACACAAAATTTTATGAATAGGAGAAGCACTGTACTTCCATACTGGGCTTGAGATTTCCCTTTCCACTGAGGTATAATGAAGCATATTGGAATGTGGAGAAAGAGATATGATTACTGCACATGGTCTGTTTGAAGAAGCCTCAAAGTCCCCTCAGAACTGCCACTCTCCTCTCACATACAGGTTATAGCAGGGTGCTTATGAGAAATTGGTAAAGTGATTTACCACAAGTGGCTGATCTTTTCAGGCCAGGACTCTCCCTTCCTACCCAAAGATACCAGGGCTAATAGGTTGAAACAGCATGAGAAATCCAGCTACATCTAATAGTCTGGTCTAGGAAATACTCTTTAGCTTATAGATTCAGGGCTTTCCTCTCCTGCCCAAAGACACCAAAATACCCCAGGGGCACAAGTAAAAAGACTCAAAGACAACAAGACACCCATTATTCATATAGAAATATTATGTGGCCTGGCCTAATGCTATGAATCGAACTTTTCTGTTCTCTTCAAATTCATGTTGGAATTTAATTCCCAATGCAAGAATATTCATATGTAGTACCTTTTGCAGGTTGTTAGGTCATCAATATTCTTCCCTTGTGAATAGCATTAAGGTTTTTATGAAAGAAGCTTTGCACAATGTTCAGTTCTTTTCCCCTTCTGTAACTTTTGCCATATGAGAACAGAATGTCCATTCCCTATATAGGGTGAAGCAATTGACATCATCTTGGAAATAAACAACAGTCCTCACCAGACAGTGGCTTGCCATTGCCTTGCTTTTGTTTATCTCAGACATCAGGATTGTGAGGAATGTATTTCTATTCCTTACAAATTGCCCTGTCTCAGGTATTTTGTTATAACAATAGGAATGGGATAAGACATTTGGGAAAATTTCTCCACCTCTATCAAAACAATGCTAGTAAAGAGAAAAGGGATCCCCCAAAACACCAGGCAAACCAATTAGATAAAATAAAATACCTTCAAATTTGTTGAAAATAAAATTGCTATTGTAATGATCATTTAGAAATGTTGAAAGACCTGCTAAAATGAAAAGATTAAAGAAGACTCAGAGTATCCAGTACAATAAGTATCCAGAAAGCAATTGAATATAACTGTTATACCAAAAAAAAAAAAAAAACAAGAATATCACTACTCGAATGAGACAGTAACACCAACTAATAAAAATATTAAGGTTTTTTTGGGAGGGATTGGCTGACTTCACTTAGCATTTTCTTCTCCAATGCCATCCATTTACCTGCAAATGCCATGGTTTTGTTCTTTTTTAATGCTGAGTAAATTCTATTGTGTACATATGCCACATTTTTTTTATCCATTCATCCACTGAAGGACATCTAGGTTGGGTCCACAGTTTAGCTATTGTGAATTGTGCTGCTATAAACATTGATGTGGCTGTGTCCCTGTAGTATGCTCTGCCATGCGACCAGCGCAGGCTTCATAAAAGAAGGTTCAGTGCATAAGAAATTGCTAGTGAGTTTTAAATTAAAGAGACCGACTCTAATTACCTTTAACCCCAGCTCTGAGAGGGCTTCTCTTAGCTCCCACCTCCAGCCACCTAATGCAGTGGCAAGGTTTACAGAAGAGACCAGCGAGAGAGGGAGAGCACGCCAGGGAGTGAGCTTTTATTGGGGAACAAAAAATTCAAGGGAAAATCCCATCCAATGAAGATAAAGGGGGGAAGCATCCCAAGGTCAGGGCCGGTGATTGGGTCTTCAGGTCAGTGGCCAGGCACATCTGTGCACGGACAAGCCCTCTGACCTGAGAATGGGTGGGGAATGCTTTTTAACACCGCTGTGTTTAAGCGCCTCTCACCCAGCCACAGAGGTAACTCAAATCACGCGCCAGGATGGCCTCCCACAGTATGTTGTTTTAAGTCCTTTAGGTATAGACCTAGGAGTGGGATAGCTGGGTCAAATGGTGGTTCCATTCCTAGTTTTCCAAGGAATCTCCATACTGCTTTCCAAATTGGCTGCAACAATTTGCAGTCCCACCAGCAACGTATGAGTGTGCCTTTTTCCCCACATCCTTGTCAACATTTATTGTTGTTTGTCTTCATAATAGCTGCCATTCTGACTGGAGTGAGATGGTATTTTAGAGTGGTTTTGATTTGCATTTCTCTAATTGCTAGAGATGGTGTACATTTTTTCATATATTTGTTAATTGATTGTATATCCTCTTCTGAGAAGTGTCTGTTCAGGTCCTTGGACCATTTGTTGATTGGTTTATTTGTTTGTTTTTTTTTTTTTTTGGTGCTTAGCTTTTTGAGTTCTTTATATACCCTAGAGATTACTGCTCTATATGATGTATGAGGGGTAAAAATTTGCTCCCAGGATATAGGCCTCTTTTCACCTCACAGATTGTTTCTTTTGCTGAGAAGAAACTTTTTAGTTTGAGGCCATCCCATTTATTGATTCTTGGTTTTAATTCTTGCACTATAGGAGTCTTATTAAGGAAGTTTGGGCTTAATCCCACATGATGAAGATTAATTCCTACTTTTTCTTCTATTAGACTCAGAGTCCCTTGTTTAATTCCTAGGTCCTGGATCCATTTTGAGTTAAGTTTTATAGGGAGGGAGAGCATGGGAGGTATAGATGAATTCTAGATAGGGAAGAGGGGTGGGAGGGGAAGGGAAGAGGCAGGGGATAGCAAGGATGGAGAAATGTGATGGACATCATTATACGAAGTACATGTATGAAGACTTGAATTGGTGTCAACATACTTTATATACAAACAGAGGTATAAAAATTGTGGTATATATGTGTATTAAGAATTGTAATGCAAAAACAAACAAAGAAAGAAAGTACTTGTACTAAGGCAAAAAAAAAAAAAAAAGAATAGCATGACCTTAGATTAGATAGAGAGAAGTGAAAGAGGGGAAGGCAGAGGATGTGGGGATAAAAAAGATAGTAGAATGAAACAGACATTATTACTTTATGTATATATGTAAATGTATGACCAATGTGATTCTATAATATGTATACTCAGAAAAATGAGAAATTATATCCCATTATGTGTGAAATATCAAAGTATATAAGTGCATTCTACTATCATGTATAACTAATTAAAACAAATTAAAAATTAATTTTAAAAAAGAAAATATTAAGATGACCTATGTCTTGAAGTTATATGAAATAAAATTGAAAAGCACCCATCATAAAAAAAGTTTCAACTTAGTGAAGTAGTTTTAAAACAAATAAAGAAAAAAATCTCAGCAAAGAACCAAATATTATAAACAAGAGTAAAATAAAAATCAGAAACTACAAATTACAATAACATATTAGAAAGCTGCTCAATAATAGAGAATATAATAGTTCATATAATCAATGGACTTGAGAATTCAATAAAAGATTTTATTTAATCTGAACAATAGGAGAAATTAATCTGAAAACCAAATCTATAAAGCATTTTGGACCTATGAGATAATAATAATGATCAAATACTCTATTATCATGGTTCTATGCCAAAAAAGGAACAATAATACTGGTTCTAAAAGATACTTGAACAAATAGTGACTGACAATGCCAAAATTTGATGAAAAACACAAGCAAACAGATCCAAGAATCCAAGAAACTAAGAAAACGTCAAAGAAGATAAATAAGAAATCCTAACCAAGTCATATCATAATTAATTTTTTATGATAAAGAAGAAAAAGTCATGAAGGAAGCCAGAGAAAATATGAATTACTTATATGTTAATATAAGTTCAAATGACAGAAGATTTAACAGACAAAAGCATGGATACCAGAATTAGTAACCCAATATTTCTCAGGAACTAAAGGAAAAGAATGATTAAATGTAAATTCCATATCTAGCAATATATATCCTTTTGAAACTAATGAGAAATAAGTATGCTTTCAGACTAAGGAAAAAGAAAGAATTTTTTTTTTCATTAGAAAGCCAATCCTTAAAGAATAGTTAAAGAAAAAGTCCAAAAAAAAGGAAATGATAAAGAAAAATTCTAGGAGCATTAGGAAATAATAGAAACAATAAAAACAGAAGACATAGAGGTATATAAACAGGTTATATTTTTTTGAAGTGTTTTAGAAGTCATATATAATAGTGAAAAAGAATATAACACCAAGTTTAACTCAAAAAATAATATGCATTGGCTGGGGTTGTGGCTCAGTGGTGGAGCGCTCGCCTCACACATGCAGGGCCCTGGGTTTGATCCTTAACACCACATAAAAATAAATAAATAAAATATAGGTATTGTGTGAAACTACAACTAAAAATAAATATTTAAAAAATATGCAAAAATGCATGTAAGAGGTATATTGAAATAAATGGAAATTTATTTTCTTCTGACCGGAATGTCACATGAAACACTGCTATAAGTCACATTTTTAAATTGTGTTTTCCCAGTGCAACCATTAAAAAACTATAGAGAGAGAGACAATAAAATAAATCAAGAAGGAATCTCAAAACAATGTCCAAGTAACCATGATAAGGGCAGGAAAAAAGAAACCAACAAATGAGAACCAAAGAAAATAAACAGCAATATGGCATACTCAAGAGATAAAATATCCATAATTAAAAATATCAAAGCAAAAAAACCAAAATACTCTTATCAAGAGACAGATTGGCAAAGCTAATTAGACACACAAACAATAAAATTGTAATGTCCAAATAAACTTCCTTCAATTCAGTATTAGAGACATATTGAAAATTAAAATGGAAAACCATCATCATCTATTTTGAAAAAAAAGTGACATTAGTAATATTTGATTAACATCTGTATAAAGAGAGAGACAGGGTCATTGCATAATGATGAAAAGTTTAATCCAGGGGATGGACTTGTGATTCAGTGGTAGAGTGCTCACCTAGAAGATGTGTGGCACTGGGTTCAAACCTCAGCACCACATAAAAATGAAATAAAGCTATTGTGCCCAGCTACAACTAAAAAAAAAAAAAAAAAAAAAAACAACGTTTAATCCAACAGGAAATTATAAGGATCCTAACTATGTGTGCACTTAAAAACACAGCCTCAAAATGAATGGACCTAAAATTTGTAGAGCTGAAAACAGGAATGACAAAACCACAATTATATCAATTATATTTCAAAACTTCAACACATTCTTAGCAACTAATAAAAGTGATAGAATATTAGCAGAGATAGAGAAGATCTGAACAACACAGTCTATCTACAATTTTTAATCACCATAAATAGAACACTCTAAACAACAGCAAATATACATTTTTTTAAAAGCCAGTGAAACAATCACCGTTAGACTATACCATGTGCCAATAAATAAATTTCCTCAAAAAATTGAAATAACTGAAATTAGAATTATAGTCTCTTTTTTATTTATTCGTTTTAAATATACATGACAGTAAAGTGTATTTTGAGATATGATACATAAATGGAGTATAGCTTATTCTAATTAGGTTCCCATTCTTGTGGTTGTACATGATGTGGAGTTACACTGCTCATATAAAGCATAGGAAAGGTATGTCCAATTCATTCTACTGTCATTCCTATTCCCTTTCCCCCTCCCTTCCCTTCATTCACCTTTGACTGATCCAATGAACTCCTATAATGTAATACAAAAATCAGCTAAAAGACAGAAAAAATCTCTTTAAAAGTTCAAATTATGTTTTCAAAGAACCAACTTTTTGTTTTGTCAATTGTTTCTTTTGTTTTGATTTCACTGATTTCAGTTCTAATTTTAATTATTTCTTGCCTTCTACTGCTGATTTGTTCTTCTTTTTCTAGGGCTTTGAGATGTAGTGTGAGGTCATTTATTTGTTGACATTTTCTTCTTTTAAGGAATGAACTCCATGCAATGAATTTTCCTCTTAGTACTGCTTTCATAGTGTCCCAGAGATTTTTATAAGTTGTGTCTATGTTCTCATTTACCTCTAAGAAATTTTAATCTCCTCCTTGATGTCTTCTGTAACCCATTATATATATATATATATATATATATATATATATATATATATATATATATAAACATATATATATATATAAACTTACATGTATTTATATATATAAATTTAGGTATATAAACTTATTTATACATATAAACTTATATCTCAAAATATATAGGATGAAGATAAGTGGATACAGTCAGAAGAAATTTATAGCACTGGACATTTACATTAGAAACAAAAGAGGGTCTGAAGTTAGTAAACTAAATTGCCATAACAAGAAGCTTGAAAAGAAGAGCAAGACAAATTCAAAGTGAACAGGAATTGATAACACCAGAAACATGAAAACTTTTTATAATTAATAAAAAATAAAGCTGATTCTTTGGAAAAGTAAAATTGCTATACCTCCAGAAAGTCTGATAAATGTAAAACAGAAAAAAATATAAAAAAATATCAGAAATGAAATACAAGATAACACCTGAGATCCTGAAGCAATTTTAAAAATAAGGGAGAGGAGGCAGAGCAAGATGGCAAAAGAATAATATCCTCTAGTGACATTGTCTCCACAGACACACCAGGTTGAACAGCTATTCCACCATTAAAGTAACTTCATAGGTGCTAAAGACCAGGTGAGAGACCATAGTACTTGCTTTTAGTATAACAAAGTTAAATGACATATTGAAGAAGACAGAGACAAAATAGATGACCTTGTCATTCCTCTTCCATTCTCAAGTAATTCAGCTCAGAGAGAGATGCTTGTCAGTGGGAAAGTGAGAGAATTTAGTCCATTCTCTTTGAAACCAAGTACCAGGACTGCCACAGTTAAACGATGTGGTGATGTGTCACCACTAGCATTAGCCTAATTTCCACAGACTGAGTTGCTGAAAATGTTAGACTAATATCTGAGTAACTCAATCAACCTTTCTCCAACCTAGAGCAGGCAAACAGGAAGTGGGATTCCCTCTGGATAGTAGAGCACAAAAACTCACACAAGGCTTTCTATTGGAGCACAGTGACAGGCTCACTGTGATAGAAACTGAAAGTCCCATACACAGTCCAGAGCTTACAGTTGTAGTCTCCAGACCAGCCCTGGCATCAGGTAGACTTGTATAAAGGTGAGACAGATTCAAGATTCATCCCGCATAAGTTTCAGTCTTGGAGTGAGTGCAGGGTTCAAAAGTGCTCTTTCTGAGACAGTGCAGGCCTCTGCTGCTGTGACTCAAATGTAACCTAGCCTAGCCTAACCCTAGGGAGCCAAGAGACTGCCCTCACCACCACTACCTCAACTTCCATTTGTTGGGGTAGGACAGGGGATAAGCACAAGTCTTTGCCATAGAATGTAGTGCCAGGCTGGTGAGACCTAACACTAGGCAGATCTAATAGTCCTCATCCCCAGTCCTTCTTGGACTGAGTGGAACTGCTACAGTGTCAGGGGAAGAAGAAACATGGTCCCAGTCTACCAGACTTATATTCCAGTTGACATCACCTGTGGCTGGTTGCAGTGAGTGATCTCCACCTCAGCAACAGGAGGCACATAGCAGTGTGCGCATTGGTCCCACCCGAGTCTTATGCTGGATTTAGCAGGCTATGGACTTGGGTAGAGTCACAGTTGGTGGATGTGGTGAGCAGAGGTGTGACAAAGGAGTCTGGTGCTGGCCCATGTATTGTGACTCTGCTCAGAGCCAGGCAGAATCTTGCAGTGCCTTACCACAGGCTGGTAAATGTTGACCAACCATCCAACCTATCATGGCCCCAGAGAAAGGTTTCTGGGAATAGGTTACTTTTTTCTAGGTACTCTCCCTGTTATGGTGTGTATAGGAAATGCCCACCTCAAAGAAAAATCTTATGTGAAAATGCAGGAATGGTCAGAGGTGAAATGGTTAGAACATTAAAGCTATAGGCTAATCATCAGATTAATCCATTTGATGGATTAATAATTTAAATAGATTCCTAAGTGGTAACTGTAGCAAGTGGGGTATGGCTCAAGGAAGTACATCATTGGGGACATAACTTTGGGGATTATATTTTGTCCCATGATTCATATTCATTCTCTCTCTCTCTCCCTTCCTCCCTCCCTCCCTTCCTCTTTCTCTGTCTCCCCCCTCTACTTCATGGTTTCTATGAACTGAGCAGTATTCAACCACCACACCCTTCCACCATGATATTCTGCTTCACCATGGGCCCAGAACAATGGAGTCATACCCCCTGAAAACCACAAGTCAAGATATTAATTTTCTTCTGTATGTTATACTCATAAATATTTTGATCCCAACAGTAAAAGGCTAACACATTTCTGGTGTTTGTTTGTTTTTAATAATATGCAAACAGTGTATTTGAAATAGACCTGGTCTTATAGTATCCTCTAGTACTGCAAAAGTGACTGTATGCCAACAACATATTCCTGACAAATCTGAACCTGGTGCCATCCAGTACATAAATAGCAGAAGTGACAAGTTCACAGAAAAAAGTAATCTTCTGAAAAACAAATACAATTAGATTAGGAATATTGGAATAAACAATTAATTCTTCAAGGACTAGATGATGTCACATGCAAGAACTTTCAGGAAACTTTCAACTTCAAGAACTTTCAGGAAACTATAAGGTCACCTAATACTCAAGCTAAAGGGCCAAAAACTGACCAGATAGTAATCAGTATAGGAGAACTCTCAGAAAATTTAAAATATACATTTTAAGAAAACTCAATGATGTTAAAGAAAACACAAGTACACATTTTAAAATATAACAGAGAAATTTAAAGATATGGAAGCCATTAAAAATTTAAACAGGGGCTGGGGTCGTGGCCCAGTGGTAGAGCACTTGCCTAGAATGTGCAAGGCACTGGGTTTGATCATCAGCACCACATAAAAATTAACAAAAAAGTATTGTGACCAACTACAACTAATATATATATATATATATATATATATATATATATATATATATATATGTGTGTGTGTGTGTGTGTGTGTGTGTGTGTGTGTGTGTGTAAATTCAAACAGAAATTCTCGAGCTGAAAATATCCTGGGGTTGTGGCTCAAGTGGTAGCACCCTCACCTGGCATAAGTGAGGCACTGGGTTCGATCCTCAGCACCACATAAATATAAATAAGTGAAATAAAGGTATTGTGTTCAACTACAATTAAAAAATAAATATTAAAAAATCTCACTTAAAATAAAAAATGTGAAAAGAGTCATCAATAGCAGGCTAGATCAAAGAGGAAAAAAGTAAGCTTAAAGAGAGGCTACTGGAAATATATATACTTGGAGGAGAAAAAGAAAATAAAATGTTTTTATGCTATATTTATGGTCATGTTAAGTTGTTATCATTTCAAAATAGCTCATTATAATAAATAAATTATTTATTGAAACAAATGAAAATTCAGATACAACATGTCAAAACCCAGGGGATAAAGCAAAGGCAGTACTAAGAGGGAAGTTTATAGCAATCAATATCTATATAATAAAAGCAGAAAGATCTTAAATAAACAAGTTTTGCTGCATCCCAGGGAACCTACTGCTGTATCTCAAGGCCAGGTGATTACACCAGACCACCTGGCACTTGATAGACCTTGTTATTATCTGATTCATTGAATCAGATTCATTGAATCTTTGATTTGGGAAATCTTGAGTTTCTAGTAATGCCTGGGTGAGTTGAAAAAAAATCACACAATATATGAATAATATTTCCATTACTAGGTGGCAAAAACTAGATTTATTGCCACCTAATACTTTTGGATCAAATAATCCATAATTAGTAGATGAAAATGACTCATCAAGTTCAGAGCAGAAATAAATGAAATAGAACCTAAAAAATATAAAAGAATAATTAAGCAAAGAGCTGCTTCTTCAAAATGATAAACAAAATAGACAAGCCCTCAGGCAGACTAAGAAAAAGGATGAAAATCCTTTCATAAATAAAATTACTGATGAAAAATAAGTAATTACGACTGACATCACAGAAATACAAATTATCATTAGAGATTATTATAAACAATTATATGCCAACAAATTTGATAATGTAGAAGAAGTGGACAAATTCCGAGACACACACTCCTTACCGAGACTGAATTAATGGAGAAATAGAAAATCTGAACATATGAATAACAAGTTAACAGTACTGAATCAGTAATGAAAGCCTCTGATCATAGAAAAACACAAGACAAGATGGATCAGCTGCCAAATTATATCAAACATTTAAGGAATAAATGATACTAATTATCCTTAATTTATTCTGAAAAATAAAAGAGGAATGAATTTGAAAGATATATTATATAAGTCTACCATTACCTTATACCAAAGTGAGATAAGGACACAACAGAAAAAGAGAACTATAGGCCCAAATCCTTAATAAACATAGACCCAATAATCCTCAACAAGCAGAACAAATCCAATGGCACATTGTAAAGATTATTCACCATGATCAAGTGGGATTTATTCTAGGGATGAAAAGCTGATTCAATATATACAAATCAATAAACACGATAGCCACAATAGCAGAATAAAGGAAAAATTACAATATGGTCATCTTAATAGATGCAGAAAAGGAATTTGATAAAATTCAGCATCCATTTGTAATAAACAAATACTGAAAAACTTAGACAAAATGGAAACTCGTTATAATAGACTATTTTATTTTTAAAATTCTTATTTGTTCTTTTCAGTTATACATGACAATAGAATCCATTCTGATATATTTATACAAACATTGAATATATCTTAATGTGTGCATCCAAGTCTGGTGGATGTACACAACAGTGAGATACACTGGAGTATACTCATATATGTACATAGGAAAGTTATGTCTGATTCAGTGTACTATCATTCCTATTCCCATCCCCTCTGCCTTCCCTTCTTACCCTTTGTCTAATCTAATGAACTTCTATTCTTCCCAACTCTTATTGTGGATGTGCAACCACATATCAGAGACAACATTCAACTTTTTTTTTCAATTATCTTATTTCACACAGCATGATAATTTCCAGGTTCATCAATTTACTGGCAAATAACATAAAGTCATTCTTCATTGTGTCTGAATATTATTCAATTGTGTATACACACCACAATTTCTTTATCTATTAATATGTTGATGGCATGAATGTTGTTTTCATACCTTAGATACTGTGAATTGTGCTGCTATAAACATTGATGTGGCTGTATCAGTGTAGTATTCTGATTTTAACTGCTTTAGACATGTACCAAGGAGTGGTATAACTAGATCAAATATTGGTTCCATTGCAAGTTTGTTTGAGGAATTTCCATACTGCTTTCCAGAGTAGGTTGCACTAATTTGCAGTCCCACCAACAATGTATGAGTGTACAATTTTCCCCCACATCCTTGCCAACATTTAACATTACTTGTATTCCAGATAATTGTGATTCTGATTGGAGTGATGTAAAATCTAAGTGTAATTTTAATTTGCGTTTCTCTAATTGCTGGAGATGTTTATCATGTTTTCAAATATTTGTTGGCCATTGGTATTTCTTATTCTGGGAAGTACCTGTTTGGTTCCTTTCCCCATTTATTGATTGAGCTATTTGGGTTTTATTGGGTGTTAAGCTTTTTGAGTTCTTTTTATATCCTTCAAATTAACTCCTTATCTAAAGTGGGGGTGGCAAAGATTTTCCTCCCATTCTGTAGGCTCTCTCTTCATGTTCCTGTTGTTTTCTTTGCTACTTAGTGGTTTTTAGTTTGATACTATCCCATTTATTCATTTTTTTGTGATGCTTTTTTTTCTTTTTTCTTTTTTAATTTTTTAAATAATAAATGACAGTGCAATGCATTACAATTCTTATTACACATATACAGCACAACTTTTCATATCTCTGGTTGTATATAAAGTATGTTGACACTAATTCGTGTCTTCATCCTTGTACTTTGGATAATGATGTCCATCACATTCCACCACATTTGCTAATCCCCTTTCCCTTGCTAATCCCCTTCCCTCCCACCCTTCTGCCCCATCTAGAATTTATCTAATCCTGCAATGATCCCCCTCCCTACCCCACTATAAGTCAGCCTCCTTATATTAGAGAAAACTTTTGGCATTTGTTTATGGGGGGGGGGATTAGCTAACTTCACTTAGCTTTATCTTCTCCAACACCATCCATTTACCTGCAAATGCCATGATTTTATTCTCTTTTGTTATTGAGTAAAATTCCATTGTGTATATATGCCACATTTTTTATGCATTCATCCACTGAAGGGCATCTAGGTTTGCTCTACAGTTTAGCTATTGTGAATTGCACTGCTATAAACATTGATGTGGCTGTGTCCCTGTAGTATGCTGTTTTTAAGTCCTTTAGGTATGGACGGAGGAGAGGGATAGCTGAGTCAAATGCCGGTTCCATTCCCAGTTTTCCAAGGAATCTCCATACTGCGTACCTTTTTTTCCCACACCCTCACCAATACTTATTGTTGTTTGTCTTCATAATAGTTGCCATTCTGACTGGAGTGAGATGATATCTTAGAGTAGTTTGACTTGCATTTCTCAAATTGCTAGAGATAATGAACTTCTTTCATATATGTGCTGATTGATTGTATATCCTCTTCTGCGAATTGACTGTTCAGGTCCTTGGCCCATTTGTTTATTGGGTTATTTGTATTTTTGGTGTTTAGCTTTTTGAGTTCTTTATATACCCTAGAGATTAGTGCTCTTTCTGATGTGTGAGGGGTAAAAATTTGCTCCCAGGATGTAGACTCTCTGTTCACCTCACAGATTATTTCTTTTGCTGAGAAGATATTTTGATTCCATCCCATTTATTGATTCTTGGTTTTAATTCTTGCACTATAGGAGTCTTCTTAAGGAAGTTGGGGCCTAATCTCACATGATGGAGATTAGGGCCTACTTTTTCTTCTATTAGACACAGAGTCTCTGGTTTAATTCCTAGGTCCTTGATCCACTTTGAGTTGAATTTTGTGCATCATAAGAGATAGGAATTTAATTTCATTTTTTTTGCATATGATTTCCAGTTTTCCTAGCACTATTAGTTGAAGAGGCTATCTTTTCTCCAATGTATGTTTTTGGCACTTTTGTCTAATATAAAATTATTGTAATTATGTGGGTTAGTCTCTGTGTCTTCTATTCTGTACCATTGGTCTACCAGTCAGTTTTGGTGCCAATACCGTGCTGTTTTTGTTACTAATGCTCTGTAGTATAGTTTGATGTTTGGTATAGTGATGCCACCTGTTTCACTCTTCCTGCTAAGGATTGCTTTAACTATTCTGGGTCTCTTGTTTTTTCCAGATGAATTTCATGAAAAACTAGGGATAACAGGAATGTATCTCAAAATTGTAAAGGCTTTCTATGCTAAGCCTCAAGCCAACATCATTCTAAATGGAGAAAAATTAAAGGCATTCCTCCTAAAAACTCGTATTCAAAATAGTTCTTGAAAAACTTGTCAGAGAATTAGACAGAAAAAATTAAAGTGATATGTATAGAAAAAGAAGAACTTAAATTAGCACTATTTGCTGACGATAAGATTCTATACCTAGAAGACCCAAAAAACTCCACCAGAAAACTTCTAGAACTAGTAAATGAATTCAGCAAAGTAGCAGGATATAAAATCAACACCCATAAATCAAATGCATTTCTGTATATCAGTGACAAATCCTCTGAGAAGGAAATAAGGAAAACTACCCTATTTACAATAACTTCAAAAAAAAAGATACTTGGGAATCAACTTAATGAAAGAGGTGAAAGATCTATACAATGAACTACAGAACCCTAAAGAAAGAAATCAAAGAAGACCTTAGAAGATGGAAAGATCTACCTTGCTCTTGGATAAGCAGAATTAATATTATCAAAGTGACCATACTACCAAAAGCACTATACAGATTTAATGCAATTCCAATCAAAACCCCAATGGCATTCTTCATAGATATAGTAAAAGCAATCATTAAATTCATCTGGAAAAATAAGAGACCCATTTATTTATTTTTATTTTACTTCTTGCACTTTAGGAATCTTGTTAAGGAAGTCAGTTTCCAAGCCAATATGTTAGAGTGTTGGGCCTATATTTTCTTCTAGTAGGTGCAGAGTTTCTAGTCTAATATGTAGATCTTTGATCCACTTCAAGTTGGGTTTTGCACAAGGTGAGAGATAAGGGTTAATTTTCAGTTTACTACATGTGGATTTCCAGTTTTCCCAGCACAATTTGTAGAAGACGCTATCTTTTCTCCAGTATGTTTTACAGCCTTCATCTAGTATGAAATAACTGTATTTATGTGGGTTTGTGTCAGTGTTTTCTGTTCTCTTTCATTGGTATTCATGATTATTTTGATGCCAATAACATTCTGTTTTTGTTTCTACAGCTCTGTTGTATAATTTAAGGTCTGGTATTGTTATGCCTTTGGCTTCACTTTTCTAGCTAAGAATTACTTTGGTTATTTTGAGCCTCTTGTTTTTCCAATTAAATTTCATGACTACTTTCATTATTTCTATGAAAAACATCATTGGAATTTTAGTAGGAATTGCATTAAATTGGTATAAGGGCTTTTGGGGTTATGGTCATTTTGACAATATTAATTCTGCCTATCCAAGAACATGGAAGATCTTTTCATTTTCTAATGCCTTTCTCCTCTTTTGTTAGATTGATTCTCAAGTATTTTTAGGCAATTATAAATGAGATAGTATTCCCAATTTCTCTTTCAGCTGAATATTTGTATAATATCATGTTGTAAAATTTTCCTTAAATCAAAGCCAAAGTAAAGAAACATAAAGACTGACACACAAGCATTACAAACTTGAAACTTTTTACATGCTCTCACACTTACATAAGCAGTGTTAAAATGAAAATTGAAGAAAATTCTTAGCAACTTATATGACCACCACAGTTAAAATTCTCATTATTCTTCATTATCTCAAATAAATAAAAGAAGAACCGTAGTAAAAAAAAAAAGTATGCTAAATACATGACTAGGTATTATCTGGAGAAGAAATATGAATGATGAATAAATAAATAGAAATATGGTTGCTATGGTCTAAATGTGTCTCCCAAAATTTATATGATTTAAACACCAATGAGATAGTGTTAAGAGCTATAGCATTTAGAATGTGATTAATTAATGAAGGTTAAACTCTTACAAATATTAGTGACATTTTGCACTTTGGCCTTTTGCCATGGGAAGAAAACAGCAATGAAGTGCCATCTTAGAAACAGAAAACAAGCTTTCATAGGACACTAAATGTGTCAGAGTCTTAATCTTGGGCTTTCATTCTCCAGAACTGAGGACATATAAGTTTATAGTGTTTGTAAATTACCTAGTCTAAAATATTTTGTTATATCATTAGGTATCATCAGGAACAGACTAAGACAGTGCTCAATCTCTGTAATTAATTTAAAAATCTAATTATGAAATAATATTTTTCAACTTAATATTTTGGAAAAATTAAAAGTCATGATATACAGTATTTTTAGGGTACAGTGGAACTGCTGATAGAAATGTAAATTTCCCAATGCATACCTACTCAATGATATAACTTCAATTTTTGAAATTTATGTTAAAGAAATCACTTGGCTGTTTTCAAGTAATGATATTTTAAGAGGAGCTATACAGGAGGGATTTAGGTGTACATTTTGTTCAGTAGTGGAAACTGGAGTGCTGGTCCTGAAATTGTATTTCTTTATCAAGAACAATATTTTTACTAAAATAGTTAATATGTTCTTGAATCTTCTGATTTGTAGTAAGTCTATTTTCTATTGCATCACTGGTCCACATGTACATGTTCTTATTGCAAAAAAATTCTAAAAATTACTGGTAAGTTATAAGTCTATCTTTTACAAAACTTATGTAGATTTCAGTCTTCTCCTATGAGGTAATCATAATTAATGATTTGAGGTTTGGTATTTTAAAGGTGATGCCAGATTTTCACATAGACAGATGTATTATTTTAACATATGTAGGTAATGACAAATATTGATCTGCCATTTTTTTGCCATTTAAAAAAATGAATGTAAGGTCTTTCTGTGATAACTTGTATTGATTTAGATAACTTTTGTAACTACATCCCACAATTCTAACATATGTATGTGTCACAATTAAATAAACTATTATTCTCTTTTTAAGTTTTTTATTAGTGCATTATAATTATACATAATAGTGGAGTTAATTTTGACATAATCATACATGCATGGAACATAATTTGCTCCATTTCAGTCCCCAATGCTTCCTGTTTCCCTTCCATCCTCTGTCCTTACATTTCTCATTTAACAGAATGTTGTTCAATCTCCATGCGCTTATGTTATTTCTATAATTTTTCTTGCTGTTGACTTCTAATTTCATTCCATTATGATCTGATAAGATTCCTAGAATCCTATCTTTTTTTTGTATTTTCTAATACTTGTTTTGTATACTTAATTTTGGTCTTTTAAAGAGAAGAGGCCATTTGCAGCTGAAAAGAAACTAAATTCAGTTGTTGGTGGATGAAATAGTCTATAGATATATGTAGAGTTCATTTGATTAATAGTGTTTTTAGTTCTAAAGAGACATTACTTGATTTCTGTCTGCAGGACACATTTATTTATGAAAGAGATATTTAAACCAACAAGTATCATCATATTGGTGTCTATTTGAATCTTTCTATTGAGTATGGTTTGTTTAATGTATGTATATGCACCTCTGTTTGGGGTACAAATATTTACAGTCACTATTTATTGCTGTTGGATGATTCCTTTAAGAGGTGTGAAGTGAACTACTTTGTCTCCTAGGATTAATTTTGTATTGAAGTCTACTTTTTTAGATATATTATTAGCTACTCATATTCACTTTTGGTGTCCATTTGCATGGTATCTCTTTTTCCATCCTTTCTCCCTTACCCTATGAATGTCTTTGCCAATCTGTCTTTTGATTAGAGAGTTTAGTCCATTTACCTTTAGTGTTATTATGGATAGTTGATTTTTATTTTCTGTCATTATGATTTCTTTTTAATTAAGACTATTCTCTCTCTCTCTCTCTCTCCCCTCCCTCCCTCCCTCTCTCCCTCCCTCCCCCCTTCTCACTTTCTCTCTCATTCTCTCTCATACCAGGGATTGAACACACCACTGTTCAACCACTATGCCACATCTCTAACACTATTTATTTATTTATTTATTTTGAGACAGTGTTTTGCTAAGTTGCTTAGGGCCTCGCTAAGTTGCTAAGCCTGGCTTTGAACTTGCAATCATTCTGCCTCAGCCTCCTGAGCTACTGGGATTATTCTCTTTTAATTGGCTGTTCTTTTCATGAAGCTTATCTATACAATGGCTTTGATATTTATTCTTCATTTTTTCTACATGTAGTATTTCTTTTTTTAAGAGAGAGAGAGAGAGAGAGAGAAGAGAGAGAGAGAATTTTTTAATATTTATTTTTTAGTTTTTGGCAAACACAACATCTTTGTTTGTATGTGGTGCTGAGGATTGAACCTGGTCCGCACGCATACCAGGCGAGCACACTACCGCTTGAGCCACATCCCCAGCCCTGTAGTATTTCATTGAGTAGGTATTTCATGGAGTATCCCAGTTTAGTGGTTATGAATTCTTTTAGTGTCTGCTTATCTTGGAATATTTTCATTTAATGTTCAATTCTGAATAGTTTTGCTGGATATAGCAACTTGGCTGGCATTCATTATCTTTCAGGGCTTGATATATATTATTCCAAGCTTTCCTGTATTTTTCTCTTAGATCTTATTCTTTTAGTTCATTGAATATTTAACTATGAACTTTCTAAATGTTTATGCAACATTTCCTCCACTGTGGTGTCAATGAGGTCAGTTGTTCAAGTGTTGTGAGCTGCTTGCATTGGCTTGAGGTTTCTCATATTTTACCCATTTGCAAGGATGATTATCTCTTCTACTTTTGTGTAAGTAAGGATTTAGAGAGATTTATTCTCTCAAGTGCCTCAGGCTTGGCAAATATTGATATTTATATTCTAATGTGACCCACTTCTATGCCCAGTATCCAGCAACACTATGAGAGAAGTTATAATCTCTATTAACTGCAATCACTTCATAGAAAACCCACCTACTAATAAAATTCGGTGGAATAACTTACTGAAAATATTCTATGTAATTCCTCTGATCCAATTATAAAAGTGGAATAATGTTTTTGGATAGGTTGTAAAATTAGTTGTTAAAGATAGTAAAATTACTGTTAAACTATATAGGTATTAAAAGTGGGAAAGAGAAAATGGGCAAACAAAGGAACAAAGAAATAAAAGAAAGAAAAATAATACAAACTAAGATTAAAAAGAAGAAAATGGATGGGGCTGGGGATGTGGCTCAAGCGGTAGCGCGCTCGCCTGGCATGCGTGCGGCCCGGGTTCGATCCTCAGCACCACATACAAACAAAGATGTTGTGTCCGCCGAGAACTAAAAAATAAATATTAAAAATTCTCTCTCTCTCTCTCACTCTCTCTCCTCTCTCACTCTCTCTTTAAAAAAAAAAGAAGAAAATGGAGGCAAAAGACAGTTGAAAAAGGATCAAGAAATATAAGAGAGAAAACAGAGACTAAAACGAACCATTGTAAACCTGAACTATAAAAGCAAAGATAGAAAGATTGATTCCAGTTAATGTTTTAAAACATTAGAAGAAATATACTCATTTGGGTTGAGGACTGCAATACACATAATAAGAGAATATCAATTTAAAAAATTATAAGATCTAAACTGACACCTGAGCTATTTATGATATCCTATGCCAAGTTTTTGAGATAGGGAGATTTTTTTTAATTGAGTGTTACTGATTTGGATTTTGTCAGAGTTTGTGATCTTAAGAAGATGCTAGTCATTTCTTGGTCTTATCTCTGTTTCCATGGTTGTGGAGATTATGATCACAGCAGCTCACCTATGATACAATTCTATGAGGACTCCTCAGATTTTTGGTTTGCTCAGTTAGCTGCTAGCTTTCTGTTGGGTCAGGGGAGATGGTCCCTAATTGACTGTGACTTCACAGTCAGATTATTTTCTGTTGGGAAGTGCAGTCTTGTATGTTCTCCTGAAGAAAAGTTCCATGTAACCAGTGCTGTCAGATTCACTGTGGGCTCTCCTATGTGTATTTCAGAGTGTGTGGTGTGTGTTTGTCTAAGGTAAAGATACTGTGGTCTAGTCAAAGTGATGCTGGTTGGTCAATGGGGAGTAAAGGGCTGCTGCCCCCTCTGGAGTGTGAAGGTCACAAGTCAATGGGCTTGTGTTTGGGCACACTAGGCAGTAGCTGGTATTTGTGGTATGTTCCTCTGTAAGCCTCTTTATGGGCTGTACTATATCAAGTATGCATGAGATTTTATTCTGACTGCTTGAAGTTACCCTTAGGAAACGCCTCCTGTGGGCCCATGCATCTGAGTGATAATTGAATTAACTGGCATCTCTGGGAGTCACAGTTTTGTGCCCTCCAAGAACCACTGGGGCACAGAAATAACTTTCCTAGTTGCTATAGTTCTCTCACCAGATGGTGTATGCTAGTCATCTCAGAGGCTCAAGTCTGCATATTTACAGGGTTCTGCATTTTCTGGCAGCTTCTATTTGGTGCAAGGGTGAAGGGTGCAGAGCTCAGGGCTGTCAATGGCTGATGGGGACTACTGAATTCCCATTCCTGTCTGCTGGAACTTGTTTCTAGCAGCCCTGTCTAAGTGCTTGGTAGCTGCCTGAAATGCACACTCTATATAAGCAGTCTGTGGCACAGAAACTACTACCCTGTCTGCTGGCCACAATGCTTTTACCCATAACTATAACTGTGTTAAGTTGCCCATTGAACCACCTTCATATGAGCTCCTGCAGCCAGCATATGTAAATTCCTGAGTATTCACTTCCCTCAACTGATGCTTAATTGTAGTGATCCTATCTAAGTTCTTGTAGGCTATCTAAGTGATCCTATCTAAGTTCTTGTGGGTCCTGTGAGTGTAGGCTGTCTCTGATCAATCTGGGGCACAGAAGCCTCCATCCTGAGTTCTGCAGCTCACCAGTGTTTTACCTATCACCACGATGGTAGTAGGGTGTTAGTTAGCCTGTGTTTGCCTGGCTCCTATGGAGACTGTGAGGAGTGCTGGGTCACACTTAACACCCTCTGGAAGTGATTTGTTCTCTTTTTAGTTCTACCCCACTCCTCTTGTCCAAGGAGAAGAGAAAGGGTTTTAGTAACCTTTAGTGAGCAGTGAATCCACTATAAGCTTCCTCTAGATGAGTTACTAAAACCACCCATATCAAAGGCATTTCCTCTAGTTTTATTTATTATTATATGTAGATGGGAAGAAGCTTTATTTATTTATTTTTCTCCCTAGGAAATCTGGCTAGACATGGACTGTAAAAAATGGCGGCCCTGTCCAGTACAGCTTTCTGCCAAAAATATGAGCAGAGATTTTTTATCCTTTTCACTGATTTTAGTTCCCCAGTCCCATTTTAACTTGCTTTTCTTTTCAACTGTTGTTGAGTAAATTTGTGGGATTTTCTTCTTTTTTTCCTCCCCCACTGAGCCCACCCTGATCACACTTCATGGACCAAATAGTTCTGTCCATAGTTTTTGCTCCAGTAACCAAATTCCAAGTTCCTTTAAGTCTTAAGCTATCCAGTATTGTAGTTAGAGTGTTAACTCTGTTGCTTGCCTCTCTGGCCAGTCTTTGTTTCACTGTTTCATTTCTAGGCTATGGAAAAGTTGAGAGTTACTGCGTAGAGTCACTCCAACACCTTTCCCATTACACAATAGGCAGATTCCTTTTAAAAGCAGGGTAATGTTTATTGAACAATAAACACATTTTCTGAATCCATTCATCTATTAGTAGATGCTTAGGTCAATTCCACTTATTGGGTATTGTAAAAAGTGCTGTAAGGAACCTGGAAAGGCAGGTATCACTTTGAGATACTGAATTTCATTTTATTTGGATATATGCCAGAAATGGATGGCTGGGTGATATGGTAGTTTTATTTTTAATATTTTGAGGAATATCCATGTCATTTTCCATAATGGTTATAGTAATTTACATTCACATTGGATGTATAAGCATTCCCTTTCTCTCATTCTCACTAACAGGAGACATTTTCTGTCTTTTGAATAATAGATATTTTAATAGGTATAAGGTTATAGCTCATGGTTTTGATTGTATTTCCCTGATTATTAATGATGCTGAGCATACTTTCAAATAGATTTTCTCATTTGTATGTCTTCTTATGAAAAATATCTATTGAGATCCTTACCTTGTTCTAAAATCAGGTCATTTGTTTTCCTGTTATTGAGATGTTTGAGTTCCTTATATTGTGTTTTTAGACACTTTTTCATTACTGTTACCAAAAGACCTGACAAGAACAACTTATGGGAGGAAAAGTATATATATATATATATTTTTTTTTTTTTGCTTATGATTTCAAAGGTTCATTCCATGGTTGGCTGATTCTATAGCTCTAGGCTTGAGATGAAACAAAACATTATGGCAGAAGGGTTTAACAGAAGAAATCAGATCAGGAGATAACAACTAGGAAACAGAGAAAATGCTGCTCACTGAAGAAAAAAAAAAGGAATTCAAAGACATGCCCTAGTGATCTATATTCCTCATTCACATCCCCTCTGCCTAAGGTTACTACCCAGCTAATGGATATCAGTGAATTAATCCACAGATTAGGTTATACCTTTTATAATTTAATCATTTCATCTATGAAAATTCTTGTGTTGTCTCCTACATAAATTATGGGAGATACTGTATACCTAAACCACAATATTCTGCTCCTGGTCCCTAAAAGTCAATGGCCATCTCACAATTCAAAATACATGAATCCTTTTCCAAGGGTCCTTATAGTCTTAAAAGTTCGAGTTTTGCCTCAAAGTTTGAGTCCGAAATTTCAACTGAGATTCATGGCAAACTCTAAGATGTTTTTCCTTTTAGTATTCAAAAACACATTACACTAGAACATAGATCCTGTGCCTAATAGAAAAAGTAGGCAAAATTTTCAGCATGTTGGCTTAGAAACTGACTTCCTTAACAAGACACCTAAAACAAGAAGTAAAATCAAGAATCAATAAATCAGATGGAATCAAACTAAAAAAGTTTCTTCACAGCAAATGAAAAAAAATCGATAATGTGAAGGGAGAGCCTACAGAGTGGGAGAAAAATCATTACCACATGCACCTTGGATAGAGCACTAATCTCCAGGTTATAAAAAGAAATCAAAAAACTTAAGACCAAAAAATAAATAACTCAATCAATAAATGGGCTAGGGAAATGAATGGACACTTCACAGAAGAAGAAATACAATCAGCAAATATATGAAACAAAATTAGTGTCTTCAGCCACTAGAGAAATGCAAATCAAAACTACACTGAGATTTCATTTCACTCCAGGCAGAATGGCAATTATTAAGAATACAAGCAACAATAAATGTTGGCAAAGATGTGGGGGAAAACATACACTCATACATTACTGGTGGGACTGCAAACTGGTGCAACCACTAAGGAAAGCAGTATGGAGATCCCTCAGAAAACTTGGAATGGAAACACCATTTGACCCAGATATCCTACCCCTCGGTTCATACCAAAAGGACTTAAAATCAGTATAATGCAGCGATGTGGTCACATCAATGTTAATAGCAGCTCAATTAGCAATAGATAAAGTAGGGGCTGGGGATGTGGCTCAAGTGGTAGTGCACTCTCCCAGCATGCGTGAGGCACTGGGTTCAATTCTCAGCACCACATAAAAATAAAATCAAGATATTGTGTCCACCTAAAACTAAAAAATAAATATTAAAAAAAACAGTAGCTAAAGTATGGAACCAACCTAGGTGTACTTCAACAAATGAATGGACAAAGAAAATGTGGTATATATACACAATGGAATATTACTCAGCCCTAAAGAAGAATGAAATTATGGCATTTGCCAGTAAATGAATAGAACTAGAGATTATCATGCTAAAGGAAATAAGCTAATCCCTAAGAAACAAAGGCCAAATTTTTCTCTAATATGTGGATTCTAATTCACAATAAGTGGGGGCAGGTTCTAGAGAAGAATAGAGGTACTTTGGATTGGACAGAAAGGAGTGAAGGGAGGAGACAGGTTTGGAGGCAGGAATGATAGTAGAATGAACTAAACATTATTACCATGTGTGTGTATATGATTACATGACCTATGTAACTCTACATTATGTACAACCAGAAAAATGAGGAGTTTTACTCCATTTATGTATGACATGTCAAAATGCATTGTATTGTCATGTATAACTAATTAGAAAAAAATAAAAACATTATAAAAGTACAGTACCAATATCCAATATGTAAAGGCATGGGCTAAACATTTCCATTTCACAAGGAATAGATTTAAAAAAAAACATAGAATGAATGGACTAAAATAAGACTGATACCCAGCTGGGCAAACATGTCCTGCAGCTTCATGCCCAGCATCTAGACAAAATGACACTGTAATATTCTCACCAAAAGGTTTGTTTAGCTCTACCCATAAATTCTTGTTAATTGCTGCCCACATGATCTCTCTCTTGGTTTGTTTCTACTTGATTCCTGAAGCTTTTCTTGGCAGATGCCCTAAAGTACTGGCATCTCTTAATCTCAGGGATCTCCAGTGCAGCTTTGACTTCCTTCTCAGATCTTCATGTATCATCACCTCAGTGGAAGCCTCCATAACCCCCTAATTTCAGCACCCTGCAATTCTGCAGAATGAGCACCACATGACTGATGCAAAAGTCTGCCACCATCTCAAGCAGTAGCAACACATCTAGGATGCCAATTGCAGCAGCCTCTGGATGCCTGAGTGGTTGAGCATGGTAAAACAATTTCCCAGGTACCTCATGCAAGCAGGGTGCTCAACTAGTCTCAAAGGAATTTTTATTTTGGCATCCTTGACCCTGAGATGGGTGTGGCCTTGCCAATTCCTCAGATGTCCTCAAGCCTTCTTTACTATTATCTCTTGGCAAAGTATTTAGCATGTCTTTAGTGACTATACTGTCATTAACAACCACACCTTGCTTAGCACCAGTTTTACTAACAGTTTTCTGGCCAAACTGCAAGGTTTTCAAATCTTTCTTCTCTGCCTTCTAGTCCTTATTTTCACAGCCAACTTGGCTAAAATACTCCAGCAATATTCATGCCATCACCTGAATGCTATATCTTCCTTGAAATTTCCTCCACCAGAATAATTAGCCCATTACCTTTAAATCAAGCCTCACAAAAAGTCTGAGTACTTCAGAAAAATGTAGACAATGTCTTTACAACAACATAAGATGAACAGCCTCTGGTCCAATTTTCAGTGAAATTCTATGAAACCTCATGAGCCCAGTTTTTTCTGTCCATAGTTGTATCTGCATTCGGGTCTTCTGAGCTTCTGCTAGAATTGCCTGTTAAGCTCTACTGAAAATATTCTAAAACTTTTCTAGGTTGCATCTCTTAACTTTTAAACATCTCTCCCCCATCAACCAGTTCCACAGGTTTGAACCACATGGCCTGGTTAGCAATAGCAGCAACCCCAATTCTTGGTACCAGTTTCTGTTTTAGTCAACTTTTTCATTACTGTGACAAAAAGACCTGGAAAGTAAAACTGAAAGGAGGAAAAGTTTATTTTGGCCTCATAATTCTGACTCCATGATCTTCTGACTTCATAGCTCTGGTCCTGAAGTGAGACTGAACATCCTAGCAGAAGGTATTGGCAGAAGACAGCAGCTCAGTGCAAACAAGGAAGAAGCAGTGAAAGCTCCCCAAGAAAAAAAGTACATAAATCCAAAAGGTTATCCCCCAGTCACCTAGCCATCCTCTCTCTGCCTGCCTAAGGTTACTGCCCAGTTAATTCATATCAGTGGATTAATCCACTGATTAGGCCACACACCATAATCTAACAATTTTACCCCTGAAAATTCTTGCATTTTTTTAATGCATAAGCTTTTAGAGGATACCTCATACCTGAATGATAACAATTATGGAGAATTAACACTTTATCATGTGTATGGTTTACAAATATTTTTCCCACTTCTTAAGCCATCTCTCTAAACACAGGGCCTGGGGAGTGGCTCAGTGGTACAGTGCTTTCCTAGCATGTGTGAGGCTCTGGGTTTTATCCTCAGCACCACATAAAAATAAAAAATATAAATAAAGGTATTGTGTCCGTCTAAACTAAAAAAATAAAATAAAATAAAACTGCTGATTATTTCTTTTGCTAGGTGAAAATTTGTAATTTGATGCAATTATATTTGTCTAGTTTTTCTTCTATTATCTGCATTTTGTAGTCATATCCAAAAAATTATTGCCCAGGTTAAAATTTTTACACTAAATTTTCTTCTAGGTGTTCAACAACTTCAAGTCTTTTAGTTTTTTAATATAGTTTGAGTTTCATTTTTAGATGATGTGATATAAGGATCCACTTTTATTGTTCTATAATATGGATCTTCAGGTTTCTAAAGCTATTTATTGAAGAAATTGCCCTTTTCCCACTGTGTTTTCTTTGAAGCTTTGTTAAAGATTCATTGAAGATAAATGTGTGAATTTCTAAGGTCTCTATTCTATTCTATTGGTCAATATGTCTGCTTTAAGCAAGTTTCATACTGTTTTGATTTCTATAGCTTTGTAGCATATTTTGAAATCAGATGGTGTAATGTGTCTAGTTTTTATGTTCCTCAAGAGTTTGAATATTCTTGTTTCTTTTATGTTTCCATGTGCATTTTAAGATTTTAATATTTCTTTGAAAAAAGCATTAGATATCTGACAGAGCTTGTTTTGAATCTTGAGATCCCACTGGGTAACACAGGCACTTTAACAATATTTATTATTTTATTGCATGAACACGGTATATCTTTCCACTTATTTCTGTCTTCAATTTCTTTCATCACCAATTTACAATTTTCAGTGTACAAATCTTTCATTTTGCTAAACTTATTTCTAAAAATTTTATTATATACCTTTTTAGTTGCTATCATACATGCTACTATTTTGTTTATTTCTTTTTTCAGATAGTTCATTAGTTTTGTAAAGAAATATAACTGTCTATTGTATATTGATTTTGTACCCTGTGAGTTTTTGAGATTCATTTATTAGTTCTAATACATTTTTTGTGTGTAGAATCTTTAAGGTTTTTACATATGAAACCATGCCCATGTGCAAATAGTTTTACTTCTTTGTGAGTTTATTAACTTTATAGTGGGTTTTATGCATTCATATGTTTACATGTTGATAGTGCTCTTTGGTTTCAAATTGAAAAATATTTTTTAGTATCTCTTGTAGGTTTGTGACTGTGAACTCCAAAAACTTTGGATTGTCTAGAGTCTAGAAAGTCTTTATCTCTACTTCATTTTAAAAAACGGTTCTGCAAGTTTTAGTTTTTTTTTGAGAGAGAGAATTTTTTAATATTTATTTTTTAGTTTTCGGTGGACACGACATCTTTATTTTATTTGTATGTGGTGCTGAGGATCGAACCCAGCATGCCGTGCATTCCAGGCCAGCACGCTACCGCTTGAGCCACATCCTCAGCCCCAAGTTTTAGTATTCTTTGAAGATAGTATTTTTTTTTCTTTCTTTTAGACATTTGAATATAGCATCCCACTCTTTCCTACCTGGAATATTTCTGCTAAAAAAATCTGTTAGTATTCTTGGGTGATGTGATAACGTATTTTCTCTTGCTACTTTCAAAACTCTGTCTTTGCCTTTAAAATTGAGAATTTGATTCATACAGTGTCCCAGTGAAGATAACTTGATTTTATGCCTGCTTGTGTTCCTTTACCCACCGTGAATCTGGATGACAATTTCCCTCTTCAGATTTGTGAAGTCTTCTATCATTTCTAAATACACTTTTTACCGTCTCTCTCTCTCTCTCTCTCTCTCTCCTTTTTTTTATTGGTTCCGTTTATTTATATGTGACAGTAGAATCTAATTTGATATAGTTACCTAAGCATGGAATAACTTATTCTAGTTAGGATTACAGTCTTGTGTATGTACACAGTGAGGAGATTCACTATAGTGTATTCACATATGTACATAGGAATGTTATGTCAGATTCATTCCACTGTCCTTCCTATTCCTATCCCCTCTCCTTTCCCTTCATTCTTCTTTGTCTATTCCACTTAACTTCTACTTCACTTTTTCTCTTCTTTGATCATTCTGAAACTACAGCTTATTGGGGTTTCAGAATAGGTCCCAATGTTAAACAGAGTTTCTGATTTTAACATATAGGACAAGAATCTATTCTTGGTAGAAATGCACAGTTGGGGCTTGCTCCCCTGCTTGGGCACTGCTTTGGGGGTAGAATTTGAGACTTAGCCCACTGTGGTGTGTACTTTCCTTGACTGGGGCCTTGAGATTGGTTTTGAGGTTGACCCAAACATGTCCCTTAGCTTGGGGCATATCTATCTCTTGCACATGACATAAATGTGCTATGGCAGATTTTCCCTTCCCTAAACAGTGCCTTAAGGTGGGATCTGAGTCTGGATGTGGAGATTGGCCATCTAGGAACTCAAACCCAGGTTGAAGTTGCCACAGTGCTTCTGAATGTGGTGAGCTAGGTCCTGAAGATATGCTGTGTTGTTGACTGGTACCTCTCATTAGGTGCCACTACTGGCAGAAACATACAGCTACAACCAAGATCCACACACTGGTCTCTATTGACCGTGCCTCCTTTGTTTGTTTGTTTATTTGTAGTTTTAGATGAAGAGAATGCCTTTATTTTTTAATTTTTTTTGAGAGAGAGAATACTTTAATATTTATTTTTCAGTTTTCGGTGGACACAACATCTTTATTTTATTTTTATGTGGTGCTGAGGATCGAACCCATCCATCGCCCCATGCATGCCAGGTGAGCACATTCCCGCTTGAGCCACATCCCCAGTCCAGAATACCTTTATTTTATTTGTTTATTTTGACATGGTGTTGAGAATCTAACCTAGTGCCTCACACATGCCAGGCAAGCCCGCTACCACTGAGCTCCATCTCCAGCCCATGCCTCCTTTTTGATAAACAGGCAGTCTAGCCATAATGTTATCCCTAGTGTTTTCCATGATGTGAGACCAGAGTGTGCGTCATAAGAAGTTTGTCAGAATGCTAGGAAAGCTGGATGTCTGTCTTTGGTTCTTCTTTCCCCCTTTCTGCTTATCACCTTACCCTGTATGCCCTATTTTTTCCCAATCAAGTTTTGTTAGATCATCTAGGCATTGTGGGTCTTTTCCTTTAAGAATTGTTTTTCACATTTGTATTCCATTTAGTAGCATGTTAATAAGACTGTTTTAGAGATTATTTCTAAGTTTGGGTAATTTCATTGATTTCTAACCTGTATTTTATTCATTTTTATTCCTATTTCTCACCTTGTTTTAGATGCTTGTATCATTTTATGCTCTTATTTTTAATCCATATTTAATTTTTGAGCAGACTTATTTATTTATGGTCCCTTTTCATTAGTTTCATTCTAGTTGATCTTTTTCAATATGCATGCTCAGCAAAGTTCTTTTTACATTATTCATGTAACTATTTCTGATTTTCTGATATTATATTTCTTCCTTTGCCTTTTTTATTTTGTTTCTCTATGCCTCTGATATATTCTATTTTCACCTTAGAATACTTACATTGTTTATCTCTTATACCTTTCAATGAAAATATTTTATTTATTTTTATTAAGAACACAAAATAAGAGTTACAAAAAAATCATTTGTTTTTGGTAATAAACATATTCATCATGAATTCTTTCCTGTACCACCTCTTATATTGGTCCCAATATTGCAGTTTCAAGAGTTTTCTCAACTTTCAAATTGATCAGGGCTTACATAATAGTTACTCTAACAGAATTATTAATATGTTTAAGGATCCTTTTTATAACTGTTAACTGATGGCCTCCACAAAATTCCTCAGATACATATCATATTTCCACCAGTGGTTAGAATAGCTTTGGGACCAGTTCACAGCATTTCTGAATTCTCTCCTTAGTGACACTTGCTTCTGCCTAATTTTTTCAATTTTCATGGCCTATAATGATCACCTGTAACACCAAACTTCATTTTTGTTTTCTGCAAGCAATTTTTAGATTAACTACTCCCCTTGGAATTTCCTGAGATACTACTAGACTGGAGTGTATTCGCTACTTCTTAGAATATTTTCCATCTGACTTCTCCTATGGACTTTTAGAATGTTAACAAAATTGACAGGATAGTGAGGCCAGCTTTTCATATTGGTATAATAGCAACTATAACATCTGTTACCATATAAAGAAGAAACTAAGATTTATTTCAAGGATTATGGAAGACATTGATGTTTCAGCAATATCAGACAATCTCTTTCAGGTCCATCTGTGTTAATGATTACATTTTCACTGATGAAACACACTGCTTCTTTGCAAGCAAGTTGAAAGTCACTATAACTGATATGGCATGGATTTTATGTTTGATTAGTTCATCTGCGTTTTTAAAAGTTCTATTGCAATAATAACCACTGAGGTAGTTCCATTTCCACCTTTTTTTCTTGCAGATCATAAGCTCACAAAGAGCTTTTAGCTGCATGATATTTGATCTGCAGCACCATCATAGTACTGGTTACATCACCAGTATCATCCACCAATGTTTTATCTAAACCAACTAGATCAAGGGAGCTTTTATCACATTGGCAATAAAATCTACAGCCATAATGTTCAGGGAGCAGATCACCTTCCTATTGCTGCAATCACTGAACATGAACAAAGGTCTTTATATTCGTGGCAGGGTATGCATTGAATTTCCCTCACAGCTCAAGTAACCATTTTTTTTTTCCTAGAGTAGGCAGCAGCCACAACAGTGGTGGTGCCATGGACAGGGACTGAAAAATGCTTCTGGGACTTTTGGATAGCCTGCCCTGCCTTCTCTCCCCCTTACACCCCACCCGCTGGTCTATCAGAAATCATGTGGGAAAGAAAATTATGTTTCAGAATCTTTTTGTAGGATCCTACAATTTTTTCTTTTTGTTTTTCATCTACAACTGAAGAAAAGTTAATTCACACTTGGTTAGTCTCTAGAAATAAGGCTGGAGATGCTCCTGGGTTTAATTTATTGTTTTCTTCTATTTTAAACAAGAACACTGGTTGATGTGAATTTATATAACCAGTTCACTAACTTGACAGCCTTAGGAGAACAGGGAAGGAAATAGACCTGTGGACAATCTCAGCAGGAAAACATCATTTCTGTGATAGTTCCTTTCTGTGTTTCATGAAGCCACTGACCAAGTGGAAAACTTCTTATACTGACATTCTCTAAAGTTTGTCTCCACATTTGGATTCTTAGATTTGGCTGTTGCTTGCCTATCCTCTCTGCCAATGCTTCTTCCATTGTGAGATGTCAATCTATTATGGTCCAATACTAAAATAAATCCTAAATTTTTTTCCTACATTCTTCTCTTCTTTTTCTTACCCTTACCCTGTGTTGATTTTCTTTTATAATTCTATTTTCATTTTTCTTTCTCTTCATTCCTCTTCTCCATTCTCTCTTCATATCGCCTATATTAACACTCCAATTTTGTTTTTGTTCAGACTTCATCACACCTGCTTAGCACTAGCCACCCTCCTTTTTCTTTGCTCAGACTTCAAGATGAAATTGACCAAAATAATCAGTTTGAACAGCACAGAGAGCCTCTTAAGCATCATTTGTCTAGGAACTTGGATGGCTTAGGAGCTGAGCTAGGAGGCAGTTTGATAAAGTTATTTATTGACTTACATTCCTTTTTAATAGCTTTTCACAATGTTAGTCATAGAACACAAATGGGTGCCACACTCCAACATTAAGGAGTGGTGGGCAGTGCTGGGGAAGAGCAGGCATTGTAAAGGATGTTATTTAGGGCCACTTCAGACTAGTAAGGTTGAGGAAGCAGAAACATAGGAAAATAAGTATTTGAAAAAGCTTTTGCATGGAAAACATGGGTAAAACCTGGAAAATCCTTTTTAGGGGATGATAACAAAGTCATTGGAAATCAAGTCTCCAAAGGACCTCTGTGACAATGTAGTACATCCCTTATGTTGCATGTGGGGAAAATGGAGAGGGAATGAATTTGCTCAAAGTTATAATGCAAGTTAGGTGCAGAATTTAGACTGCAGTCAAATTGCTGCCCTTCATCCTATTCCAACGTGAGGCTATTTCAATTACATTTAAGTCCTCTTTTCTGCAGTCCCAGTCTGAGGTAGGGATTTACCCTAAAGGGTTTCAGGCAGTTTTTGAAGAACAGTAATTGTCATTTTGGCCTCCTTAGCAGTCCAGAGGCTCAGACTCATGAAGGCCTCTCCTTCCTCTTTCCTTACCTTTTCTTTTTTATGGTGTCATCAAATTTTGATAATCTTACATGTTAAATACCACATGATTTCATTTCTTTACTTTCCTTTCCCATTGACTGTGCCAAAGTTTGGGGGTCCATTGTCTATTGCCTATACTATTGCCTTTGTTATTTTTCTCTACAACGTACACTTTAAATCAGGGCCAGAGAGAGCTATTTACAAAGAAAGTTTGGTCCATGAGTCTCCCTCTCATACTGAAAAGCCTACCATGGCTCCCCTTATCTACAGAGTAAAATACAATATCCTTAGATTTCTTATCAAGAGCTACCATTATGTAGTCTTTGCCTAGAATGTCATTTTTTTCCATAGAAGGAAACTTCATTTTAGCTCAATTCCAGATGTTTCAGTCCATTGTTTTTTTATTGCTTTTATATTTTTAAATACATGACAGTGGAATGCATCATAATTCTTATTATACATATATACCACAATTTTTCACATCTATGTTTGTATAGAAAGTAGGTTTAAACCCAATTCATGTTTTCATACATGTACTTTGCATAATGATGTCTATCACATCCCACCATCCTTGCTAATCCCCTGCCCCTTTCCTTCCCCTCCCACCCCTCTACCCTATCTAGATTCCTCTATTCCTCCCATGTTCCCCCTCCCTACCCCACTATGAGTCAGTCACCTTGTATCAGAGAAAACATTCACTGTTTGTTTGGGGGGGATTGGCTAACTTCACTTAGCATTATCAAAGAGCTTAATATATATTGTATAGGACATCATGCTCTACTCAGGCTGTGTGTATGATAATTTTGGGAAGTAAAAATGACATTGTAACTGATCTAATGGATGAAGTTAGAATGTCATTTTTATTTCCCAAAATTATCATACACACAGCCTGAGTAGAGCATGATGACCTATACAATATATATTAAGCTCTTTTGTAGCACCACAATTTTGTGTATTATTTTCACATATTCTGCAATGTCCTGTACCTCCCTGAAGGGTATATAATGTAGTGATTATAAGTGAAGATTTCTGTAAAACTCCTGAAGTTCAAAATCTAGGCTTCCAACACTAGTAGCCACATGAACTTGGAGAAGCTATTTAATTCTTCAGTATATCTCATTCTCCTCAGTTGTGAAATTTGAATGATAAATAACAGTTTTGAATAGCAGATTCAACAAATAATATATTTTAAAATAATTTAGAATAATGCCTAACATATAACTATAAGGCCATAGTCATCATTGTTATGCACCAGGAAAGCTCTCTTATTCTTTATTCAAGACACTGCTTTAGTTTTATTTACTCCACAAAATCTTCTCAACCTAGAATCTCTCCCCTCCCTGCATATGCAATAGATTTAACTACTATTTTTTACTATACTTCTATTAAGAAAGTTTCTCTTTCTCCTTTAAATTTGGATTGTCTGTCTTCTTTTTTTCTGACCTATATTGGACTTCCTCCATTTAATGCATTACCATATAATTGTTTCTTTACTCTGTTAGGGTCATGACCATGTTTGTCTTGTTCAATGTTTTTCACATCTTCCTACACAATAATAAGTACAAAATATGTGCTTAAATAATTTTAAAGAATTAATAAACCTTGACCATAATTCTAAACACAAATTATTATAATTATTTATTTACACATATTTCCCCCTATATTCCACAAACTCTCAAGAGGAAAAATTTCTCTTACATATTTATATAAATTCCAGCAATGAGCCTGGCCCAGGGTAGGGAGGGTTTAAGTAGTTGCACTTGCAGTCTACCACTATGAACTTAGGCATTTCCCCTTTGTCTAGGCTGATTTTTGATGGTAGACCAACCCTTTGTTCCCCAGGACTTTGCTTATCCCTGTGGATTCCTGAAATTTTCTTGGACTGAAGTTTTAACATTTCCCATTTTTTTCCCATTTATTCCTAGGAACAGACATTAACTGCTGGTGAATCACTGCTTTCAGGTGTTACTTAAACTGCCAACAGGACTTGTGATGTGTCATCACATCACAAATTTCAACTACCTACTCTAAACTGAGTTACCCTGTCAGCTATTCTATAGCCAAGGGTTTAGAACTTATAATATCATGGTATATTCACATAACTGGAATTTCTCAAAGTCCTTGGAGCTGAATTAGTCCATGCAAGACTTTCCTATCTCAGGTGGAAGGTGGAATTCAGGATGAATCCCTAAGACAACACACACACACACACACACACACACACAAAAAAAAAAACAATCAAAGAGGGCCAATCACCAAGCTGACTCCATATTCATAGAATGATGAGAACTCTTTTTTCCCATTGGGTCACCAGCCTTCAGTCACCAAAATAAAAGGGAAAATACCTCTAATATATACAGTTTCCTATCCTGAAATTCATACTCCACAATGCAGCCAGGTCATGTATTGCAAACACAGCACTAATTATATCACTTCCTACTTAGAATACTTTTTTTTTTGCAGGCACAAATTATTTAATATGAGTTAAACAACACTCTTTTCCAAGTATTTATTCTGCAATGACTTGGTAGGGATTAATTCTTGATTGTTTGTTTGTTTTTTACTTATAATACTTTTTTCATATCTCATTATGTATAAAACAAATTATAAATTCTTAGGCCAATTTGCATAAATAGGTTACTGAGATTAATAGATAGGTAACTGCCTCTACCAGTTTTGCAACCTTGCTTCTATCTTGGTCACTTTCTAGATTAATGAAATAGGACATAACTTTTCTAAGCCTTGTTCTCTTTATCTATAAAGCATGCATAATATTATCTAACCTCACAAGCTCATTATGATAATAAAAAGAGGAAAAGGCATATAAAATATCTGCCATAATACCTAGAATATGATGCTTACTCACTAAATATAAGTTCCCCAGTACATCACTTTCAGAAGATGGAGCCTGATTATAAGAAATGGCATCTGACTGCATCATCTGGATACACAGGACTGCAATTGGAAGAAAGATTTTTAAGTATTTGGGGTTCAAAATACTGTTCCAAAAGTGATGACAATAACTCTCTCCCCAGCCTCCTCATTTTGTACCATTCTCTATTGTTTACATGCAACTATTAATAAGTATATTACTATATCATTGTTGAAAGCATAACTTGCTAGTACATTGGTATTATCCTGATAATAGTGTGGCTCAGTCAATAACCTCTATTCTACAAAAGAGGAGCATTAAAAATGCAGCTTTGTTCTGAAGACTCTCTATTGATCAGTTTTGTCATGTGGAATTGATTCCATTTCTTTCTCAGGGTTTAAAGAGGTATTTAGATGTGAAGTTAAGAACAAAGTAAAAAGGCCTCAATATTTACTCTGGTATAGGTATCAGGCTATTCTATTCATTTTGTCTGTGATACTTTGGTGACTTCTTAGAGGAATCTTAGAATGTTTATGATATTTTCCCCATTTAGCAGATGGGTGTCGCGACCCCCTTGCCCGCAAGGAAGACGCAACACCGGGAATCTTCTTCCAGTCGTTTATTCAGGTTCTCGAGATCTCTTCCACTCTACTTTCTTCTTCATCTTCTCTTCTCTTCTTCATCTTCCTTCCCCGAATGCTCCTACCAGCCTTAATAAAGCATCTCAAGCCCCAATGCGAAGCTGCCACGTGGAGCTTTCTCATAGGGTGTTAGAAAACCACGCACCAACTCTCCCAATTAAGGAGTTGTTTGTCACAAACCACAGTCGAGCCAGCGCCATCTTGTAATGGCGACCGCAGTCCGCAGAAACGGCTCACTACAGTTCCCCCTTTTGTTTTCTAAAAACAATACAGGCGAGAGTAGAGGTCCTATCCCACTGTGCAGAAGTGGCTGCATAGTATGGCTCAGCCCCAAGGAGGGCCCTTCCCCAGATCTGAGACCATATCAGCCGACGCTTTTCTCGTGGGACGGGGCGTGGACGCGTCTAACCCGCATGCAATAGGACATGCTCTCCTTGAGGTCCACTTCAAGGATCACTCAAGTGCAGTGCCTTGCCTCGCATCCTGTATCGTGACGATGGTGGACGAAGGGGGATAGCTGAGGCTGAACTGTGGCTGTATAGAAATATAACGACAAACAAGTTGGTAACACCCTAAAAGAAAGGCACGGGTCTTAAGGCGATAATCTGCGCAAGCCAGACTTGAGGTGAATTGCCGTTACTCATACTAAGCCTTCAACCAGGAACCTTATCAGACCCAAACAGGTCAGGACGTTCCCACATGACCGTTGTTGGCTGAATATGAAAACAGACACCACAAATCTTTCAAGGCCTTGTGAGCTCCTTCAAGGTCTTGTGAGCTGGCCTCTTTGACATGCACAAAAATCAGGGCTGGATCCAAGCCCTGGGGGCCGGGGGGAATCCGTGCCAGCAGTTCCCCCCCTTTTGTTTGTTGCACGTCAAAGGGAATCAAGTAGCCCCTGTCTTAGGTCGTTCACTGCCCCTACACTGCTTACCCGTCTTTGGGGAGGCCCCATTCCCCTGTCTTAGGTTGCAGTGCAAGCGTGAAAGTTGCCCGTCTCTGGGTACTACAAGATCAGCTTGTTGTTGCCAAGGCGTTCAGTGGTATCTATTCAGCCAGTCATTATTGGGTCTTTAATTGGTTCCGGTTCAACAAGGCATAGAGTAAAAATAAAGAAGAAAAAGGGGGCAAAAGGAGGAAGGCATGAAGCAGGGATCATTGTAGAAAAATCATCTTCGAATTGGTCGGAGACAAACTTCAGCAAGATCATCCTTGGTCTGCAGGCGTTGATAATGGATCTGTATTGGCTTAGAAGTCAGAATGTTAATTTGGTCTTTAATAAATTGTGTCATTCTCTTACCTAGGCAGGGGCCTACAGCAGCTATAAGGAGGAGACCGAAAAGCGGTCCCATTACAGTGGATATCAAAGGAGTTAACCATGGGGTATTTTTAAACCACTGTTCAAACCATCCTTGTTGTGCTTCAAACTCCTTTTGTCTTTTAGCCAATCTTTCCGTGACCTTTTCCATAGTTTCACGGATTACCCCAGTATGATCTGCATAAAAACAACACTGTTCCTTTAAGGCTACACATAGTCCTCCTTCCCTTAGGAACAATAAATCTAGTCCCCTCCTATTTTGTAACACAACTTCTGAGAGGGAGGTGAGGGACTTTTCCAAAGCAGTAATTGACTTGGCCATGGCTGTTAAATCTTATAGCTGGGTAGAGAATAACATTTAGGATCTGCAGTGGTATTAGAGGATAATTTAGACAGTATTACTACCCCTTCATAATAGGGCGGCCTGGAGGTCAAGCATAGCCAGCAATCTTGGGTCCTGTTAGGACTAGTGGCATTGAGAGCGAAAAAGGCTCCTTGGATCAAATCAAAAAGACGATCTCCAGTTCCAGGGTGTATGGGCCCAGGGGCACAATCAAAGGTTTGATAGCCCACAGTTATTGTTTGACCGCTGGGGGAAGGTTTTATTGTTGGGGCTATGGGCTACTTGGGTCCAGATGGGGCCTTTTGATCTCCGAGCACCTGATTGGGTCCTATTAGACTTCCAATAGGCTGTTCTATGGTCAATTTGAGCCGAAAAAGCAGGCCAGGATTGTACTGTCCGGGGGTGCAAATACGCAGCCCCCAGAGATATCCTTAAGTCCAATCTGGCTGCTGTTTTCCATTGGAAGTAAACTGAATAGTAATATCTGATTCTCCCTCTATTGTTTACCAGAAATGGGTAACATCATTTTGCCAGACATCATTGGTGTGTAAGCCTCTAGGATTAACACTTAGACTAGGGGAATGAATGAATGGAGCACACACTGGGCATAAGAAAACAATTTGTAGAGTCTGATCACGTGAGCACCCCGCACAGAAGCGTAAGGATTATGCATTTAGATGGAATTTAGCATGGAGCTAAGGAGTTGATCCGTTTGTAATTGTTCCATGATAGTAAATTGTCTGCCAATATAAGGGGTTGCCTCAATAACTGAGGCTAAATTAGCAACATAGAGACTATCAGTATACACATCAAGTGGGATGGAATTGTATAGTCCAAGGGCCATAATCAGAGCCTCAACTTCTGATATTTGGGCAGACAGTCTAGGAACAGGGTGTCGAATTACTTGAGATCCATCAAAAAACAACAGCAAACCCCCCTCTTGCTCCGTCTGTATAAACAGTCTGAGCTCCCGGGATAGATTCCCCTTTAATAATTTTAGGAGAAATAATAGGACATTTTTTGAGGTCTTCTAGAAGTTTATGTCGGGGAGAGTGATTATCAATTTGACCTTTGAAATTACAAGGGAAGAGACACCAAAGATCATGTTCTTGTTGGAAATTTAAAATCATATCCTGGGTATAAGGTTGAATGAGAATGTCAAAAGTCTTTCCAAACAGTGCATCACCCAAATATTTGGCTTTCCAGATCAAATTTGTCACTAGTTCATAAAAGGGAGTTATTACCCGAGAGTTAGAAGCAGGTAAATGGACCCAATAGATGGGACCTATTTGTCAAAACACTGTAGTAGGAGTTAATTTTGATGGCAGGATTATAAATGATAGGGGTATAGAATAGTTTATCTGGGTAACCTGCATGTCTTGTAGGGCCTTCTCTATCAGTCTTAATGATTGTAGAGCCTCAGGTGTGGGATTCTCTTGTAGGGCCTTCTCTATCAGTCTTAATGATTGTAGAGCCTCAGGTGTGGGATTCTCTTGTAGGGCCTTCTCTATCAGTCTTAATGATTGTAGAGCCTCAGGTGTGGGATTCCTGACTGAGCTGGGGGAAGGGTCTCCTTGGAGGAGATCATACAGAGGCTTAAATTCCTGGAAAGAGAGGAGTTGGCACTGTTGTCAAAGTCATAAACATACCTCTTAAGAGAGGGGGAAAGGGAGAAACCTTTAGCAACTTGACGTTTCTCCCAAGAATGATCCTGACAAGGCGTAAATGTTGGGGGGAAACCAAGATTAGGGGTACAGTAAGGAGAGGCCTTAAAATGAATGGCATTATAAAGACTATTAGAAGAAGGAGGCACTGGGATTAGTACTTCGGAGATAATAGCCAAGGTAGTTATGTTTAAAGCAGAGCTATTTACGGGGGTTCCTGAGCCTGATTGTTCCCCTGAGGCTACTTAGCTCAATACATCACTGAGAATGCTCCCTGAGACCTGACTGGACCACAATGGGTCCTTCCAGTTAATCAAATTCTTGGTCTTAAGGCTAATACAATGAGCGTTCCCGAAGCCAAAACAAGAAACTCCTGTGAGATTAACTTGAGATTGATTAAAAATGCTTTCCACCTGAGTTAGTGTGAAGGCGGCATCCACTCCATAAGTGCGCACAGACTCCGCCAGGGTCTTCAATTTATCATCTTATGAGTTTAAACAGTCTTCCGTTAGCATTTACAGGTAGGCATTTTTTAAAAATACAGTTTCTGAGTAGCTCCGGTAGAAATCTGAAACGCAGCAGTACAGGTTAGTGGCTGGAAGGCGGGACTAGAAGTCCTGTCTGAGTGACTGTGGAAGAACCAATCGGTAGCCCCCAAGAGTGTGGGAGGTGGGACCAGGAAGCTGCTCTTCCGCCAGGCAGCCCATGGTTACCATGGTGATGCAAGCAACACGGAGTCCGTCGCTCACCCTCGGGGCAAAAGTTCCCCAAGATTTCCTAGCCGACCGCACCTTGCCTGATTTTGTTTGCATTTTTCCCCGCCTGGCCAAGCTCTTACTGCGGCAGCAGCCTGCTCTGTTTCTGGACCATCCCCGCACACTCCGGCTTCCGGGCCGGGGCGGGCTCCTGTTCCCTTTTCCCGGCTGCAGTGGGCGTCCCTGGGCATAGATCCCAGGGTCATAATTAATCTGCTGCTGCGGCACCCATGGCACAGCAACAGAAGGAACACAGAAAACGAAAGACACAGACGACAAAAAAAGAACACAGAAAACAAAAGTGAAAGTACACATTGCAGCTGCAATAAAATATGAGGCTCTCTCTTTCTTTGTAGAGGAGCTGACCCCGCTTTGGTCGCGGATCCCACTTACTGGGACTATCCCCGCTTTGGTCGCGGGTCCCACTTACCTGGGACTATCCCCGCTTTGGTCGCGGGTCCCACTTACTGGGACTATCCGGTGCACCACCCCTGACGACTGAAAGTTCTGGTTCCCGGGTTTCGGCACCATTTGTCGCGACCCCCTTGCCCGCAAGGAAGACGCAACACCGGGAATCTTCTTCCAGTCGTTTATTCAGGTTCTCGAGATCTCTTCCACTCTACTTTCTTCTTCATCTTCTCTTCTCTTCTTCATCTTCCTTCCCCGAATGCTCCTACCAGCCTTAATAAAGCATCTCAAGCCCCAATGCGAAGCTGCCACGTGGAGCTTTCTCATAGGGTGTTAGAAAACCACGCACCAACTCTCCCAATTAAGGAGTTGTTTGTCACAAACCACAGTCGAGCCAGCGCCATCTTGTAATGGCGACCGCAGTCCGCAGAAACGGCTCACTACAGATGGGGATCTTCAAGACCCAGAGATAGGAAGCTTTCCTAAGCATACAGAACAAGTAGTAGTCAGAAACATTTCTAGAGTTATTCAAAGGTGCCTCAGAAGGGCTAGCCTTCCATCAACTCAGTCACATCTCAAATATGTTTAAAACTTTTGTGTTCAGTTTCAACCAAATTTTATTGAGTTTTTTTTTAAGTTAGTAATTCAAACACAGCAAAGAAATGTTACATTTGGAAAGAGAGTGGCCTGGGTTTCCATTCCAATTTAAATACTAGATGTGTGACCTGCGGGGACTCACTAATTCATTTGTTTCATGGTTTATAGAATATTATAATTATATCTCAGAGTTTTGTTGAGAAAATTGAAAGAGAAAGTGAATATGAAAGCATCTAGCAAAGTTCCCACAAATAAAAGATTCTGAGAAATAAAAGGAGTAAGTGGCAAATATATAAGGAGAAAGGAGCAAGAGTGAAAATTGAACTTAGAATTTTTGTCTATAGAAGACATTCTTCAAATTTAGAATAATGCTTCAAGTGTTTTGTTATTGTTTGAATCTTTAATGTCTGAAAAGTCTATATGTTAAAGGATTGGCCACCAGCCTATTTGGAGGTCGAGAAATCTTTGGAAGGAGAGGTCTGGTAGGAATCAGAATAGAGTAGAATATTCCTCCTAAGAGAATTTTTGTGTCTGTTATCCAATTTCTCTATATTCCTCCTCTCTTCTTTTCACAGATTCTGTAGACTACAATTCTATTTTCTTCCTCTGTAAGATTAAGGTGTGGGGCTGGGGATGTGGCTCAAGCGGTAGCTCGCTTGCCTGGCATGCAAGCCGCCCGGATTCTACCCTCAGCATCACATACAAACAAAGATGTTGTGTCTGCCTAAAACTAAATAATAATAATAATATATTAAAAAATTCTCTCTCTCTTAAAAAAAAAGATTAAGGTGTGTATGTGCGTGTTTTAGCTTTCATATATGAATGAGAACATGTGGTATTTGTCTTCCTTTGCCTGGCTTATTTTGAAGAGAGAGGCAGGATATCAGAGATAGAGAAAGCCTAAACTTCCCTTGTCTGTTCCACTCCCATGTTTTTTCTTTCTTTGTGTGAACAAGCCTGTAGGAACTGTCTGCTCATATCTCACACTCTCCTTTCCCTTTAATTTATATAGTTTCTCTTTAATTTTCTCTCTCTCTCTCTCTCTCTCTCTCTCTCTCTCTCTCTCTCTCTCTCTCCCCCCCCTCCCTCTCTCCCTCCCTTCCTCCCTCCTTCCCTTTTGACCTACTTCTTTTTCTACTACATTGGAAATTAATTCTCTTTTTTGTTATAATTATGAGCACATATGGTTCAAATTAATGGGTTTCATTTTTACATTGTCATGCACATATAGAAGATCTGTGAATTGTATTTTTTATGACTGAGTAGAATTCCCTACTATATATACCACAATTTCTTAATACATTCATTTATTAATGGGCATCTGGGTTGGTTCCACAGTTTAGCTATTGTGAATTGTGCTGCTATAAACATTGATGTGGCTGTGTCCCTGAAGTATGCCTATTATTGATCTTTTGGGAAAATATCAAGGAGTGGGATAACTGGATCATATTATGGTTTCATCCCTAATTATTTGAGGAATCTCCATACTGCTTTCTATAGTGGTTGTACTAGTCTGCAATCCCACCCACAATGTACAAGTGTTCCTTTCTCCCCACAACCTCACAAGCATTTATTACTTTTCACATTCTCAATAATTGCTATTATGACAAGAGTGAGAAGAAATCTTAGTGTAGTTTTGATTTACATTTCCTTATTGTTAGAAATGTTGAACTTTTTTTATATATTTATTGGCCAGTTTTTATTCTTCTTTTGAGAAGTGTCTGATTGGTTCTTTTACTCGTGATTGGGTTACTTGTTTTTATTTGGTGTGATGTTTTATGAGTTATTTGCATATTTTGGATATTAATTCCCTATCATAGAAGTAGGTGGTCAAGATTTTCTTTCATTCTGTAGGTACTCCCTTTGTGCTCTTAAACATTTCTTTTGCTGTGCAGAAGATTTTTAGTTTTATGCCATCCCAATTATTTATTCTTGATTTTATGTCTTGTCATTTGATAGTGTTGTTGAAGATATTGGAGCCAGCATATATGATGGAGTGTTGACCATATGTTTTCTTGTAGCAGTTGTAAAGTTTCTAGTCTAATTCTTAAATTTTTTATCTATTTAAATTAGAGTTTTGTGCAGGGTGAAAACAAGGATCTAATTTCATTTTTCTACATATAGCTATCCAGTTTTCCTTCTTTCAGAATTTGAAATATCTCATTCCATGCCTTCCTTGATTTCAGGGTCTGAGCTGGAAAATCAGAAGTGAGCCTTATTAGTTTGCCACTAAATGTGACCTGATATTTTTCTCTTGTGGGTTTTAATATTATTTCCTTATTTTTGTTATGTAATTTAAATTATGATACGTCTTTGTGAGGTTCTTATTTAACTAGGTATATTTGTGAATAATTACCTTATTTTTTATATAGGAAAAGTTTTCCGTAACTATGTCATAGAAAATGTACATATATGCATACAATACAGTGAATCTCATCATTGTGTACATCCACAAAACTTGGATTCTAATTAGAATAAGATATAATCCATGCTTTTACAACTATATCAAAATAGACTCTACTGTCATGTGTAACTAAAAATAACAAATAAAAATTTTAAAAAATGTTCTTTATGCCTTTAACTTGTATCTCCATGTTCTCATCTATTCAAATGATTCTCAGGTTTAGTATTTTAAAGTTATCCCAAAGTTCTTGTTTAATGTGGACCTGTTCTTTATTTTTTCACTTCATGGCCTTCTGCATACTCAGGATAATATACCTGTCTTCAAAGTGTAAAGTTTGGTCTTCAAGGGTGGAGGTTATATTTTCTATGCAATATAATTCATTACTTATTCTTTCAATTGAGTTTTAAATTTGATTTAATTTGATTGTGTCTTTCGTTTCTAGGATTTCTGCTGGGTTTTATTCCACTATTCTTATTTCTTTATCAAAGTGGTCTTTTATCTCCTGCAATTTCTCTCTTAAATCCTTCCTTAGATTTTTTTTAGTTAGTTGAACATTTTAATAATCTTTATAATTTTTCTCTGGACTTTCATCCACTTCACTATAAGTGGGATCCTTGGTTGGGGGATTGTGAAATTTGGGGGCAATTTGTTTTCTCATGTTTTCAGAAGTTGTGGACTTTGCATCAATTGAGGTAGATTCCCCTACTTCTCTTTGTTTGTGTGTCCATTTGTGTGAAATCATCTCACTTGTTTTGGGACTTCTCTTGGTTTTGATGCATGAGTAGGTGTGAATGGGTGGGAACTGAGTTTCCTCCTTCAATGTTTTTTCCTGGGGTCCTTGTTGGTGGTGTGAAGCTTCCCTTACTTGTGTGAGTTGGAGTAATGTCAGGGAATATTTAGTTCAGCAGCAGTGTCTCTAGCATGTGAACTTTTAGTGTCCCAGCAGGTTCATAGTACCTCACAGAATGGGGTGAAATAGAAAATACTTACAATAATTGCAAACAACAGAGAGTAAACAGTATTAAATACTCAGTTCCTACTATGACATTTTTCACATTAATCGCCACCATTAAAGAGCAATGTTGCGTTCAGCAATTGTCCACATTAAAAACAATAACCATGAACTTGATCTGGCTTTAAAGCAAAAAGCAGGTGTCAACAATTTTATCCACAGCAGTAATGATTAGTGGGGACAGGAGCTCTATAAACCAATTACATCTGAAAGATGGTAAAAAAAATAGTTATTTAGGGGAAAAGAAAATGTGATAAGAAGTTAGAAAAAACTTTACAATTTCAAAAAATGAACAGAAAGAATGCAGAAAAGATGCAGTAGGTAATGTTCAGGCAAGAGGGAGAGAGAGAATAATAAAATTTGGCCAGTATCACCAGAAGACAGAAAGAAAAACAAGAGAATTAAAATAATACAAAAACAAACCAAAATATACAATCAAAAATACCTGAACCCTCAAAAGACAATACAGGAAAAATAAGTACATTTAAAATATGCTAAAAATAAAAGAAAAGTAAATATATGTGTGTATATATACATATATATATACACATATACACTGAGCCAATCACCAGAGCTAGAATTCACATGCATGTGCATGCATGCATGTGTGTGTGCACACACAGACACACACACAGACATACAAAGAATAAGAAATAAATTTTTAGAAATAAAGAATTTAAATATTTTTTTTATAAAACTGAAACTCTTAGTGAAGAATGAAGGAAACTTCTCTACGGAGATGGTCAAAATTTTTGAACAGATTGGGTGGTTAGTGTATATGCCCAACAGTCTTTCTTTTCAATTCTTATTGAGTTATGTACTGATAGAGCAAGGTTTGGGGGTTGTTAACCCCTTCCTGTTTTGTATTGCTCTCTGACCTTTCAGTTGAAGCAGCTTAAGATTGAAGTTCTTTGATATAAGACTCAACTTGCCTTCATGACAGTATGAAGTGAGATGGGTTAGGACATAGTGTCAGCTGGTGTTTTATTCATTCAGACCAGTTCAGTGCCCTCCCAGAGTACAGCTTCTACAACATTCTATGAGGTGAGTTCCAGCTGGTGAAGCTTAGGTTTAATCAGGCTTCAGGGAGTTTGTTGGATGGTGCTTGCTTTGGGTAGATTTTATGGATCCACAGCAATAGTTTGACAATAATGGATGTCTTCTGTGATTCTAGGTCTAAGGACTCTCACAAGAAGTCTGTTATGGTTTGGATGTAACGTGACCCCCGAAAGCTTACATATGAGATAATGCTACAAAGTGCAGAGAAGAAATGATTGGGTTGTGAAAGCCTTCACCTAATCAGGGAATTAATCCCTTGATGGGATTCATTGAGTGGTAACTGGAGGCAGGTGGGGGTGTGCCTGGAAGAGGTGGGTCATTGGAGGCATGACTTTGGGATGGATATATATATATATATATATATATATATATATATATATATATATATAAAAATTAATTATACATGACAGTAGAATGGATACAACTTCTCAGTCCTCTGTTTGTACAAGGTGCAGAGTCATACTAGTAGTGTAATCGTTCATGTATACAGGGTAATAATGTCTGTCTTATTTTACAATCCTTCCCATCCCCACAGCTGCACTCCTCCCATCACTCCCCTCTAAACAATCCAAAGTAATTTCATTCTTCCATACCCTCTGCTCCACTACAGATCACCATCTGTTTATCAGAGAAAACATTCAGCCTTTTTTTTGTATTTGCTTGTTTCACTTAGCAAAATATTCTCTACCTCAATCCATTTACCAGCAAATGTCATAATTTCATTCTTCTTTAAGGCTAAGTAATATTCCATTGTGTTTATGTACCACATTTTCTTTATCCATTCATTTGTTGAAGGAAATCCAGGTTGGTTCCATAGTTGGGCTACTGTGCATTGAGCTGTTATAAACATTGATATGCCTATGTCACTATAGGATGCTGATTCTAAGTCCTTTGGGTATAAACCAAGGAATGGTATAGCTATATCAAATGGTGGTTCCATTCCAAGTTTTCTGAGGTATCCCTATACTGCTTTCCATAGTGGTTGCACCAATTTGCAGTCCCATCAGCAATGTATGAGTCTACCTTTTTCATCATATCATTGGCAACATTTATTATTACTTGTATTCTTGATAATTGCCATTCTGACTGGAATGAGATGTAATATTAGAGTAGTTTTGATTTTCATTTATCTAATTGCTAAAGATTTTGAACATTTTTTTCATATGTTTGTTAATCAATTGTATTTCTTCTTATGTGAAGTGTTTGTTTAGTTCCTTAGCCCATTTGCTGGTTGGGTTGTTTGTTTTTTGTTGTAGATTTTTTTGAGTTGTTTGTATATCCTGGTGATTAATATTCTATCTGAGGTACATGTGACAAAGATTTTTTTTTCTCATTCTGTAGGCTCTCTCATGTTATTGATTGTCACCTTTGCTGAGAAAAAGCTTTTCTGCTTGAATCCATCCCATTTATTGATTTTTTCATTTTATTTCTTGTGTGTTAGGAGTCTTGTTAAGGCAGTTGGGGCACACAGTTCAACCTCTGGGTCAGCTAAGATTAGGCAGTATTTATTTATTTATGGTATCAGAGATTGAACCCAGGGGCACTTAGCCACTGAGTAACATCTGCAGCCATCTTTTATGTTTTTATTTTAATACACGGTCTCACCAAGTTGCTCACAGCTTTCCTAAATTGCTAAGGCTGGCTTTGAACTGCCTATCCTCCTGCATCAGACTCCCAAGTGTTGGGACTATAGGCATATGCCACCAAACCCAGCTAAGCAGTATTTTAAATCTCAAGTTTCTCTGTACTGAGACTTTGCTCCCTCTCCCTACATCTGTGGTGAATCTTGACCGATGGCACCCATGGGTTCACCCAGTTGGTTCTGATGTATTCTTTCTTCTTTGTTTATTATACCCAAATTTCTGAATCCCTATGCTGCTATAAGTGTACAATATTAAATATCAGTGAAATCCCTGTTTCACCCACCTCAATGAAAGGTGCTTTGATCACATGCCACAGTTTGAGATGACACATTTTTCTACTCTGCCATTTTCCATCCTCACTGCTTTTGTGTTAGTCCTTGAGTAGGTTGTATTTTCATTTTCATTTGATTCAATAATATCTTGGATTGACTGATTTTTTTCATTGACCTATTGCTCATTGAAGAGCACCTTTCCATGATTTGTACAATTTCTAGAGTACTTTTTGCTCATTACCACTTTTATACCAATGTGATCCGAGAGGATTTGATATTGATTTTTTAAATTTGACACTTGTTATGTGACATAATAAGAAATCTATTCAAGAGAATGTTTCATTTACTGATGAAAAGAATGTATATTCTGCAGTTTTGGGGTAAAATGTTCTGTATGTGTGTGTTTTGATCCACTTGCTCTATACTATGGTTTAACTGATGAATGTCTTTTGAGGGATTTTTTGTCTTAATGATCTGTCTGTTGATGAACATAGGGTGTAGAATCCCAAATATCAATTTGTTGGAAATTATCTCTGCATTTAGATGCAATATTTGCTTTATATAATTGGGTGTTCTGATATAAAGTTCAATTATAATTACAATTATTTTATCCTCTCATAGATTTGATCCTTTTTTAAAATATATTTTTAGTTATACATGACAGTGGAATTCATTTTGACATATTATGCATATATGGAGTTTAACTTTTCATTCTTCTGGTTGTACATGATGTAGAATTACATCGGTTGTGTAATCATATACACACATAGGAGAGTACTATCTGATTAATTCTACTTTCTTTCCTATTCCAATTCCCCCTCCCTTCCCTTCATTTCCCTTTGTCTAATTGAAAGTATTTCTCTTCTTCTCCACACAAACCCCACTTTTTGTGAGTTAGCATACATATATCAGGAAGAACTTTCAGCTTTTTTTAAACATTTGTTTTTTATTTGTTCTAATTAGTTATACATGACAGTGTAATGCATTTTGACACATCATACATAAATGGAGTATAACTTCTCATTCTTCTGGTTGTACATGATGTAGAATCACAGCAGTTGTGTAATCATATATGTACATAGGGTAATAATGTCCAATTCTTCTACTATACTAAGTCACTAAGCAAAGATGAGGTTGATGGAAGGAGAAGAACTTCAGAGAATGGAACCAAGCAGCAGAATTCAAACAGAGAAATATGCAGGTAGAGAGTGGAGGGTGGGGAGATGGAGGATATAAATGATGGATATGGATAATAGGCATCTGTGTTCCACTCAGTTTCAAAAGTTCTCCAAAGTTCTTTCTAGTATGAATATTACAAGAAGTTTAAGTCTATTTTTTAAGTATTTATTTTTTAGTTATAGATGGATACATTATCTTTATTTTATTTTATTTCCATGTGGTGCTAAGGATCAAATCCAGTGCCTCTCGCACGTTAGGCAAGCACTTTACCTCTGAGGCACAACCCCAGCCTAAGAAGTTTAAGTTGCCGCAGTCTTGGCTGGGCACAGAATCACGAGCCACTCAAGCAGGAACAAAACTTTATTTTTGAAAAAGCCGCCAATACTCCGTAGGCGCCGGCAAGCCAAACCCGGTCCTCCTACACGGGCGTCTGCCGGAACCTCCCATCCCCAGGAACAGGGGGGGGGGGGTAGCAGGCCAAGGTGAACAGCAGGAGCCCAATTTCCATATGAATGTAAATCTTAACATAATCATATCATCTCAGTGGCTAGCTGGCGTCACTTTACAACCAAAGGTGCCATGCATCATATTATTTGCTTGTGGCTCCTAGCATTAAGTCATAACACTTGTCTTCAATTTGCTGGATTAACAAATCAGAAAACAAAGTTTACACTTATAGTATTACTCTGATACTAAATGTCCATTTCCTGATGTTTGGGGTACTGTTGAATACAGCATGAGTAATGTTAAAAAAAAATCCCAATAAATATTTCCCATAGGACCTCTCAGACAATCTGGTGACAATTAAGCATCTGAGAGCCCTTAGGCAAGTGAAACATCCCTCTGAAGTTTCCCCATCTGCAAAATGAAAATCATGAAAATTTGAGGATCCAATAGACTAATGGGAAAATGTTTTACAAATGATAACTAAACCACAAGTAATATATCTTCCCTCCCTCCTCCTTCTTCCTTCCTCCCTCTCTCCCTTCTTTCCTAATAAGTTCATTTAATGTTTCTCTGTTCAAGAGGCATCACATGATGGGATTGGTGCAAAAGTAGCATGCATTGGCTTTATGGAAACATTTTTTTCAACTCAGGATCTCTAAATCTGCTCTATTGCCTCAGCCCATCTTTGCTGATAATGTCAATCAAGCATACCCTATATCCCCTCTCCTAGTCCAAGCTTCTGATCCCTCAGACAGAGTAATAGAAAAGTGACATTTTGTTTCATTTCATCATTTTTCTTACTTGGTGGAAATTATACAGGAGAAACAAGTTCCAAATAATCTAAATTTAATATAGTAGATGAAAGAAGGAAGAAAAATGCTAGCCCTGCAGGAGAGTATAGAGGCTAGGAATTTCAGACTGTTCAAATAATATGACCATGACTTAATCTAGCTCTGAATTATACTCATTTTCCTCCATGGGATGAATCACCCTTTGCTGAGCCTGAGCCTTTTGATCTTGTTCTGAATGCAGAGAAAATGGCCATAGCACCTTTAAACCTCTTCACTTCTGAGAAAGACAAAGCGGGGAGAACAATGTGAACACTGTTGACAGGGCATTTCATATACAAGAAAAAGGTGTGAACAAAAATATATTTGCAACAAAGTGAGAATTGATCTGAAAAAAACAAAACAAAAGAGAGATCAGTTCCTCAGAACAAGCCGGCTGCAGGGGGCAGTCCTAAGTGGTGTTGGTCTGCATCCCCTTCCCACTCCTAGCTCTCCAGCAAAGACAACAGGAACATCTTGAATCTGCGTATTTCCATGAACTCTTTAGCACTAGCAATAGCTACAATGTCAGGATTGGCAGGAAGTAAAACTCTTAGTCTGAAACATGGGGTCAGAAAACCACATTGAGCTTTTTGGCCCTTAGACAGTATATTTCTTATTGAATACATGAAGAAATGGAGACACAGAACTTTTAATAGTAAGTGGAATTGCTTATATAAGATTTAAGGCTTCTTTAAATTCAGACTGGGGCTCTTAATACTATAAGTATGTTGACTCTGAATGTCTTCTGGATGTGGCTAAAGGAGAGTTTAAAGAGAATATAAATCCTTAAACTAGCTGTCTCCCACATAATAAGTATTTGCATTACAAAGTTTTTTTCTTTCTTATAATATCTACTGTTTATTTATTTTAGTAAATATTTACTGCATTTACTCTGAGCCAGACATTATATTACAAATTTTCTTATTTGGTGAATACTCCTGAACTCAAGTATCATATTGTTGTACCTACAAAGATAATTAACATATAGTCTCTACCATTATAAGAGCAAATAATAGGTGAACATAGATATAGATATTCATAATCATTATATGAGATAACATATCATTCAAACTATAAGACAGGGAAAACTCTAGTGTTCCAAAAGAACCAATTCATTTCCTGGAAAAACTTCTCACAGAAGTAGATACTTAAGTTTAGTTTTGAAGACTCCCTGAAATGTGCTCATATGAGTACTGGGAAGAGGGCATTTCACACACAAGGAAGTCTGAACAAAAATATATCAGCAGGTAAATATTTGTTATCCACAGAAAACGGTGAGTAATTCTGTTAGAGTGGTTGGAGTCTTTGAAGTGTCAAGAACAGAGTGAGAAAATGAGATTAGAAAGCTTACCTGAGAACAGTCTGACTACTAAGAACTAGAATATCAGTGTCTTACTTTAGTTTTGCCCAGAAGCAGATCTTAAAGCAAGTATTTGAGTTCATGTAGTTTATTTGGAAAATGAAATGCATGTAGAGAAATAGAAAAGTCAAATAGTTAATGGAAGAAAAGAAGTAGAAGGTGTGTTACTAAGCAAATTATCACTGCGGTCAATTAAAGCATCAGTCCACAGGGTGATACCAGTGGTTATTGGTGACAAGTTCTGCTCCCTCACATGTTGAAATTTGAACATTAGAGAATCACTCCGAGGCAAGCATATAACGCAGGGTTTATTTAAAAAGGGTAACATGGACTTCTCCCGGGAGGGAGAAGGGGGCCATAGCTGGTATCATGGTATCCCATGTTCTGCCCTTTTATATATCTTAGGCTTCCTTTGTTCACCTGCCCTCTTCCCCTTATCTTTATCCCTCCTGCCTAGGTGAATAGGCCCTGGAATGCTCTGTTGGATGGCTAAAAGGTGGGAAAGTGGTGGGATGAAGGGAAAAGGGCAGGATGGAGCAGCCAAGGACACATTAATTAACAACCTTATAGCTCCCTGTAGGGAGGGGCAATTCCTGGGACAGGTTACCTTAGCAACAGGTTGCAGCTGGGGCCTGTTCTTAATAAGGGTGGAGGAAGGACTCTGAAGGTATTAATATGTAAATCCCTCAAGGGACAGTCTCCAACTTGCTGGATTCACTCAAAATTGGCCTCCTGGATCCAACCTGACTTGATTTACCTTTCTACACTGATTACCTATCTAATTCTGGCTTCAAGGGGAACTTTGAGAGGCCCTGCAGAGCATGTACTTAAGAATTGTAGGGTGAGAGAGCTAGCTCCTATGGATCATTAGTTGAGTTCTGCATCATCAGCTGTTAATACTGGGACATACACAGCCTAAAATATGTATGAGCAGAATGATCTTCAGTGGCAAAAAAAAAATCCCATTCACATTTCAGCACAAAGCTTTATTGCAAAGCTGAATGCCTCACTCTATCCAACCAACTATCTCATAGAGCTTGGAAGAAGATTCTGAATAACCTATGCTCAGACATCATAATGTTTCCAATATTTCCCAATTCAAAGATAGTAATTCTGAAGCTTAGAGAGGGGAGGAGGCCAATCCAGGATCATATGGAGATTGGGAACAGAGAGAACACTATTCTCAGTTCTACTTGTTTCCAAGTCCAGTACACAGAGCTACCCACAGGGGAGAAAGTATAATGAACAATTATTTTGGGTGAAGTGTTCAAGCTGGCTTCTGTGATGAGGATTGCATAGTGATTTTTATGCCATTTATCCTTATTAAGCATTCTCAATGTCCTTAGTTCTACTATATAAAAATAACATGATTTTATTTGTTTTGCTTTTTAAATATGCTTTCTTCCAGAAAAGAGATTTAGAAAACTATTGAGGTTCAATATTATTGTGATCTATGATTTTTCTCATAGCTACAGTAAACTGTATTCTCAAAATTGAGAGAGGTACATTAAAGCTTCCTTGGGATACAGTGATAGAATAAGAATAGGCATTTTAATAACATATATAAAACCAAAGAACTTCAAGTTTTAAAAGGAACTTAAGACATTTAAAAATTATTTTGTTTTACACAAGAATAAACTAAATCCACTGAATTGACTTTCTCTAAAGTCAGCAGACTAATTTTTGACAGAGTTAGAAATTAGAACAACTCAGTTTAAGGGTTGACAGGAAATGTAGAAGACTTCTGGTCCCATTCTTCAGATAACATTCCCATGAAGTGATTATATAACATTCCCATCAACTTCTGATCCCACAGCTCAGATAAAAGGCACTCATTACTTTCCAAGAGAACTCAGTCTATTTATGATTACCCTGTTTAGAAAGTTATTTGTGGTACTGAGTTTTTTTTTCAAAGTTTTTTTGTAGTTGTAGAAGGACAGGATGCTTTATTTTAATTATTTATTTTATGTGGTGCTGAGGATCTAACCCAGTGCCTCACACATGCTAGGCAAGCACTCTACCACTGAGCCACAACCCCAGCCCTGAAATTGGTTTTACTGTGTCTCCTACCTATTTGTCTTTTCTTTCTCTTGGAGTCACACAGATGCTCATCTAGCCCTTCTGCTTTATTACAGTGCTTCAGACGTATGAAGACAGAGGCCATACTACTTAAGTCTTCTTAGGCTGAACTGTTCCAGCTTACAAATTTCCTTATGGGAACTGGCTCCAGCAGCCTCCCTAACCTCTTTATCTTTGGATACATTGCAGGTGTCTATAGATTTGTTAATGTGTAGGGCCCATATATTACAGTAAATGGTGCTCTATATGTGTAATAAGAATTGTAATGCATTCTGCTGTCATATATAAATAGAAGAAAGAATTTTTAAAAAGAGTAAATGAGTCCTGAACAACTCAAAAAAAAAAGAGAATTATTTTCATGTCCTTCCTCTCAGACTTTAGAACTTTTAGTGACGCAAATGAAGAGCTACATTAGATTTGGATCAGCCAGGTCCATTGATGACTCACCATTTATTTTCTTGGCTAATGCTCTCTCTCTCTACAAGAAGCAGTTATGTCCAAACTGTAAGAAACCTTTGTCTTCATGGATTCCATCACTCACACAGAATGATGAAGGTCCTAGTCAGTCACTGTAATGATTTAGTCACACAACAAAATTATGGGGGAAAAAAACACTCCAAAGACAGATTCTTCCTCAGTAAGTCAGAGTCATCCAATACCATATCCCCTGATAACCTTTTATTTATTTCTTCTCTGCCATTGTATGGTTCCTGCCTCTTGCTGTTCTGACAGCATCCTGTGCAAACCTCCAGGAAAACCCTTTTCACACATTACTACCACTCATCTATGTCCCAAGGATATCTCCTGCTATAGGAATTTTTTCAAAGATAGGAGCCTCAATGTATTTAAGTATGAACCCATAGCATGTCCTACAATTCAAATAAGTATCCAGCATGTGTTTTGTTAAGAAAACACCCAGAAAAAAATGAGTTCAGAGTAGGAAATAACATGGAAGTGACATCGGAAGCCCACTAGTCCCCTCCTTTAAATTTCAGTCAGTGATGTTAGTCTTATCAAGTCCCATAGTAGGTGCTTAGGTGGAACAATGTGGTGCTATACTGTGTGTGTGTGTGTGTGTGTGTGTGTGTGTGTCTATGTGCACACATTTTTAGGGGTAGGGACAGTTTTTATAAGCCTTAGTTTTGGTTTTCTAACTTTACAGTTTGAAACACTTTGCTTTTAGTAGGTCAACCAAAGGTGAATAGGCTGGAGGGGACTGACTCACTGATCAAACTCACAGGCAATCAGTCGATTAAACCCAAAGCCACTTTATTCATTTATACTGATGGATATAGCTATTAAGATGTCTGGAATATGCACAATCCCCCACAGGGCTGTCTACATAGAAAACCAAATTACTATTGGAAGGTTCTTTGATGAATAAAAACAATTGTAAAGTTGTGAGGGCTTTTAGAGGTTTCCTACCAACTTGTAACCAATATCTGAATTTCCTGTAATATATCTTTTTCAAAGGGGAGGTCAGTCATTGTTTACATACTTGCAGAGATGTGAAGTCCTCTCTTACTCTACTAAAGCAGCTTATTTAATTCACTGACAGCTTAATCATTACCAAGTTCTTCCTTATGTTCAAGTAAACTCTGGCTCCCAGTGGCTTCCACACATCTTTCTTAACTCTATTCCTTGAGGGCCATACAGAGAATTCTTATCCCTACTCCTCTGAAATATTCTTCAGAGAACTTAAGAATGAGACTGACTCCTGAGACTTGTCTTCTCCAGAGAAATGGTGTCTAGCATCTTCAACCAATTCTCTGGATTCCATCTCCCTCCCCAGTCTGCTTACTTCCCTCTACATATGACAGTGTGTATAGACTAATTTTAAATGGAAAGATAAGGGCAGAAGTCCATACTATTGAGATATCTAGAAATGACCAGAATACTCTAGTGGGTATTCCAGGTCTTCCTCTTTTGTACTTTGATAAATATACAGACCTTGATGCAAGATCTTTCTGTAAGCCACCTTCATTACAAATCCTTCTTAAATCAAGAAAACTAGCATTTAAATAATCTCTACTGATACATAAAATACAATATCTTGAATTATTATTTTCCTTTAGTTGAATCTTAAAGTGACTTTTGATATGATTTAAATCTTATAATGTTTAAGCCATGCTTTATGACCTATCCTGGACAATATCCCAAGTGCAGTTGAGAAGAATGGGTATACTGAAGCTAGCCGTTGGACAGAATATCCTGTTATGTCTGTGAGGTTTATTTAAAGTGTACTTTAAGTAGTTCAATGTTTTCTTATTGATTTTTTATTTGGATAATCAGTTCATCATTCAAAGTGAGGTGTTGAAGTCTCCTACTGTTACTATATTGAAGTCTCTCTCTCCTTTCAAATTTATTAATATCTGCTTTATATGTTTACGTGCTCCAATGTTGGGTGCATATGTATTAACAGTTATTATATTCTCCTTCACAGTTAACACGTTTGTCATGATGCCCTTCTTTTTCTCTTTTTATAGTTTTTGACTTAAAATCTATTTTATCTGATATGAGTATAGCTTTTCCTGCTCACTTGTGGTTTCTGTTTGATCATCTACATTTTTCTATCCCTTAACTTTCAGTTTGCCTTTACAGTGAACTGAGTTCCTTTTAGGTAACACATTATTGGGTCCTGCTTTTTTTGTTTTAAAAAAAAGAATACATTAAATCACTCAAAGTCTTTTAATTGGGGCTGGGGTTGTGGTTCAGTGGTAGAGCGTTCACCTAGCACGTGCAAGGCCCTGGGTTCAATCTTCAGCACCACATAAAAATAAATAAATTAAGGTATTGTGTCCAACTACAACTAAATTTTTTTTAAAAAAAGTCTTTTAATTGGGAATATATATATATATATATATATATATATATATATATATATATATTTAAGCTAATTTATTATATTGGTTTACATTACCAATGGCTGAATAGCTCCCCCAGTGGCCATTTGCAGGCTGTTAAACTAGAGAAACCAACTATTGCTCAGTCCAAGAAGCTAGAAGTTTCAAAATAAGAGAGACCATTGATATCGCCCCAGTCTGAGGATGAAGCCTGGAAATGACCTGGTGACTGTTGTATTCTGCTACCTTTCCTCTCTACCCCTTCTACTGTAATTCATTTCCCTCCTTGTTTATTATCCCATTCCCCTCACAACCTCAACAGTCACTAATATGGCAGTATGTAAAAATGTGGATGTGTAACCGATGTGATTCTGCAATCTGTATTTGGGGTAAAAATGGGAGTTCATAACCCACTTGATTCTAATGTATGAAATATGATATGTCAAGAGCTTTGTAATATTGTGAACAACCAATAAAAATAAAATGTTAAAAAAAAAAGAAAGAAATGACCTGGTGAGTCACTGGTTCAAGTCCATATTCAAAGGATGAAGAATTTGGAATTTGAAGTCCTTGGGTGATGCCAGTAGCACCCACTCAAGAATCGTCAAGTTTAGGGGCTATGTTATAGCTCAGTGGTAGAGCGCTTGCCTCACACATATGAGGCACTGGGTTCAATCCTCAGCACCACATAAAAATAAATAAATAAAATAAAGGTATGGTGTCTATCTACAACTAAAAAATATTTTAAAAAAAGAATGGTCAAGATTGTATGTCTCTTCTTTTTCTTTTTCTATCCACACCTCAGCATATTGGTTGGTGTCACCCATATTCAAGGTAGCACTACTACACTTAGTTCAGTGACACATTAGCCAATTAATAGAGGTTTAGTTCATGTTCATTTGGTCCTATGGCATTGGGCCTTTGGCAAGATAAATCATTATGGTGGGGAATGGCTGGTGGAGTAGAGCTGCCCACCTTATGGTAGCCAGGAAGGAGTGATAAGGAGGGGGAGAAGGGATGAAGGAGTAAAGAAGAGGCTGGGGACAAGATATATCCTTGCAGGGCATACCTCCAGTGACATACTTCCTCTAACTAGGATGGTTAAAGGGACCACCTTTCAATGGTCCATTCCATTGTTATATCATCAATGTATTAATCCATTAATGAGACCACAGACCTCATATGATCCAATCACTTCCTAAAAGCATACCTCTGAACATTGCTGCATTGAGGATCAAGCCTTAAACACACGAGCCTTTGGGGGACAATTCAGATCCAAACTATAATAGATGTACATGGTGCTGTGATCACCTATATTGGAAGCCAAGGAACGATTCCATAAAATGATTGCCTTTGCAATGAAATTTTAAAAAGTAATAATCAGCTTGGCAAAGAAGAAAAGAAAAAGAATTCCAGATAGGAGAGAACAGCATATATGATCATGTGGTGGAACTTCTAGTAAACATGCTTGTTTATTTTAGTGTTAGAAAACCATCCATTCCCATCTCACCAAACAAGTTCCACACACAAAAATAATCTATATAACACAGAAGAAGATTTTAAATCACACATTTGATATATAAATGAAAAATGAGAAAATTCTAGTATTGCCAAAAGGATAATTAACTCAAAACCAGAGTTAACAGTAGGATATAAAACTAAACATCATTTTGGGTATAGGACCCAGATATAGCCACAATGGTAATAATTTTCATGGTCTTCTGTGAGGGCAGAAATAAAGTTTAAGTTTTATTTTGTGTTGGGCTTTCTGCCTTAACCAAAGAGCCTCCCTAGTTTGTTTCATTGATAAAAAGTAAACTAGAATAAACTAGAAGAACTGAACTCCAAACACTATCCAAGTACCATAAATAGGAAAAATTCAAGTATAATACATTGGAACCAGACCTCCATGATGTAAGAGAAATCTGGGGTCTTATTTCACACCACTTATATGATAGGGAAATGTCAAGCTAGGAAATTATCACCAAAACTTGTCCGAAATCACTGAAACTGGCAGGGTTTTGGCAGTGGCAAGTCTCCAACTGTTCCAGCATGTTTTTATAATTCAGGGTTGTGAACTCCCACAGAAACCTCCCACAGAATGCAATTGCCACTTCACAAAAGCTCACAATGAAAAGTTACATGAGGGAAGAACTGCTATGAAAGTTGGAAAACTTAAAAGGGAAAATTTGCACACTAAGTATTATGAATCACAAAACATTAGAAAAGATTTTTATACAAAGTGTGCTTCAGATGGTTAAAGCGATTAAGAAAAAATAAAATACAATAAAACATTTAAAGCAATAACAAATTATTCAGTAAACAGAGGGATTTACAAAATAATAGGAGGTGCCTGTCATGAAAAAGGACCCAAACAAACAATAAGCAAGTACTATTCACCTAGAAATTTAAGGGACTGTGCTGAGGTACAATGAGGATAAAATAGAAAAACATTGGAACGTGAAGACCTAAGATGCTATTGTTAAGAAGGCAATAGTAAATGGGAAGCCCCTAGCAATCCCTATTAACATCTTAGAAACCTGAAATTTTTGATGCTGGAAAAATCTTACAGCACTTGCAGTGTGTGAGACTAGGTATAGAAACTTCTGAGGGTATGCAACACTGCTTTAGTCCACAGAGGAAACTCAATCCATTTTGTATCATCTCCAGCTAGACCATGTCCACCCAAAACTTGTGGAGGCTGATGGGCACTGTGCTCTCACTGCTACGTGTTGTGGCATGCCCATCCAAACCCAGCAGGGTGGCACCGCCTCTACTACCACACATGGTGCACCTTGCCCACATGATCCCATAAGATTGTTCCTGCCCCCATACATTTCATCAAAATAGACATACCATGCCATTGTTATCTGTGCAATGTACACCTTCTAGGGCCTGCCAAAACTGTTCAGCCACATAACACCATTGGACGTTGATAGGTACCCTACAACAGCAAATAGGCATGCCTGTGGCATCTGCTCAGGCCTGCTTAAGTGGGCCTGATCCCTGGAAAATCTTTGACATTGATGAATGACTTCACAGGGCCTGTTGATGAGGCAGTCCTCACAGTCCTCAGACAAGGATAAGTGCCCAGGAACCAGTTCCAGGAACTCCATACAATGGCTACCCAGTTCTGCTGTTATGACCTGGATTTGACAAAGCTCTCAGGAACTGGTAATCACCTTGTTTCTTTTTCTCAATTTTTAATTTTTATATTTTTAGTTGTTTATGGATCTTTGTTTTATTTTTTTTATATATGGTGCTGAGAACTGAACCTAGTTCCTCACACATGCCAGTCAAGCACTCCACCACTGACCCACAACTCCAGCCCTATAATCATCTTATTTCTAATGTTACATTAGCCACAACTCATCATTCTGGACTCTCTAGATAGGTTCTGTTTCCATGTCACCAATGCACATTGACAGATACCCTGCACTCATATCAGCACTGTCTTCATTGGAAAATATATCCTACCTAAGATATATATGGCTATTGGATTTATCTAAAATAATTATTGTAACCAAGACCACACAGAGACATGCTGGCATTACTGACATTGATTATAGCTGAAGAAAGTATTCTACACACCCAAATGGAACCAAAGTGAATGTACCCTACCCAAAAGATATTCTAGGACAAATCTAGGAAAATTTATTTTTTTACAATGAAGGCTGCTATTAAATTGGTGGTGACAACTGACTCACCAGATACACAAATATTGATTAATTAGAGGGACACATGACACATGAAAAACCAAGGTAATATGATACTTCCAAAGAAATACAGAAATTCTTTAATGACAGAGCCAAAGAAAAGTAAATTAACACATTTCCAAAGATCGGCTCAAAAGTAATGATTCCAAGAAAACTCAATGAGCTAGAAGAAAATACAGATAGTTTGACCAAATCAGGAAACCAATTTATAATGTGAATAAAACTGCAACAAAGAGATACATAAAAAGGAATGAATTTTTCAACTGAATAATTTAGTGACTGAAATAAAAAAAATATAGGAGGAAGCCTCCACAATATACTAGTTTATGTGGATGAAGTAATTTCTGTGTTTGAAGACCAAGTTTTTGAAACAGCCCAGATAGACCAAAAAAGAAGAAAACCTATAAGACTTATAGGACACCATTAACTGAGCAAGTATTTACATTTTAGGAGTTCTAGAAGAAAGGTGAAAATTCATAGAAATCCTATTTAATAAAATGACAGTTCAAAAATTTCCAAGCCCTAGAAAGACACAGCTATGCAGATTCAGGAAGTTTAAAGGATTCCGAAGATATTCTACAGGAAAAAAAAGAGAAATCAAAAACAAAAACAAAAGTCCAAGACAAATAGGTAATTCTAAATAGAGCAAAAGAAAAACACCAAATCATATATAAAGAACCCTCAGTAGATTAGGACATTTCTCAGAAGTTCTACAGGCAAGGAGAGAAAAAGATGTGAAAGAAAAAAATGTCAAACAAGAATATTATAACCAGAAAACTCTATTTTCAGAAATTGAAAAGAAATAAATTCTTTTGAAGACAAGCAAAATCAGCAAAAATTTATCACCACCAAATCAACCTAATAAGATATGTTTAAGAAAAATCATTTTCTCTGATATAAGGAGTCTGACTTCTACTGGGGTAGGGAGGGGGAGCATGGGAGTAATTGATAAATTCTAGATATTGCAGAGGGGTGTGAGGGAAAGGGAAGGGGCAGGGGATTAGCAAGGATGGTGGAATGTGATGGACATCATTATCCAAAGTACATGTATGAAGATACAAATTAATGTGAACATACTTTATATACAACCAGAGATTCGAAAAATTGTGTTGTATATGTGTAATAAGAATTGTAATGCAAAAAAAAAATTCATGTATAATGGCATAAGTTGGCATCAACATACTGTATGTTCAGACATGTGAAAAATAGTGCTCTATATGTATAATAGGGATTGTGATAAAAAATCAATCAATAAGGTTCCATTTTAAAAAAAGAATTTGTATGGAACATAAGAAATACATACACACAGGTATACAAATATATACATGCTTTGATTGTATATATAAATATTTGTTCATACATATAAAATATGCATGTACATGTTATACCTTTTGTATGCTGATTTTTTTGTCAGGTATATGCCCAGGAGTAGAATAGCTGGATAATACTATAGTTTTATTTTTAGATTTTTTGAGGAAACTGCATACTATTTTCCACAGTGATTATACTAATTTACATTCCCACCAACATTGTATAAGGGCTATTTTTCCCCACAAATGTAATCTTATCATCTAAAAGAAAAAAAAATAATGTCTTATTTTTATAGTAGCCATTTTGACTAAGGTAAAATAGAATCCTAGTGTAGTTTTGTTTGCATTTATCTATGGGAATGATGTTGATAATTTTTCAGTACATTTATTGGCCATTTATATTTATTATCAACACTGTTGTCCAGCACATTTCCCTTGAAGTGATTGGGTTACTTGTTCTTTTTGGGTTCAGTTTTTTTTACTTCTTTCTATTTTCTGGATATTAGTCCTCTGTCAGAAGAGTAGCTGGAAAAGATATTCTGCCATTCTGTAGGTGGTCTCTTCACTCTGTTGGTTGTTGCATTCACTGTGCAGAAACTCTGTAATTTGGTGTGACCAATTTTTGGTCAATTTTTGCTTTTATCTCCTGAGCCATTGGAGTAATATTCAGGAAAAGGCTGCCTGTGTTAATATAAAGTATTTCCCCTAGTAGGTTCAACATTTCAAGTCCTATGTGATAGTCTTTGTTTCATTTTGAGTTCTCAGATCTAGATTCAGTCTTATACAAGTAAATGTCTAGTTTTTCCCCATCATTTGTTGTAGAGGGTCTTTTCTACAATGTGTGTTTTTAGGCCTTCATTGGAGAAAAGATGGCTTTTTTTAACCTCTTTTTCATTCTTTCTAAGTCTGTCATTTTTCTTAGTCTATTTTTATTTCATCTTGTCTCAGTAGCACATACATGTAAAATGAACATATGTGCCCACCTAAAATTAAAAAAAATAAATATTTTTAAAAATCTAGCATTTATACACAATGGAATATTACACAGCACTGAAAAAGAACAAAATCATGGCATTTGAAGGTAAATGGATGGCATTGGAGAAGATAATGCTAAGTGAAGTTAGCCAATCCCCCCAAAAAACAAATGCCAAGTGTTTTCTCTGATATAAGGAGGCTGAGTTATAGTGGGGTAGGGAGGGAGAGTATGAGAAAATTAAATTAATTCTAGATAGGGAAGAGAGGTGGGAGGCAAAGGGAGGGAAAAGAAGATTAGCAAGGATGGTGGAATGTGATAGTCATCCTTATAGAATGTACATGTATCTTCATTTGAATTTGGGGCCAACATACCTCATATACAAACAGAGATACATAAAATAGTGGTCTATATGTGTAATAAGGATTATAATAAAAATTTAATAAAATGATGTTCTACTATTTTAGTGAGATATTTGTTCATTCACTAAGTGTTTATTGAGTATGAAACCAATTCCAGGTATTGATATATGGTGAATGTAAAACATAGACACCTGCCTGAGAAAAAATAAACAGGAAAAGTGAGTAAATGTTTTTATAGGTTAAATGATAATATGTAAAATGGAAATGGTAAAGAAGGGGAAGATGGAACAGAAAACACATCAATATGCATGTGGTAAGTGGGTGCAAGTTAAAGAGATTGACATGGGCCTAAGGGCTGACTAAAGACTAGATAAAAATTCAACAATTTTCATCTTTCAGGCAAGATGGACTGCTACAGCATAGAACTTCTAATTTATTATAATAGGGAAAACTTCAGCTATAAATGACTATCCCCCCAACCCAGCTAGCAAGTGTTGTACTAAAAGGACAGAGAACATTTTGTGAATAGTGGGTCCCATGCATCCTCCTCATAAAAAAGGATGACACGTTATTAATTCTCCATCATCTGTTTTCCCTTATTAAACTCTGTACATCTCTCAAATAAAACACTTAATGAGACTAATTGTCCTTGCCTGCTTATGAATGTGACCTTTTCAGTAGAGAGGAAGGCAGAGATCATATACTATTCATCTTTAATGTCCAGTAAATACTGTACACATAGTAGGCCATCTTTCATATTTGTTGAATGTATGCATGAAATAGCACAAGAGCTTTCTTTTTTTACAGTTTTAACAATGAGCTTTGATACATTTTTATTTACTTTCATCTGGTTTTGTTCCATTAAGTCTGAAAATATCAAAAAAAAAAAAAGAACAAAGTATGTGTGCTATCTATGCTCCTTTGACAGTATGTTACAGTCCCATTCCTACTTGATGCCTATAAACAGAAGATTAAAGAAGAAAATGGGGAGAAAAGAACATTTCTCTTTGGATAATAATATTATGACATCTTTTCTTATTAAAATGTCTTTTGATATCATTCTAATATGATTTTTGTGAGGGTAATACCTATGAAGAAGAAAAAGCAATGATCATGAGCTCTTTGCAATACAAAAAAAGAAGAAACTTTAACAAACTGACACACTTGGAAGGATAGGAAAAAAATAGTAGTCTCTTCCCAGAAGAAATAAAATCTGCAGACTTGGATGGCCATTGTACTAAATAACAATCCTATGAAGCTGGCTTCATGTAGGTCCTAGATATGATTAAGGATAGAAGTAGATTGTGTCAGGACAAGGTGAGCAATGACACAGCAGACAAATAGCTGTTTTCTGGGTCACGAGTCTCTTTCTAGAGATCAAAGATCTTGCCACAATGTCAGTAGTACAGTTCTACCTCCAGGGACAAAATCTGTGAAGCAGTACAATACAGCAGATCTGTGAAGAGGCTCTGAAGTCTAACTGTTTGGTTTGGAGTACTTGTTTACACCATTTCCTGATTGTGACACTTTATGTACATAACTTAATTTTTTCTAAGCCCTAGTTTGCCCTTTTTACATAAAATGAGATAATTGTTAACATGATCCCTACAAGTCATTGTAAGGATTCAGTGAGACGATGCAAATTAAATATATAGAACAGATCTTGGTACATTTTAATAGTAAGGAGGCAAGAAGAACTCTAGTATTGCAGATGGTAGTGTCAATACAGCTATAATTTCTAACATCTGAGAGTTCTGGTTGGCTTTGCGAGACTGGCCAAAAGGAATCCCTTCAACATTGACAGGGAACGACAGAGACTGCTCACACACCACGTGATCCTGTTCTGGGTGTTAACAAATAAGTTGATGTTACTGCTAAATTCACTCTAGTTTCTGTGTGAACAGATCTAGAACCTTCAGTGGATTCTTATAGGAATCTGGCTTCAAACTCCACATACTGCTTGATCATCTTAGCATATGTACTAATTTGTGATCTAGTAAAGGGGATATGCCTGGCTATGGAAATGTACTGCAATAGCCATCCACATTCTCATAAAAGGGAATTTACCACTGGAGAATGACTTAAAGACCAAATCCCAATGTGTCCCAAGGAAATTTTCAAGTAACCAATCAGCACAGTGGTCAACAGTATGTCCCCTAGTACTGCCTTTCTGATTAGCTCCTATCTGGGTCAATTTTTCATGACGCCTTCCCAACCACAAGTGAATTTCCTGCTACTATTCACCCTTAGAGCACTCTAGTTATGTCTTTCTAACAGTTGCCATAATGTGTAACACTATATTTATTTCTGTTTTAAATGTTTGAATTCTTTTTTCATCACTATAAACAACCTTCATAAAAGGGGTCTCTCTTATTCACAGTCATATCCCCAGTGATCAACACAGTTCCTGGTACAAAGTAGAATCTCAATAAATAAATGAAAGATACATGAATATTTGAACTGGAGCAGAGAAGACTGGGATGTGACCTCTGCCTTCACTCCACTGAAGGGTTATCATAGGCAAGAAAAGTAGATAGGATGGTCACAGGAGGCAGTGTAGATGTGTTAGTTTTCTTTCTTTCGTATAATGAGGTAAAAATTTTTAATATTCCACCTAACTAGAAATAGGTTAGCATAAAAGATGGGAGATCTGCGAAATGAAGTAATTCAAAATAGACAGTTAGTTAGCCAGGAAGACATGATATAGAACTAACCAATGGATGAAAGTTTCATATACTGCTGGAAGGAGTATAAGCTGCACAAACTTTCTAGAAGGTAATTTGGCAATATTTATCAAAATTACTAATGCATAGATCCTTTACTACACAGTAATCTCAAATATGTAAAGCAATATATACACAAGGTTATCTATTAAAGAAATATTTGTACTAACATGGAGACATTGTAAATATCCATCAATAGACTAGGAAAATTTTGGTGCATTCATAGAGCACATGTACTAATGACATGTGCTTCTATGTACTAGGCATATGGAATTATATACAGGCTATATTACCATCATGTTAATTTAAAAAATGAGGCAAAGTCCAGAATAGTGTGTAGAGTCCATTAGTTGTACTTAAAAGGGGAAATATATGTGTTTATATGTGTATGAATATAGTTTTTAAGTATACGTAAATATCTTTGGAGGCATATGGAAAAATGATAATATCTATTCTTCCAAGGGAGCACAGTACATGAGGAATAGAAATAGGAGAGATAAGACTTTTAAATATACTATGTGAATTTCATATGTGTATATATATACTGTAATTACTGAATTGATTTAAAGAAAATATTGATTGAACTTCTTCTTTCAGAAAGATGGAGTGAAATATCTTTTTATTACCCCCCTAACTTCAGGTAAACCTCTGGATATTACATAAAAAACAAACATTTGATGATTCTGAAAGGTGAAGGAAGACGGACCCAAGGAAAGGCAAAGTAATAATTTCCCTGGTTTCCTCTTGACCTCATATATCCCAGACATGAACCTAAAGAAGCTGGCAACCCAGAAATATGAAAAAGAACATAAAAACAGCCCAAATAAAAGCCTGTTCTCTCTAGGCAATGAACTAGTTAAGGAGAGATCTACAAATAAAACTTTGAGAAAATAACTATGCCAGGCAAACATGACAAAAAAGAATCTTAATTTCACCCACACTGCTGCTGGCAAGAGATGAGTAGAAAATATAACTATCTCCTCTCTCTCTAGATAGTAATGAGATAATCCAAATCCTCTACCATTCCCAGAAAGGCTAAGGGAAGAGCTGAGGTTTTATTACCCATGACGATATTATAGTACACCCTTGTCTCTCTATAGTGTCAGTGGAAATCATTTGAAAATCTTTTATTCTACCTCTATCCAGCAGCAAAGAGAGAGAGAGAGAGAGAGAGAGAGAGAGAGAGAGAGAGAGAGAATATCCCTCATCAGGTGTCAACAGAAGCCAAGAGAAGAACCTGGACTTCCAGCTAAGCCTGGCAATAGCAAAAGTAACGTCCCTTTTTCTGTGCTAAACAATTGTTAAGAGGAGATCTATTATAGAAGTTGTTTGTTTGTTTCTCTATATATTTTGGTATCAGGGGTGCTCAACCACTGAGCTACATCTCAAGTCCTTTTTTAAAATTTTTTAATCATTCTCTTTAGTTATATATGAAAGTAGGATGTATTTTGACATATAAAAAATACATGCAGTATAACTTCCCATTTTTGTAATTGTACATGTTGTGCAGTTACACTGGTTGTGAATACATTTATGTACATAGGAAACCTATAGCTCATTCATTTTAGTGTATTTCCTGTTCCCATCTACCTTCCCTTACCTTCCTTTCATTTCCTTTTGTCTAATCCAATGAACTTCTACTCTTCTACATCCCCATTGTGTGTGAGCATCCACATATCAGAGAAAACATTCAACCTTTGGTTTTGGGGAATGGTTTATTTCACTTAGCATGATAGTGTCCACTTCCATCCATTTACCAGCAAATGCCATAATTTTGTTTTTCTTTATGGCTGAGTGATATTCCACTGTTTGAATGTACCACATTTTCTTTATCCATTCATCTCCTGAAGGGCATCTAGGTCATTCCATAGCTTACCTATTGTGAACTGAGCTACTTTTAACATTAATATGGCCATATTGCTGTAGTATGCTGATTTTAAGTCCTTTGGGTATATGCCAAGAAGTGGGATAGCTGGGTCAAATAATTCCATTTCTAGTTTTCTAAGGAATCTCCATACTGCTTTGCAGAGTAGTTGCACCAATTTGCAGTCCCACCAGCAATGTATGAGTGTGCCTTTTTATCCACATCCTCACCAACATTTATTATTGCTTGTATTCTTGATAATTGCCATGCTGACTGGAATGACATGAAATCTCAGTGTAGTTTTAATTTAAATTTCTCTAATTGCTAAATATATTGAACATGTTTTTTTTTTCATATATTCATTGACTGTTTGTATTACTTCTGTGAAATGCCTGTTCCATTCCTTGGCTCATTTGTTGATTGGGTTATTTGTTTTTAAGGTGCTACGTCTTTTGAAATTTTTATACATCTTGAGATTAATGTTCTATCTGATGTGCAGGTTGCAAAGATTTTCTTCCATTCTGTAGGTTCTTTATTTACATTCTTGATTATTTCTTTTGCTCTAAAGAAGATTTTTAGTTTGATACCATCACATTTATTGATTCTTCATTTTACTTCTTGCACTTTAGGAGTTTTTTTTTTGTTGTTGTTGTTGAGGAATTTGGTTCTTAAGCTGATGTGATAGAGAGTTGGGCCTACTTTTTCTTTTTTTTTTCCCTTTGTCTTTTTTTTTTAAAATTTATTGTTGGTCGTTCAAAACATTACAAAGTTCTTAATATACCATATTTCACAATTTGATTCAAGTGGGTTATGAACTCCCATTTTTACCCTGTATACCGATTGCTGTATCACATCAGTTACACTTCCATTGATTTACATATTGCCATTCTAGTGACTGATGTATTCTGCTGTTTATCCTATTCTCTACTATCCCCCTTCCCCTCCCCTCCCCTCCCCTCCCCTTTTCTCTCTCTACCCCCTCTACTGTAAATCATTTCTCCACTTGTATTATTTTTCTCTTACCCCTCCTTTCCTCTTATATGTAATTGTGTATGACCCTGAGGCTCAGTACACGCAGGGTCCCAGCCCTTTTATTTTAGACAGGATCTCACCAAGTTACTTGGAGCCTTGCTAAATTACTAAGGCTGGCTTTGGACTTGTGATCCTCCTGCCTAAGCCTCTCAAGCTGCTGGGATGAATATTTAAATTTTAAATAAGAATGAGTCCCATAATACCCTAATTGTTCAGGTATTCATTTAAAATTATTCATTATGAGCAGGATGCAGTGGTGCATTCCTACAATCCCAGCACCTTCAGAGGTGACACAGGAGGATTGTGAGTTCAAAGCCAGCCTCAGCAAAAGCAAGACCCTAAGCAACTCAGTGAGACCCTGTCTCTAAATAAAATACAAAGTAGGACTAGCGATGTGGTTCAGTGGTTGAGTGCCCCTGAGTTCAATTCCTGGTACCCACCCCCCAAAAATCACTCATTATAGCAGGAAAATTATAATATGAATAACAAAAAACAACAGAAAATAACACTGAGGCGACATTTCATAATAGAAAAGGAAATTACAATTATATGATGATAAAAGGGTCATCCCATCAAGATGCATAAAAAGCTAAATGTGAGTGCACAAAAGAGAGTTATAGAGTATGTGTAGCAAAAATTGACAGTAAACTCGAAAATCTTTGGAGATCCACTTTTCTTTGCTATCTTTCTACTATCTTGTTTTCTCCATCTTGATTTGATAACTGTATATGTTTATCAGAATGAGTGCCCTCTTCTACATCTGCACTGTCCATACCATGATTCATGATCCTGTGTTACCTTCTTTTTAATTTTTTTTGTAGTTGTAGATGGACAGAATGCCTTTATTTTATTTATTTATTTATTTATTTATTTATTTATTTATTTATTTATTTATTATGTTTATGTGATGCTAAGGATTGAACCTGGTACTAGGCAAGTGCTCTACCACTGAGCCACAACCCTAACCCCTGTGTTACTAACTGGCCTATGTCTTCCACTTATCTCTTCAACATGCCACATGCACCTAAATCATATTTCTTCAAGGTAAGGACACTATATAATGTCTCTATCTTGTAATTTTCTTTTCTTCAGTCACAGTTTATCATTGCATCTTCACTTTTTCCAGTACAGGACCCTAGGTCTTTAATACACTATTGACATAGCAATCAAATATATTTACACAAACATGAAATATATGTTATTCTATTTGAGAATCTCAGTTTTGAGGATAGAGAAGATGGTAAAATTCATTGTGGTGTGTTTATGTATGTATATAAGCACTTTCCTATTCCTATCCTCCTTACCTTTCCTTCATTCTTCTTTGTCTAATCCACTGAACTTCTGTTCTTCCCTTATGCCCTCCTTGTTGTGTGTTTGCATCCACATATTGGAGAGAACATTTGACCTTTAGTTTTTTGGGGATTGGCTTCTTTCCCTTAGCATGATAGTCTCCAGATTGATTAACTTACTGGAAAATATCATAAAGTCATTCTTCTTTATGGCCAAGTAATATTCCACTGTGTACAAGTACCATATTTTCTTTATCCATTCATCTGTTGAAGAGCACATAGGTTGGTTCCATAGCTTAGCTGTGGAAATGAGCTATGAAAAATAGTTGTAAAATGAGCTTCTGTAAATATTGATGTGATTGCATCACTATAGTATGCCAATTTTAACTCCACTGTAGTATACCTAAGAGTGAGATAACTATGTCAAATTGTGGTTCTATTCCTAATTTTTGAGGAATCTCCATATTATTTTCCAGAGTGTTTGCACCAATTTGCAGTCCCACCAGCAATGTATGAGTATACCTTTTCCTCCACATCCTTGCCAACATTTATTGTATTTTGTATTCTTGATAATTCTGACTGGAATGACATGAAATCTCAGTGTAGTTTTTTTATTTTGTTTTGTTTTGTTTTCTGGTTCTGAGGGTTAACACAGGGGCACTCAACCACTGAGCCACATCCCCAGCCCAATTTTTTAAAAAATTTATTTAGAAACAGGGTTTCACTGAGGTGCTTAGCACCTCGCTGTTGCTGAGGCTGGCTTTGAACTCAAGATCCTTTTGTCTCAGCCTCTCAAGCCACTGGGATTACAGGCACACATCACCATGCCTGGCATCAGTGTAGTTTTAATTTGCATTTCTCTAATTGATAGAGATGTTGAACATTTTTCATATATTTGTTGACCATTGGTCTTTCTTCTTTTAAGAAGTGTCTATTTAGTTCCCTTGTCCATTTATTGATTAGATTATTTATTTGAATATTCTTAACAATCTGAGGGAACACATCTCTTTGGGGCAGAAGAGACCATGGGAAAGTATTAAGAAAGAAGATTAGAGTAGAAATCTTGACTACCTGTTCCCCATTATTTCTCCTATAATCTGTCACAATTAATCCTTTATTCACTTAGTTCCATTAGGGTGGAATGCGCATACTACAAACTATCAAACCCGTCCATCCCTCTGCCTAGATCACCATCTAGCCCATGTATAGTTCTCTCTAATTGTTTCAATGATATTTCATCAGTTCTCCTTCTGCTTCCACAGGAGTTTGCTTAGAACTTTATTATTGCACCTATTTTACCCAGCTTTGTATTATAGTTAATTCTATTTGCTGCTCTTTCTTCCTCTGAATTACTGGCTTCTAGAAGACAGATGGTAGGATGAATTCATCTTCCCTTCCTCACAGTGTTTAGAAGGGATATTTGCCTGTAATAGATTTTCAAAAGATTTTCTGTACTGAGATGAAGGAAGATTAGTTGAAGAAAATTATGCTATTTTGTCTGGAAAAAGTTACCATCATCTGTATGATATTGAACAAGTCCCTTCCCTGCAAATTTCAAGTTTGTCACTATTAACAAAACTAGATATTTTTCAAAGAAATTTACAGCTCTAAAATGATAGAGCTTTTTGAATTACAAAAGAGTCAGGTTTTTTTTTATTCTTTAAATATCTGCAGGACTATCAGAGGACAAAGAGAAAGCAGATATATTCTGTATGGTCATAGAATATAAAGTTAGGCCCTTAATGTAAAACTCATAGAGAGAATGCTTGTAGCTGAAAACAAAGATTAATAAGAGTCAGAACTGTTCTGATAGGAAAAAGGATGCAGCCGTATGTAGTGAGCATCTCATTACTTAAGGTTTGCAACCAGAATCAGAGAGGCTCAGAGACTCCTGTTTCAGTAGGAAACTGGGCAAGATAACCTTAAATTTCTTTCTCACTTGGAGCTGTATGAGAACACTAATATCATTTTCTTTTTCTGCAAATCAGGTCCCTACTCTTCTCATGGTTGGATGAGTGGACTAATCAATCAAAGCATTTATAAAGTGCAAAGCATTTTCCACTTATTAAGTCATATTAACTTAAAGGTCCAAAGGTTGGTCTTGCCTACCATAACTTACCCTACTTAGGATCTAAATACTATTTGTCAACTGATTCCCCATTACTATTTTTTCCTCACGGGCAAAATGAATGAATTCCCATTCAATCCTTTTTCTACTAAATGTCTCCATGAGTTGATATCCTGCATTAAGAAGTGTCACTCTCTCAAGGTCATTTTGTGCCACTCCAGCTTCTTGACTATTTTAAAATGGGGAAATATGAAACATTTGTAAAGGAATCATTTTTAAAAAAATGGGGGTAGTATTGTTAGTTAAAAGAAGTTCAGCTTCTCAAATTTAGAGGATGAGGAGGTTACCCAACAAGTAATAAAATCCTGATTCCTCAACCTATGATCTTTGCCAAAACATACTATAATAACAAAGAAAGAATCAACATGGATTTCCAAAAAATACAAAGTCTATGTGTATTCACTGTAGGTCTAGTACATGTTGTCATAAACTGTCCATTAAGGTCTCCCTGGTTAGAATCAGACTCTGAGGCATGGAATATATCTGAAAAAAATATTCAGCTAAATCAATGTTTTGATTTTATTTTCCTACTTTTTAATTTTTATAGTGAAATTATATATAGTATAATGACAGTCATATAGTAAAATAATTCTATAGCAAATTATGTATACCAAGTAGCAAAAATTATAGTGAACAATTACAGATGTGTAAAGTTTTAAAGATAGTGCAGTTTGTCCCCATAATTACATCTTACATAACTATAACATCAAAAAGAAGAAATTAAAATTGGTATAATGCTAATTTTGTTTTGTGTTTAGATTAGTATAACCACCATTACCATTAAGAAACAGAGCTACGCCATCAACATAAAGATAGTGCTACCCCTTTATAATTGCACCTACCTCCTCACCATCTTGAATTCATGGAAACTACTACTTTACTCTCTGTCTCCATAGGTTAGTCATTTTGAATGTGTCACATAAATGGGTTCCTATAGTAAGTGACTTTTTAAAAATTATTGTTTAAATTATATTATGAAATTTTGATATAATTATAGGCTTATATGAATTAAGTAATTTAGCAAGATCCCTTGTACCTGTCCATAGTATCAACCAATTGTAACATCTTGCACAATTATAGTATAATATCATAACCAGGAGACTGGCATAGATTTGATCCACCAAACTTATTCAAATTTTCACATATTTAAATGTTTGGTAAACACTGGATATGTGTTTACCTCTAGGCTTTTTTATCACATGTATAGGGCCATAACCACAGTTATGATACATAATAATTCCACGGCCATATGATCCCATATACTATTATTTTAAAATCGTAACCAACTCCTTCCTACTACCCATCTACCTCTGTTCCTAGTCCATGGCAACCACTAATCTGTTCTCCATTTCTATAATTGTCTCATTTCAAGAATATTATATAAAGGAAATCATTCCCTATGAAACTTTTGTGATTGGACTTTTCATTCATAACTCCCTAGAGATTGTATGCCTATAAGCATGTTATTTTTTATAGTCTTTTGTTGTATAGTATTTCATGTTATGCACATTACAAAGGTCGTTTAACCATTCACCCATTGAAGGACATATCAGTTGTTCCTAGTTTGGGACAAGTATAATAAACCAGTTACAAATTTTAATTTACAAGTTTTGTATGAGCATAAATATTCACTTCACTAAGAAAAACGTTCAAGTGTACAACTACTTAGTTCGGTGAAAATTGCTGATTTAGTTTTATAACAAACTACCGAATGTTTATCAGAGTAGTTGTGAAAGAGGCCAGAGACCCCCACCCAGAAGACTCTTGCCATAATTAAGTTTCTCCTCTTGTCAGATCAGCAGAATATCTGCAGAGGTTATTGTTGTTGGTAGTTTCCTCTTTCTTGCAAATGCAAGGTTTGCACAAAAAAAGATGTGACAAAGTAGAATCTGCAAACTTGATTTTTTTTAAAAGATATTATCCTGTTTTCTTGATAGAAACTTGTGAAACCTAAGTCTAGATTTAGAGGATGGAACAGAGAGCACTTGTCATGTAAAACCTCCAAGCCCCTCCTCCCACTGGATATAAAGTTCAAAAGATTTCCAAAATATTTGTTCAGAGGAAGAATTGTGAGGCATGAGCCACCTCTGAAACCTGCAGTCAATAAACCTGCTTCCTGGAAATTCCTCAGGTTGTCCAGCCTCTCCTATCCTACTTCCGTTGTACCATTTTATATTCTCACCAGAAATGTGTGAGTGATTCAGTTTCCCTGTGTCTTTGACAGCAATAAGGTTTTTCACTAGTTTTTATTATAGCTACTCTGATATGTGTGGAGTGATACCTGATATCTTACTGTGGTTTTAATTTGCATTTCCCTGATGGCTACTAATGTTGAACGTCATTCATGTGCTTATTTGGTAAGTATTTTGGATTTTATTTTTTCAGTTACATTTATTGTTCCGAGTTATTTTTAATTGACACAATAATTACACATATTTATGGAGTGAGATAATCTGATTCATAATATAATGGTAATGATTAAAACAGAATAATTAGCTTTCCCTTTTCCTTAAACATATATCATAACTATCTGTTGAGAAACTTACAACTACTTTCTTCTGGTTCTTTTTAGAATATATAATGAATTGCTGTGAAATATGTATAGTCACCTACTTTTTTGAGAGAGAGAGAGAATTTTAATATTTACTTTTTGGCGGACACAACATCTTTGTTTGTATGTGGTGCTGAGGATCAAACTGGGGACGCATGCATGCCAGGAGAGCGTGCTACCGCTTGAGCCACATCCCCAGCCCAGTCACCTACTCTTATGTGGAACACTAGAATTGATTTCCCCAATCTCAATGTGCTTTGGAAAGGTGGGGATGGTATCTCATGAAAATCAAAGGGATATCTGTAGAGGAAAGGGATCAGGGGTGGAAAGAGGGAAGGTGGGGGGAATTCTGAGGACGGTTATTGGTCAAATTATATTGTATGCATGTGGGGGAGACTTAGACCTGCATAGGCAGTCAGGGCAAGATGGTAAAGGATGGCAGGCTCAGAGAGTATAAGTACAATGGGGGTCCTCCACCAATAGAAACTTCCCAGTTGACAAAGGAGCTCATGGAGTGGGGGAACCCAATCATGCCAATACTTCCATACTCATGCCCACAAATGGGGATCTAATAAAAGACTAAGACAAATGCATGTTTACAAGGGGAACCAATGAGCAGTAATGAGGGAAGCATGAAGAGAGGAGGAGATAAAAAGGGAGAAAAACCTAAGCCCATAAAAAAAGCCACTACTTCCCTATGGAACTCTTGGATCCAAGTCTCCTTTTCTTCAGAGGAGTCTGTTACTTTGCTCTTGCAATAAATATTTTAGCTTGTGTCCTGTTCTTCAATATTTTGCTGAGGAAAGACACTGAACCCAAGACACCTAGATAATAATACAACAATAAAAATGTGGAAAGAGGGAAAAATGCATTTCAGTATCTATTATCCAACTTCCCTCAACTTCACCGCCTCCTTACCCTGTCTTACCCCAGTAATCATTATTCTACTTTCTTCTTCTATAAGATCAGCTTTTTAAATTTCCACATATGAGCAAGAACATGTGTTATTACTCCTTCTGTGTCTGGTTTATTTCACTTAATATCCTCCAGCTGCATACATAGTAGCACAAATGAATGGGTGTCATTATTTTGTGTGGCTGAATAATATTCTATTTTGTGTATATGTTACATTCTTTTTTATTGGTCTATATTAATTATACAGAATAATTTATTTAATTTTTACATACTCATACATGCATTATATTAGTCAGATTTTTCTAGCTGTGACCTAAATACCTGGCAAGGACAACTTAGTTGGGGAACAGTTTATTTGGGACTGATGGTTTTAGAGGTTTAGTCCATGAACAGATGACTCCATTGCTACTGACCTGCAGTGAGGAAGATCATTATAGAGGAAGGGCAAGATGGAGAAAGCTTCTCAACTTATTGCAGCTTGGAAGCAGAGAGTGAGAGTGGAACCAGAGACAAGATACAGTTCAAGGCCACGTGTCCAGTGACCTACATCTTCCAACCATACCCTACCTGCCTACAGTTATCAGCTAGTAGTCCATTCAGATTATTAATCTTGTAATACAAATGGATTAATCCACTGATGAGGGAATATCTCCAATAATCCAGTCTTTTCACCTCTGAAAATTGATATCTTTCCTAACACGTGAGCTCTTTGGGAGACAGTTTTAGATTCAAACCTAACATGCATATAACATAATTTGATCAACTTTATCCCAATACCTCCTCTTATCTTCTTCTCTTCCCTACCCATGATCTCCTTACTTTCTTCTAATAATCTCCCTTCTACTTTCAGGACATCCATCTTTTATCTCTTTTCCCCTTCATTTTCACATGTGAAAGAAATCCATACCATGTATTTCTGAGTCTGGTTTATTTCTATTAACATGACGCTCTCCAGTTTTATCCATTTTCTTCATAGTAATATAATTTCATTCTACTTTACATTTGAATAAAATTACATTGTATATATGTACAACACTTTATTCACTGGTTGATGGACAACTAAGCTGGTTCTATAATGTGCCTGCTGTGAATTTTACTATGATAAACATGGGTATATGTGTATCATTAGCATAAGCTGATTTTAATTCTTTTGAATGAATACCAAGAAGAGATATATCTGGATCATATGGTACACATGGTAGTTCAATCTTATTTTTTTGAAGAACTTCTATATTCATTTCCAGATCAGTTGTACTAATTTGCATTCCCACTAAAAGTTCCTTTTTCCCCTATATCCTCAACAGTGTTTATTGTTATTTGTATTCTTGATATTCACTTTTCTGACTAGGGTGAGATAGGATCTTGAGCAGTTTTATTTGCATTTCCCTGATGACTAAAAATGTTTGATCTTTTTCATATTATTGTCAGACATTTCCATCCTTCTTTGGAGAAGTGTCTGTTTAGGCCATTTTACCATTTATTAATAGGTTATTTCTGTTTTAGGATGTACAGTTTTTTAGTACTTTATATATTCTGCATACTAATCCTCTGTTGAAAGAGTAGCTGGCAAATATTTGTTTCCATTCTATTGGTTGTCTCTTCATATTTTGAATTGTTTCCTTTGTTCTGCAGGATATTTTTTTTATTTAATGGGATGTCAAGACACAGAGAGTTCCAGAACAGAAGGTAATAAAATATCTGAATCGGGCAGCGTGGAGAAATCCAAAGAGAAATAGCATAAGAGCATTTTGGAACATATCCAGGAAAAGATAATCTTTCCAATGGTACAGAATAGAGGACACATTAACCAATCCACAAAGTTACAACTATCTTATATTTGATAAAGGGGCTAAAAGCATGCAATGGAGGAAGGATAGCATCTTCAACAAATGGTGTTGGGAAAACTGGAAATCCATATGCAACAAAATGAAACTGAATCCCTTTCTCTCGCCATGCACAAAAGTTAACTCAAAATGGATCAAGGAGCTTGATATCAAACCAGAGACTCTGTGTCTGATAGAAGAAAAAGTTGGCTCTGATCTACAGATTGTGGGGTCGGGCTCCAAATTCCTTAATAGGACACCCATAGCACAAGAGTTAACAACAAGAATCAACAAATGGGACTTACTTAAACTAAAAAGTTTTTTCTCAGCAAGAGAAACAATAAGAGAGGTAAATAGGGAGCCTACATCATGGGAACAAATGTTTACTCCTCACACTTCAGATAGAGCCCTAATATCCAGAGTATACAAAGAACTCAAAAAATTAGACAATAAGATAACAAATAACCCAATCAACAAATGGGCCAAGGACCTGAACAGACACTTCTCAGAGGAGGATATACAATCAATCAACAAGTACGTGAAAAAATCTCTAGCAGTCAGAGAAATGCAAATCAAAACCACCCTAAGATACCATTTCACTCCAGTAAGATTGGCAGCCACTATGAAGTCAAACAACAAGTGCTGGCGAGGGTGTGGAGAAAAGGGTACACTTGTACATTGCTGGTGGGACTGCAAATTGGTGCGGCCAATTTGGAAAGCAGTTTGGAGATTCCTGGGAAAGCTGGGAATGGAACCACCATTTGACCCTGCTATTGCCCTTCTTGGACTATTCCCTGAAGACCTTAAAAGAGCATGCTACAGGGATACTGCCACATCGATGTTCATAGCAGCACAATTCACAATAGCTAGACTGTGGAACCAACCCAGATGCCCTTCAATAGATGAATGGATAAAAAAAAATGTGGCATCTATACACAATGGAGTACTATGCAGCAATAGAAAATGACAAAATCATAGAATTTGCAGGGAAATGGATGGCACTAGAGCAGATTATGCTTAGTGAAGCTAGCCAATCCCTAAAAACCAAATACCAAATGTCTTATTTGATATAATGAGAGCAACTATGAACAGAGTAGGGAGGAAGAGCAGGAAGAAAAGATTAACTTTAAACAGAGACATGAGATGGGAGGGAAAGAGAGAGAAAAGGGAAATTGCATGGAAATGAAGGGAGACCCTCATTGCTATACAAAATTACATATAAGAGGTTGTGAGGGGTTGGGAAAATTAACAAGGAGAGAAATGAATTACAGTAGATGGGGTAGAGAGAGAAGATGTGAGGGAAGGGGAGGGGGGATAGTAGGGGATAGGAAAGGTAGCAGAATACAACAATTACTAATAGGGCATTATGTAAAATTGTGGATGTGTAACCAACGTGATTCTGCAATCTGCATTTGGGGTAAAATTGGGGGTTCATAACCCACTTCAATCTAATGTATGAAATATGATATGTCAAGAGCTTTGTAATGTTGTGAACAACCAATAAAAAAAATAATGGGATGTCAATTGTTGATTCTTGATATTATGTCCTGATCTATAGGAGTCCTACTTAGGAAGTCATTTTCTGTGTATATATGTTGGAGCACACCCCCTATGTTTCCTTCTAGTAGTTACAAAGTATCTGATCTTATTCCTAGGTCAAGGTGACTTTTGTGAAAGGTGACATTTGTGAATCTAGTTTCATTCTTATACATATGGATATAGAGTTTTCCCATCACCATTTGTTAAAGAGAGTGTCTTTTCTCCATCATATGTTTTTGGCACTTTGTCAAGAATCAGATGACTGTAGCTGTGTGGCTTTGTCTATGTCTTCTATTCTGTTCCATTGGTCTATGTGTCTGTTTTTATGCTAGTATTATGCTTTTTTAGTACTATGTCTTTGAATCATAATGTAAATCAGGTGTTGTGATACTTCCAGCATTGTTCTTTTTTGCTCAGAATTGATTTGGCTATTCTGGATCTTCCATCTGAATTATAGAAATTTTATATTTCTGTGAAGAATACCATTTGTATTTTGTTGGTGATGGCATTGAATCTGTAGGCCATTTTTGGTAACATGACCATTTTTTTAAAAAGATTTTAGCTGTAGATGGATACAATACCTTTATTTATTTTATGTATGTTATATGTGGTGCTGAGGATAGAACCAGTGCCTCACATGTGCTAGGCAAGTGCTCTACTATTGAGCGACAACCCCAGCCCAATATGACCATGTTTTTGACTATCCATGAACATGGAAAGATTTTCCATCTTCTTGCATCATCCTCATTTATATAAAATTTTACTCTAATTTTATTCATAGAGGTCTTTCACCACATTACTTAGATTTATTCCTAGGAATTTTTAATCTTTTGTGAATGAAATTTTTCCAATTTTTAAATGTGTTCATTATTAGTTTGTAGAAAGTCTATTGATTTTTTGTATGTTAATTTTTCCTGCTATCCAACTGAATTTGCCTATCAAATCTAGAAGCTTTCTGGTAGAACCTTTAGAGTCTTCTGATTATAGGTTCTTATCAACTGCAAATAAGGATAATTTGACATCATTTCATATATGTACCCATGTAATATCTTTTTGCTAAATTGTTCTGGCTAAACTTTCAAGTACTACCTTGGCTATGACATACTTGTCTCATTTTTTATTTATAGGAAATGCTTTAGAGCTTTATCATACTCAGTTTTCAATATGAGAGGCATATTCCTTCTATCCCTAGTTTCTTCAGAAATTTTTCATGAAGGGGTGTTGAGTTTTGTCAAATGCTTCTTTGGATTCTAGTGAGATTATTATGTGAGTTTTGTCCTTTGTTCTATTTATAAGGTAAGTTATTCACTGATTTACAAATATTGAACCACTCTTGCATCCCTGGAATTAAAGCAATTTGAACATAAGGTATGATCTTATTAATGTGTTGCTGAATTTTATTTGCAAACATTTTGTTAACGAATTTTGCCTCTAAATTCATGAATGATAGTGGGCTAGAGTTTTCCGTTTTTGTTGTGTCCTTATCAGGTTTTGGGAGCAGGGTAATTAACACTGGTTCCATAGAATTAGTTTGAAAGTGTTCCCTCCGTTTTAAACATATTTCATGGAATAATTTGAGAAATTATTGGCATTAGTTTCTTTTTTAAGATCTAGTAAAATTCAGTGGGGAATCCATCTGGTCCTAGGCTTTTCTTTTGGGGTAGAGCTTCTTTTTTATTATTACTGCTCCAATCACATTGCTTTTTTTCTGTCTGCTTCAGTTTCCTATATCTTCTTGGTTCAATTTAAGTAGGTCATATGTGTCTAGAAATCTCTCCATTTCTTCTAAATGTTTTCAATTTATTGGAATATATAGTCTCTAAATGATATTTTGGATTTCAGTATTGAATATTGTAATATCCCCTTTTTCATTTCTAATTTTATTAATTTAGGTCTTTTCTTCTTTAGTTTAGCTAAGAATTTATGAATCCTGTTCATTTTTTCAAGGAACCAACTCTTTGTTTCATTGATATTTTTTATTTTTATATTGATCTTCTATGATTCTTTGTATTTTTTAATTCTCTGAACTTTATTATTTTTCCTTCTACTGGTTTTTGGATTGGTTTGTTCTTATTTATCTAGGACCTTGAATTATACCATTAGGTTATATATATGAATGAGATCTTTCTGGTTATTTTTACATAGGTGCTCATATAATTGTGTTTCTAGTCTCATTTTATCCTAATGAGTTTTTAAATTTCTCCTCCATTTCTTCAATAATCCATTCACCATTCAAAGGTGTGCTACTCAAACTCCATGAGTTTGTATAGATTTTGTAGGGATTTTCTTGTTTATTTCTAATTTTTTCCATCATAATCCAATAAGATGTAAGAAATTATTTCATTTTTTCATATTTAAGACTTGCTTTCTGTTGTAATAAATGTTCTATTTTGAAAAAAAATTCCATGAACCGCTGAAAAGAGAGCATTTTTAGTTTTTCTTGGATGCAATATTCTGTAGATATTTCTTAAGTTCGTTTGATGAAAAGTATTATGCAATTCTGTAGTTACATTGTTGAATTCATGTCTAGATTACCTATGTATTTGTGAATATGGCATGTTGAAGTAACCCATTATTATTGTATCATAGCCTGTCTTTTTAATATTTTTAGTTTTATTTTTAGGTGTTGATAGACCTTTATTTATTTATATGCAGTGCTGAGAATCGAACCCAGGGCCTCACACATGCCAGGCAAGTGCTCTACCACTGAGCCACAACCGCAGGCCCTGTAGCCTGTCTTTTTATGTTGAGTAGTGTTTGTTTTATGAAATTTGGTACACAAATTTTGGGGGTAGATATATTTACAATCATTATATTTTCTTTTTGATTTTCCCCCTGCTTATATGTATTGCTCTACTTTGTCTCCTCTAATTTTGGCTTGAAGTCTGCTTTGTTGGATACAAAAAGAGCTGTTCCTTCTTGTTTCCGATTCCATTTGCATGTAATATAATTTTCTATTCTTTCAGTTTCAGCCTGTGAATGTTTTTGTCAATGGAGTATGCACAGTTATTTCTTTTTAATCTAATTTGTCAGTATATATCTGTTAATTGGAGAATGAAGACCATTTACATTTGGTGGTATTATTTATATATGTATACATACATATATGTTACTTCCTATTACTATAGTACTAATGTTGATTCATACTTTTTTATTAAAACATTTTTAGTTGTAGATAGACACAATAACTTTATTCACTTATTTACTTATGTGGTGTTGAAGTTAGAACCCAGTGCCTCACATATACCAGGCAAGTGCTCTACTACTGAACCACAACCTGAGCCCAGTGTTTGATTTACTCATAATTCTAATTTGCTTATATACTCTTTTAATAAGATTCATTCTTTCCTCTGCTCCTTTGGTTGTTTTTTTCTTCTCTGCATATTATTCCTTTAGGTATCTTGTGTAATGCTGCCTTAGGATTTATGAATTCCTCTAGCTTATTTTTGGAAGGTTTTTAATTTTTCTTTGATTCTGATGGAATGATTTATAGGATAAGCAGTCTAGTTTGACAGGGCTTTTTGTTCTTGTTGTTGTTGTTGTGTGCGTATTGTTTGTTTGTTTGTTTGTTTTTAATTTCAGAGCATAGAATCCTCCTAACCTTTAAAGTTTCCTCAAAACAATCTTCTGCTATGATGATTGGTTTACTCATAAGTGATTCGGAATTTCTCTATTATAATTTTTACTTTGTTTCTTTGCTTAAGATTTTTGGCATTTTAACCATAATGTGTAGCAGAGAAGTTATTTTCTGGTCTGTATATTCTGGCTTCTAAATACCTCTAGTATCTGAATTTTCATTTCATTCCCAAGTTTGGGAAATTTTAGGAATGGAATTAAGAGACTGAAGAAGAAATTGGGAGAAAAAGATGGAAATAAAATTTGAAACAAGAAAAGAGATACCAAGAAAAAGTCCAATAATTGAAAAAATGTATGAAATTATATGCAAATATTTAAAATAGTGAAGGAAATTTGTTTTTTAAAAAACTTTTTATAAGTTTTACTTACAAAAAGTTGAAAGCACACAGAAAAGATTGAAATATCTCCTTAAGGCTGAAGTTTTTAAAACGGAAATCCTTCTTTCAGGGCTTGCTTTACTTTTAGAATTCACCAGCTATGGGGAAGTTTGTGAAACAAAATTACAGATCAGTTTTTCCTTCTTAGCTTCAGCCCACACAGGCCAAAGCTATTGGTGGATTTTATAGGCTGACCTTTGCCCCTTTTAGTATACCAGTGAGTGCCAACAAAATGTTACTTTAAAGCTCAATTCACCCTAATAGCCGGTTTTGTTTTTCTTTGTTTGTTGTACTTAGGAACAGGATACACATCTATAGTAGGTACCACAGGTTCCTCCTTCTCGCCTATGAAGTGTAGAAACTGATCTAGTTTGCATTGTACCCCACAACCCAATAACTTTAATTTATATCATGGGGAAAATGCTGTGCAGTCTTGCTAGGCTGGGGTACTATAGGCAAGACGCTTTCTATTTCATCCAAAATAATTTCTCTCATATACCCTCCCATCCAGTATCCAAACCCAGCTGCTCCCACATCTGTCATGAAGCTTAGACCATCAATTTCAAAGGACCTGAATAAGCTTTCCACAGCCCAGAGTTCTATGGGTTCATGCCACAGTCTCACTTCTGAGCTCTGACTGATTTTCAGACTAGTCACCCACTGACCCAGTGGAAAAAAAAATGCAAAAGTGTCTGTTCATCCTTGGAGGTAAAACAAGAAATATAAAATACTTCATGGATTTCTGAATTCTCACAAAGACAGCCTAAACAATAAAGTCCCTTTTAAGATGGCTCTTCTTCCCTCACTCACTGAATCAACAGGGAAGTACAGATAATTTCTTCTCTTGTGCCATCTTGCTACAAAATATCTAAGTACCCTTTCTGCTCAAACTGTTTATTTGCCTAGTAGCAGAGCCTGCATTTCTACAAATTTTTTATGATTCCTTATTTCAGCTCTCCAGAAGGGAGCTTCTCCTCCTGCTCTGAGATTTATATTCATATTCATATTCTCTCTCTCTCTCTCTCTCTCTCTCTCTCTCTCTCTCTCTCTCTCTCTCTCCTGGGAATTGTACCCAGGGTCTTGTGCTTCTGAGGCAAGCACTCTACCAATCGAGCTATATCCCCAGCCTGCTCACTTATTATTCTTTTTTTTTTTTAAAGAGAGAGTGAGAGAGGAGAGAGAGAGAGAGAGAGAGAGAGAGAGAGAGAGAGAGAGAGAATTTTTTTAATATTTATTTTTTAGTTCTTGGCGGACACAACATCTTTGTTGGTATGTGGTGCTGAGGATCAAACCCAGGCCGCAGGCATGCCAGGTGAGCGCGCTACCGCTTGAGCCATATCCCCAGCCCTCACTTATTTATTCTTAAAGAAACACTATTTCTGAGTTTTACCTTGTCACTGACTCTCTGAGTTGGACTCTAACATCTTCCCACTGCTCCCCTACCTGGTCATGGAAGTGTATAAATGTTGATTTGATTCAATCTTGGGGAGAAGCCAGTATGCTCTGAATGTCACTACTCTGCCACTTTTCATCTCCCTTTAACACATTTTCTTTATACAGTTATCCATTAATGGGTACCTCAGTTGACCCCACAGTTTAGCTTTTGTGAATAGTGATGCAATAAATGTGAGAACAAAGGTATCACAATGATATGTTGATTACATTTTCTATGGATATATATACCCAGAAATGGAATAGCTAGATCATGCTATAGATCTACTTTTAGTTCCTCAACCTCCAAACTGCTTTCTATAATGGTTGTATCAATTTACATTCCCATCAACAGTGTATAAGAGTTCCAGGGTATTATATAAAAGACAAAGTATGACTTGTTTATCATCTATATATCCTCTTCAATGAAATATCTGTTCATGAATTTTGACCATTTTCTATTGCGTTGTGAATTAAAAATTGGAAATATACTAAATCTGTATACAAATTTACAAGATTTGAATTTCCCAGCCCATGAACACAGATGTATCTTCATAAATCTTCAAACATAGATCTTGTTGGATTTTTTCATCAATGTTTTGTAATTTTCTGCAAACTAGTCTGGACATTGTTTCTTAGGTTTATATCTAAATATTTCAATTTTTTAGTCTATGTTGTATTTAACTTCAGTATCCTCATATTCATTGCTAGCATACAAAAATACAAATATTTTTATGTTTTCTTAAGCCCTGTACACATGTTGAACTCAATTATTAGTTCTATGCTTCTTTCTAGAATTCCCTGGAATTTTCTCACATCATCAGTGGATTGTGTCATCTATACCAAAACAGTTTGATTTATTCCTTTCCAATCCGTACCATCATACTTCCTTTCTATGACTCATTGGGTAGGCTATAGCTTCCATTACTGTTTCAGAAAAGACAAGTGAGAACAGATATATTTACTACATTTGTGATCTTAGGTGAAAATGTTCAATATTTCATGATTATGTATGATGCTACTTTTAAGATCATTTTTATCAAGTTCAGGAAGTACCTCTCTACTATTTTTAAGAAGTTTTTGTTATAAATGGGTATTAAATTTTTCAAATAAAATTGACACCCATTTATAATTGCATAAATTGATTTAATTCTTATGTTTTTTTTCTTTACTATGTCAATGTGTTAGATTATAAAAACTAATTGTGGAGTGAAGAACCAGCCTTTCATCCCTGGAATAAACTGCATTTAGTGATGACATGTAAGTATTTTTAAATATTGATGAATTGTATTGCTGATATTTTGATAATGATTTTAGCATGTGTATTTATAGGCAATAGCAAACATTGCTTTGATTTGTGTACTATGTCAGGTTTTTAGGATCAGGATAATATTGACCTCAAAGTTGGGAAGTCATTATTTTCCTTTTACTTTCTGGATGTTTGTGCATAATTGATGTTAATTTTTTTCTTAAATTTTAATACACTTGCTCATGGAAATCTTCTGGGATAGCATATTCATTTTCAATTTTAACTAGAGATTTTTTGAAAGAAGCAGCTATTTGTTTAATGAGATTTTTTCTATTGTGTCTGTTTCAATTTTATTGATTTATCAGTGATATTTATTATTTTCTGCTAACTTTGAACTTATTTTATTTTTCTTTCACTTTAGTTGAGGGCACAATTTATTGAATTGAGACTTTCCACTTTTCTATGTTGACATTTATTACTCTTCATTTTCCTTACAACACTGCTTTAGCTGTGTTACACAAAAATTTGTATATTGTAATTTCATTTTAATTTAGTTACCTGTACTTTTAATTTTTTTAAAAAAATTTTGTTGATGATGGGTGTTTATTTTATTTATTTATATGTGGTGCTGAGAATAGAACGCAGTGCCTCACACATGCTAGGCAAGCACTCTATCACTGAGGTATGATCCCAGCCCATATTTTTATTGATTGTTTTTAGTTATACATGAATAAAATCTGTTTTGATGTAATTATAAAAAGCAAGTTCTTTTCTTGAGTTTTTTTCTTTAATGCATGTGTTATTTATATGTATGTTGACTATTTCCCAATACTTCATTACTTCACTTTAATTACTTCATTACTTCATTTTAGATTACTTCATTATAACCAGAGTGCATATATATGGTTTCAATTGTTTAATTTTTTTAAGTTTGTGTTATGGCCCAAATATAATGTATGTTGGTTGTGTTCTGTAGGTATATGAAAACTCTTTGTATTACTGATGGAATGTTCATAGTTCTTCTGTATCATTACTTGTTTGCTCTATAGTTGTAGAGAGAGATTTTGAATACTGAAATTATAATGGTGGGTTCATCTTTTTCTTTACGTTCTACCATTTATCCTTATATTATGCAAGTCTGTTTTTGGTGCATCCACATTTTGAACTGCTGTATCTTCTTGGAGAGATGACCTATTTACATCATGTAACATCTTTCTCTGTTGCCAATAATTTACTTTCTATGAAATCTATTTTAAATAAATTTAATTATGTTTAATGAATACAACATAAAGTTTATAAGACACATATATAGTTGAATGGTTAATTTAGTGGAACAAATTAACATACCAATCTCCTCACATATTTATCCATTTATCTACCTCTGATAAGAACAGCTATAATATAAACATTCACCAAAACTCTTGAATATAGTACACTATTATTGATTATAGTCCTTCTGTTGTACATTAGATCTCTAGAGTTTATCATACTACATAGCTGCTATTTTTATCAGAGGACCTATATCTCCCAATTTTTCTCTGCCCCCTTGCCTGTGATAACTCATGTTTCAATCAAAAGCTCTATGTAGTTGACTGTTTTAGAAATATTTCACATAAAATAATGCAATATTTTTATTTAAATGTTTAGCTTACTTCATTTAATGCAATATCCTCCAGATTAAATAATTTTCTGGCAAATTGAAGGTTGTTTTTAAATTATGTGTTTGTGCATGTGTGTGTGTGCGTGTGTGTGTGTAAACATGAAAACAATTTTTTCTAATCAATGAAATCTAAAGCTCATTCTTTTGGAAACAAATCAAACGGCTAAATCTCAAGAAAATTCAATAAAGATAAAACAAAAAATAACATAATAAATATCAGAAATGAAAAAGGAGATATCACCTCACACCATAAAGGGAGAAGTGATAGAGCAAGATGTCAAGAGAATAAGATCCTCTAGTGACAGTATCTCCAAAGACACACCAACTTGAACAGCTATTCAACCATTAAACTAAATTTATAAAAGCTAAAGAAATCACATGAGAGACCATAGTACTTGCTTCTAGTATAAGAAAGTAAAAAAAAAAAAAAAAAAAAACTGAAGAAGGCAGAGACAAAATACGTGACCTTGTCATCCATCCCTCAATTCCAAGAGCCAAACTCAGAGAGAGATGCCCCTCACATAGGAGAGTAAAAGGACTTATCCCATGGTTTAGTCACCTTTTTTCCCTGCTGTGACTAAAGGACCCAACCAGAACAACTGTAGGGGAGGAAAAGTTTATTTGGGAGGGCTCACAGTTTCAGAGGTCTCAATTTCTAGGCAGCAGGCAGATTCCATTCCTTGGGGCTCAAAGTGAGATAGAACATCATAGCAGAAGAGTGCGGTGAAGGGAAGCAACCCACATGATCACCAGGCAGCAGAGAGTGAGGTTTCCATTTGCCAAATACAAATAAATACCCCAAATCTATACCCCCAATACCCTAACTTCTCCAGCCACAACCCACTTGCCTTCAATTACCACTCGATTAATCCTATCAGGTGATGCATTCACTGAATTGGTTAAGGCTTTCATAACTCAATCATTTATCTTCTAAACCTTCTTGCATTGTCTCACACGTGAGCTTTTGGGAGACACTTCACATCCAAACCAGAACATTCTGCCCCCACAAAAGCTCATGACCGTTTAACAATGTAAAATACATTTTGTCCATCTCCAAGAGTCCCCATAGTCTCAAAGTTCAAGGATTGCCCAAAAGTTCAAGTCCAAAGTGTCCTGTGAGACTCAGGGCAAACTTCCATTGTGAGTTCTGATAAAAATCAAAAGCTATTTATATATAAAGGTACAGAGTAAACATTTCCATTCACAAAAATAGGAGCACAGAAAGAAGGAATGGAATTAAAGCAAGACATAAATCCAGCTGGCAAACAAGTCCTGTAGCTCCATGTCTGGAACCTGGGGCTCATGGCATCATGTTGTTCTGTCCAAAAGGATTTTGTAGATCCATCCCTGTACCTGTTGAGAGCCACAGCCAAAGGGGCCCCAGCAAACTTCCAGCTGCCAGATGATGATTGGCTCACAGTGGCCCCAGCAACATCTAGCTGATTGGCTCCTCTGCGGTGATGCTCATTGGGCTGCTTCCCTGCCCTTTCAGACCACGGAGCTGCTCATTGGGAGACTTTTTGGCTCCGCCCACGTGACCCAGCCAATCGGCCTCAAGAGCAGGAGGATGGTGGGAGGTGGTAAGGCTTGTGGTTGAGGGAGACGCTTGTGGTGGCAGTTGGGCTCTGAGGGTTTTTCCTGAGGAGCTGTTTTGTTTGGTGTGTGTGGCTCTAAAAATAAAGTTTGTTTCTTTTGACAAGTGGCTCCTGAATTGTGCCCAGCCAGACTGTGGCATGTATCCTTGTTGGTTGCAGCTCAAATGGCCTGTCTTTGGCTTGTCTGCTCAATTCCTGCCACTTTCCTAGGACAATGCCCTGTGTTACTGGCATTTCTTAATCTCAGGAGTCTCCACTGCAGTTTCGGCTTCCTCCTCAAATCAGTTGCAGTCTTGGAGTGAGTGCAGGGTTCAAAAGTGCTCTTTCTGAGACAGTGCAGGCCTCTGCTGCTGTGACTCAAATGTAACCTAGCCTAGCCTAACCCTAGGGAGCCAAGAGACTGCCCTCACCAACACTACCTCAACTTCCATTTGTTGGGGTAGGACAGGGGATAAGCACAAGTCTTTGCCATAGAATGTAGTGCCAGGCTGGTGAGACCTAACACTAGGCAGATCTAATAGTCCTCATCCCCAGTCCTTCTTGGACTGAGTGGAACTGCTACAGTGTCAGGGGAAGAAGAAACATGGTCCCAGTCTACCAGACTTATATTCCAGTTGACATCACCTGTGGCTGGTTGCAGTGAGTGATCTCCACCTCAGCAACAGGAGGCACATAGCAGTGTGCGCATTGGTCCCACCTGAGTCTTGTGCTGGATTTAGCAGGCTATGGACTCGGGTAGAGTCACAGTTGGTGGATGTGGTGAGCAGAGGTGTGACAAAGGAGTCTGGTGCTGGCCCATGTATTGTGACTCTGCTCAGAGCCAGGCAGAATCTTGCAGTGCCTTACCACAGGCTGGCAACTACAGATGAGGAATGTTACATATCCTGGCCTCAGGGAGAGGCTTTTGAGAACAGACTACTTTCTCTACAGACTCTCCTTGTTGTGGTTTGAATAAGAGCTGTCCCCCAAAAGCTTATGTGACAATACACAATTGTTCAGAAATGAAATGATTAGATTATAAGAGCTGTAGTCTAATCAGGAGATTAATCCATTTGATTTAAAACTTCCAGATACCAATTATAAAATGTAATCTAAAATGCTTGCTTTCCAAAAAATATATACAACAACCAAAGACCCATAAAACTAGCCCATGTACAGGATATTGTAACTACTTTGGAGACCCCATAATTTATATAATAGGGAACATTTCATAGCAGCTTTTATAAATATTATAAAAAGACCAAATAAAACCACTATTAAAGAAGTAAAGATATGACAATATCTCATAAAAGAAAAAATAATAGATACAAATTATTTTCAAAAGAACCAAAGTGGGAATTCTAGAGTAAAAAAAAAAAGTAAAATAACAGATGAAAATTCACTAGAGTCAATTTGCACAAGCAGAAGAAAGAATTATCAACTTCAAGGAGATGTCAATAGTAATTATGCAGTTGAGAAACAGGGGGAATAAATTAATATTAAATATAAGTATGACCTCAGATAAATGTAAAACACAATTGATTCCTCCAATGTAAGTATGACTGAAATACTAGAATAAGAGGAGAGAAAAGGAATATATATTCATGAAATAATGGCTGAAAGCTTCCCAAATATAATAAAAAATCCAAAGGTTCCATGAAGTCAAAGTAGGATAAAATAAAGTGATCCACACTCAGACACATTACAGTCAAAATGATAAAAGACAAAGTTAAAGGGAAAATCTTGAAAGCAGCAAGAAAAAAATGAACAGTCACATACAAGGAAAACTCAGTAAGTTTAACAGAAGTCTTCTTAAAAGAAACCATGGATGCAATAAGACAATGAGATGACATGCTCAATGTGTCGGGATACAGGGACCTCAGCCAAAAATCTTATGCCTTGTAAAGTTGTCTTTCAAAACTGAAGTATGAAGGCAGTACCAGTGTATTATCATTCTATCACTGAGACAAAATCCTGAAAAGGTCAACTTAAAGGTGGAAAGATTTATTGTGACTCACAGTTTCAGAGGTTTCAGGCCATAATCAGGTGGTTTCATTGCTATGTGCCTGAGGTGAGAGAGTACATCATGACAAAAGGGTATGACAGAAGATAGCCACTCACCTCATGGTTGCCAGGAAGCAAAAGAGAGAAAGAAAGATAATCCATGGACTAAATACATCCTTCAAGGGCATATCCCACTGACCCACATTCTATATTTTACAACACTTCCCAATAGTGACACCAGCATTAGATGAAGCACATGTGCCTTTAAGGGACATTCCAAATCCAAACTATAACAATGAGATTTTTTTTTAATTTTTATTTTTTATGAGTTGCTAGAGACAATACAATGATTTTGACATATCATACATTCGATTCAAATGGGGTATGAATTCTCATTTTTCCACGTGTACAGATGGCAGGATCACATTAGTTATACAGCCACGTATATGTCTGTTGCATTCTGCTGCCCTCCCTATCCCCCTTCCCCTCCCCTCCCATCACCTCTCTCTACCCAATCTACTGTGACACATCTCTCTCTCTCTCTCTCTCTCTCTCTCTCTCTCTCTCTCTCTTTCCTTCCCTCTCATACCATCATACATGTATTTTGTATAACGATGAGGGTCTCCTTCCATCTTCCGTGCAACTCCCCTTCTCCCTCCCATTCCCTCCCACCTCTCTTCCCTGTTTAGTGGTAATCTTCTTCTCATGCTCTTCCTCCCTACTCTGTTTTGAGTCACCTCCCTTATATCAAAGAAGACATTCAGCATTTGTTTTTTAGGGATTGGCTAACTTCACTTAGCATAATCTGCTCTAATGCCATCCATTTCCTTGGAAAGCTGGAAATGGAACCACCATTTGACCCAGCTATTCACCTTCTCGGACTATACCCAAAAGACATAAAAAGAGCATACTATAGGGACACAGCTACATCAATGTTCATAGCAGCACAATTCACAGTAGCTAGACTGTGGAACCAACCTAGATGCCCTTCAATAGATGAATGGATAAAAAATAATGTGGCATTTATACACAATGGAATATTACTAAGCACTAAAATATAACAAGATCATGGCATTTGCAGGGAAACAATGAGATTTTAAAAATAAGAATTTTTTACTGGAAAAATTTTCGTGTAAGTAATAATAAAGGAAGTTCAAGTAATCCCAAACAATAATTTAATAATTCACAAGCACACACACACACACACACACACACACACACACACACACACACCTATACACCAAACATCAGTGAAATTAATGAAGTAAATAGTTACCAATCAATAGTATACATGTCTCTATATTCTAATGTTTTCTGTTAACAAAATAAAATATGGGGTATTTCATAACATCCTAACACAGATGAAAGATGGAAAATATAAGAAAATATAAAAATATATGGATTTTAGTAATAATATATCACTATTTATTGTGACACTGATACTAACAAGATTTTCTTATAGATAAAACTGGATGTTGGGTATATGGAAAATCATTATAATCACACATTATTTTAAATGTCAAAGTCTATACTGAATTAAAATATATTTTAAAAGTAAGCAACCACATAAAATTAAAATATCCCTATCACAATTTCCAAGTAAGATTGAAAAGAAAGCCATGCATTTTCAAATTGCTGATGTAACTCAGTGCTACACTGCTTGCCTAGCATGTGTGAGTCCTTGGGTTTGATTCCCCATACTGAAAAAGCCATATATTTTTAAAAGTTGAATAACACAGTAAGTGTATGATTGTATTGTTGGGTGTATAAAATATAGGATTTTAATACATTTCTCAATAATAAAACAAATAACAAGGGCAGGATGAAACTGTATTGGAAGAAGAAAATGATAATGGTGAATCAATTATGTAAGAAGAAATTAAAAGAAAAATAAATGGTAAATGAGCATAATATAACAAAATATTTTTATATATAGTGTTTTTGTTTCTTTCCTTAATTTTCGTAAATAAAATCAATGTAATAATTAGGAAAACATATTGAGTTTGGATCACATATATGTTATATATAAAATAGTACCAATGCAAAAATGGAAATTGAGCTATCTAAAATTGACATCTCTATATCTCATTGGGATTAACAGTTTAATTCTCAAGTAGACTCTTATGGGATAAAATAGGTAGGTAGAAAAATTAGGTAGATAGATTTATAGATGACAATACAAAATAGATACATATAGTTATGTAAAGTAAATCCTCTTAATAACCAAATAACATTACAAAAATATATGACACTAGAAAAATAGTTACCAAATTTAAATAAAACATTAAAGAAGCAGAGGGAAAAATGATAAAAAATATAGAAAAAAAGTAAAATGATGAACATCATAGAGCCATATATGACAGCATTAAATGTTAATGGATTACACAGTCTATTTTAAAGGTACAGATAGCTGGAATGGTTCAAAAATAAAACTCAACTCTACACTCTTCACAGGTCTGACATTTTAAATTGAAAGACACACATTTTACAGGTAAAAAATGAATAAATGTGCCATAAAATAGCAACCATAAGAGAATTGAAGTACGTATAACAAAATTAGATAATATTATATATTAAAACAACTATTGCTGGATATACATAGAAACACTTTTTTAAAAAAAAAAGAAACGCTTTTCAATGATAAAGGATTTATTTATCATAGAGTTATAGCAAATATAAACTTATTTGCTCCTAACTACAGACTACTATACTTTATTAATAAAGATTCCAAAATTCTCAATAAAATATTATCAAATGAATCCAGCATAATTTTGTATGTAATATATATATATATATGTATTATATAATATTATATATCCTGACCATGAAGCACTAATTGCCTGAAATGGAAAGAGAACAAAATTAAAAATGTGTCCAGCCTGGGAGCATACCTCAGTGGTACAACACTTGCCTAGCATCCATGAGGCCTTGAATTTGATCCCCAGCACCACAAAATAAACAATGTATGCAATCAAAAAGCTTCTGGAGAGCAAACTAATCAATCAAAGAGTAAATAAAAAACTTATGGAAAAAGAGAAAATAGTTGCACACCTTACTTGTGCTAAGGGCTTAAAACCCAAAATTCATAAGGAACTTGAAAAACTCCATAGGATGAAAGCAAATAAGTCAATTTAAAAATGAGCAAATGACTCAAGAGGCACTTCTCAAACGAAGACACAAATTGCCCTCAGTTGCATGAAAAAATGATCAACAGCTCTAATCAAATGCAATTTAGAGCTACCATGAGCCCAGTGTGGGAGCACATGCCTGCAATCTCAGCTAGTCTAGAGTTGGAGACAAGAAGATTCCAAGTTCAAGGCTGGCCTGGGCAATTTAGTGAGACCCTGTCTCAACATAAAAAATAAAAAGACCCCTAGTGTTCAATCCCCAGTACTTCAAAAACATCACTTCACACCTTTTAGAATCAAAAAGACAAAACTAATAAGTGGTGGCAAAGGTAGTTTGAAAATCCTTGTATGCTGTTAGTGGAAATGTAAATTGGTATAGACATTATGAAAAATGGTATGGAGATCCTTCAAAAAACTAAAAAAGAAGAACTACCACATGATACAGCAACCCTGCTTCTGGGTATATATATACAGAGGATTGAAATCAGTACTTTGAAGAGTTATCTACATTCCCATCTTCACTGCAGAATTATTCACAATAAACACCCTATGTGTCCATATGTGAACAAATAAATAAAATTGTGTATATATACATAATTGAGTGTTATTCAGTCTTTAAATTGAAGGAAATAGGTCATTTGCAACAAGAAGAGTGAATGTGGATGACATCATGGTAAGTGAAATAAGTTACACACAGAAAGAAAAAGACTGCACCATCTCAGTTACATGTGGAATCTTAGAGTCAAATTCATATTAGTAGAGAGTAGAGTGGTGATTACTATAGACTGGGGCATGAGGAGATGTCTCAAAGAGTAAAGTTTTACTTAGAAGAATAAGTTTTGTGATCTATTCCACAGCAATTGTAATTAATAATATTTTATTGTATATTTAAAAATTGCTGAGATAAATTTTAAATATTATCACTACAAAAATGAAAAATATGTGAGATGATGGATATGTTAATTACTATATTTAGTCATTGCATGATTTATTCATATATCAAAACATTACATTCTAATCAATAAATATATACCATTAATATTTGTTAAAATTTAAAAATAATAGATTCATTTAATAACCAATATTAATTAGTGGCTAAAACAACTACAGCAAAGACCAACAATGATGAGGAAGACTAAAATAATACTATAAATTCATTAAACACTCAAATAGTATTCTACCCCCAAACAGCAAATTCATATTCTTCTCAAAATCACATTTCCATGTAATTTACATTATCCAAGATAGACCATGTTCTAAGCTACAAAATGAGAATTAATTAATGTTAAAATGTTGAAAGCCTACAATTCGATTGCAGTGAAATAATAGAAATAAGTGGCAAATGGTAGGGAAATTCACAATGTTTAGAAACAGAGCATTTCAAAAAAAGAAACTGGTGAAAAAAATAAATAATAATGATGGTTATAAAATACTTTGAGATTAATGAAAATGAGAACACAATATGTCAAAACACTGTAGGGGGAAGTTGCAGCTAAAGTAAAGCCCAGAAGGAAGTTTATATCTGTACAAGCCTATATCAAAATCAAAGAAAGATCTAAAGTCAGCAACCTAATCTTCCTCCACCTTAAGACATTATGAAAATAAAAGTAAACTAAGCCTAAAAAGAGAAGGAATGAACTAATAGGATTAGAGGGGAAAGCAATGAGATAGACAAAAGAAAAATATTTAAGAGATTGAGACATTATTTAAAAAAAAAAAAAACTTCCAATGATTTAAAACCCAGGACAAGATTGTATCACTGATCAAATCTACCATATTTCTGCAAAAAATGGAAACAGAGAGAACTCTCCCTTGTTTTATCTTATGAGACTAGTGTTGTCTTGAAGCCAAAGCCCAAAAAGGCATCATAACAAAACTAAAGACTAATATATTAATGAAAATGAAAAAAAAATCAATAAAATATTATCAAATTGCATGCAGTTCATGTAAGTATTATACATTATAACCAAGGGGATTTATCTCAAGAAAACAAGGTTGCATAACATTCTGAAAAAAAAATTAATGTGATACATCATACTCATATGGGAAAGAAGGAGAATTGATATTATCATCTCAATAGATGCAGCAAACCATTTAAAACCCCTCATTGGAAGCGTTCAACAGCAGACTGGAAGGGTTCAAGTGCAGAATTGATAAAACAGAAGAAGAAATCAAGAAACTTGAAGACAGTTCATTTGAAAACATTGTGTTAGAGAAGCAAAGAGGGAAAAAATGAGAGAAGAAAAGTGAGAAAAGCCTATGGGACTTATTGAACATTATCAAACAAATGAAGATACATATAATGGCAATCTCCAAAGGAAAACACATAAAGTAGGCAAAAGAGGCCTTTGTTTATGAAGAACTAATGACTAAAACATTTCCAAATCTGAGAAATAAATGAACTCAGGAAACAAGATTCAAAAAGCTTATAGGCATACAACTAGGACAAATCTGAAGAGAATCACAATGAGATACATTAAAATCAAGTTGTCTAAAAAGAATCTTGAAAGCAGAAAAAGTGAATAATCACATACAAAGGGACATACATAAAATTACCAGTGAATTTTTCAGCAAGAGCTTTTCAGCCCAGAAGGGAGTAAGATGATAAGCTGAAAGTGCTGAAAGAAAAATAGTCAACAAGTATACCGTGTCAGACAAAAATGCCCTTCAAAAGTTAAAGAGAATATAAAATTTCCCCAGATAAACAAAAGCAGAGGGAGTTCATCATATAAGACCAGCCTTTAAAAAATGCTATGAGAAGTCCTTTAAATTGAAACAAAGGGATACCAACAACATATACACAACACAAAAGCATATGAAAGTTTAAAGCTCTTTATCAAATATAAATATACAGAAAAATACAGAATATTTTATTGCTGGAATGGTTGTGTTAAATTATTATTTAATTTTGATATAGAAGCTAAAAGACAAAAGTAAAAAATTATTAAAGATATAAGATATGCTAATGGAGGCTGAGGATTTAGCTCAGTGATAGAGTGGTGGTCTAACATTCACAAGGCCCTGGTTTATTCCCCAGCACTGTAAAAAAATGTTATTGTATGCACAACAGAAAAAGATGTACATTTTTGACATTATTTGAAATAATAAATGAGTAAAATTGAGAAAGTAATTTTTGCACATGATCAAAGTTAAGTTCTTATCAACAAAATAAATTTTTAAAAGATATCTTTTACAAGCCTCATGTTAATTACAAATAAAATACCTCTAAAATATAAGCAAAAGGAAATGATAAAGAGATGAAAGCACATCATTACAAAAAATCAGCAAAACACAAAGGAAGACAGGGAAAAGAAAAAGAGGAATTAACAAGCTATAGCAAGTTATCCTTATCAGTAATTATTATAAAACTACAGTTATTAAACTCCTTAATCAAAGGTATGAAATCACTGAAAGAACTGAAAAGACAAAAGTACATGCTGTCTATATGAGATTCACTTTCGATCTGATGACACTCACAGATTAGAAGTAAAAAGTTGAAGAATATAAAAATGCATTCAAATGGTAATCAAAAAAGAGGCAGCATAGCTACATTAATATCAGATGAAACAATGCAGATAAATGGGATCTCTTAAATACTTTTGGAGGGAATGTAAATCAGTACAGCCATTATGGAAAACAATATGGACACTCCTTAAACACGAAAATTAGAACTACCATATGATCCATTAATTTCACTACTGGGCATATATCCAAAGTAAATAAAATCATTATGTCAATGAAACATTGCACTCCAATGTTTATTGCAAGATTATTCACAATAACCAAGATAGGAAATCAAAAAAAAAAGGTGAACAAAAACAGATGACTGAATAAAGAAAATGTGATATATATTCAGTAATAAAAAAAGAATAAAATCTTGACGTTTGAGATAACATAGATGGAACTGGAGGTCATTATGTTAAGTGAATATGCAAGACACAGAAGGACAAATACCACATGTTCTCCCTAATATGTGGAACCAGCAAGTCAATCTCATAGAAGAATGGAGAGGAATAATAGTCACCGGACACTGGGAATGGCAGGGTGATGGAAAGATGTTAGATAAAATAGAAACAGACTTTAAATTAAAAAAAAAAAAAAACTTACAGGAGGCAAGGTAAGACAGTACATACTGATTAAGGAGTCAATTAATTCAAAGGTAGAGCAATTTTTAATATTTATGCACTAAAAGTTACTAAATATATTTAGTAAACTTTAACAGATTTAAATGGATAAATAGATGGTAATACAATAATTGTAGGAAATGTAAATATTTCGCTTTCAATAATGGATAGAACAGAGAAAAAACAATAGTAAAATAGAAGATTTGCCAGCAATAAAAGAGAATAAAATCATGGCATTTGCAGGTAAATAATGGATGGAGTTGGAGAAGGTAATGCTAAGTGAAGTTAGCCAATCCCCCAAAAAACAAATGCTGAAAGTTTTCTCTGATATAAGGAGGCTGACTCCTAGTGGGATAGGGAGGGGGAGCATGGGAGGAATAGGTAAACTCTAGATAGGGCAGAGGGTAGGAGGGGGAGGGAGGGGGAAGGGGTTTAGAAGTGATGGTAGAAGGTGATGATCATTATTATCCAAAGTACATATATAAAGACACGAATTGGTGTGAATATACTTTGTATACAACCAGAGATATGAAAAATTGTGCTCTATATGTGTAATAGAATTGTAATGCATTCCACTGTCATATGTAAATAAAAATAAAAATAGAAGATTTACACAATACAGTAGGTCAATACGACTTAACAGACATATACAAAACATTTTACCTAATAATAGCAGAATACATACTGCTCTCAAGTGTATACAGATGATTCTTGATGATAAACATCATGTTAGGCCACAAAATTGGTATTAAAAATTTCAAGAAGAATTAAATTATATAAATTCTTTTTCTCATCAAAATAGAGTGAAAATAGAATTCAATAGCACAAGGAAAACTGGAAAACCCACAAGTATGCTAAAATTAAATGTAAATAAATATAAGAACAGAAATAAATAAAATGTAGAGTAGAAAATCAATGAAATAAAAAATCAGCAAACTCTTGGCTACATTAAGTAAAAGAGAGAAAGATGGAGGGTGAGAGAGGGAAGGAGCGAAGAGAGAGTTCATATTTCAAATCAGAAATGAAAGAGAGAATATTACCACTGGTTACACAGAATTAAAAAGAATTCTAAAGGAATGCTATGATCAATTGTATGCCAACAAGTTAGATAACCCACAAGAAACAGATAAATTACTAGAAACACACAATCTAACAATAATAGAAAATTTGAACAACCAATAAAAAGAAGATTGAATCACTAATTGAAATCCTCCAAATAAAACAAAGTATAGAATCAAAGGGTTTCATTGAAGAATTTTAACATTTAATGAAAACTTAGCAACAATTCTCATGAAACTTATCTGAAAAATTAGAGGAATGAACATTTCCATATTAATTCTGTAAGACCAGCATTACTCTGATAGCAAAATCAGAAGATGATATTATGAGATTAAAAACACTACAGAACAATATTCCTGATGAATATGAATGCAAAATTTCTCAACAAAATACTAGGAAAACAAATTTACTGGTGTGTTGAAACAAACATACAGTACGATCAAGTGGAATTAAATTCTGTAATGTAAGTTTGGTTCATCATATAAAAATCAATGGATAGAATACACCACATTAGAAGAATGAGGGCTGGGGATATGGCTCAAGTGGTAGTGCGCTCACCTGGCATGTGTGCGGCCCGGGTTCGATCCTCAGCACCACATACCAACAAAGATGTTGTGTCCGCCAAGAACTAAATATATATATATATATATATATATATATATATATATATATATATATATATATATATATTATAAAAAAAAGAAGAATGAAGGACAAAATCCATATGATCATCTTAATTAATGCAGAAAAAGCATTTGACAGGATGCAATATTCTTTTATAAAAGCAGTATGGAGAATAGGAAGAAAAAGAAAGTGCCTCAACAAAATAAAGTCAAAATATGAAAAGCCCATGACTAACATCATACTCAATGGTGAAAGACCAAAACCTTTTGCCCTCAGATTAAGGATTAGGCAAGTATATTCACTTTTGCCTCTTAAACTCCCCATAGTATTGAAAGTCCTAGCCAGAACAATTAGGCAATATAAAAGAAATAAGGGATCCAAATTGTAAAAGAAGAAAAATTATCTGTTTTCAAATGACATGATTTTATACGAACAAAATCCTAAAGACACACATACATGCATATACACACATATGTATGCACACATGCTCACCTGTATAAATTTTTTATTAAGTGAATGATCAATTCTGCCTCACCCCTGTTGCTCAATAGCTTATACTATATTATTACATATTCAGATATTAAGATATTAAAGCTTTTATTCTTGTCAAACCCTTAAAACAAGAAGAATTGTATACTGTTAGTTAAGTATAACCATATTTAATTACATTTTATCAATTTAATTAAAATTTCAACTAGAAGCAAGTTTTAGTTTAACTACTAATTAGTGCAATCTTAAAAACTTAAAAATTTCATAAGTTTTGGGCTTATTGGATAAAAACTTTTCCTTTTTCTTTAGAAAGTTACCGAAAAGGTCCCAAATACTAACATATTACTTAAACTTAATATTTTTCTCTGAGGAAGTTTTTTAAAAGCTTGATTTATTTTCAATTTAACTATAACTTCAACTTGAAACAAGATTTAGTCCAACTCCAAATAAAAGCAATTTTTGAACTTAAAAATTTCATAAATATTAAGGCTTATTGACTGAAACTTTTTTAAATTTTCCTTTCTAAGATTACTAAAATGATACCCAATATTAACTTAGCATTTTAAGAGCACTTTTCTCTAAGTGGTATTTCTGTAGATTTTATTTGTCTCTAATTTAATTATGATTTCAATTACAAGTAAGTTAGCTCACCCACAAATGTATCCCCCTCCCAGTACAGTGATTGAATAAATTAAGCAAGGCACTGAAAATGCCTAAATGAGTTCTTATAATTCCATAAATATATTGATTTGGTCCTGGTCTTTTTATTAATTTAAAGTAGAATTACACACTCAAACGATTAAATGCACACACACACACACAAACACACACAATTAGAATTAATAAATGAATTCAACAAAGTTTCAAAATACAAACTCAAATTTAGTTATATCTCCATAAACTACCAATGAACAATTCAAAAGGAAAAGGAAAAATAATCATATTTATAATGGTAATAAAAAGGAAAAAGTACATATAGGAATAAGCCTAAACAAGGAAATGAAATACTTATACACTGAAAATTGCAAAACACTGGAGAGAGTAATTAAGGAAAACCCAAATAAATGGAAAGACCCCTCTTATCCATGTAATGGAAGACAAGTATTTTTAAGATGTCAGTGTTATCCAATTCCATTCCTATCAAACTCCCATAGCATTTCTTTGCAGAAAAAGAAAAAAAAAATCATTCTAAAATATATAGGGAATCTAAAGGACCCTAAATATTCCCAGAAATTTTGAAAAATTTAGAATAAACTCGATGGCTCACAGTTCCTGATTTCAAAACATGACAAAGGACATTTCTCTACATGGAATAAACCTGTCACATAAAGACATGTACTAGAGAAAATGGTGGAATAGAGCTAGACAGTGATTCCTCATCTCTCCACAATACAGAAAGAAGGCAGTGAAGGAACAGTTTTTCTGAAAGGTGGGTAACAGAATAAATGCTTTAAGACTCAATATTATTAAGTCTGAATCATGGAGAGACTTGAAGATAATTATTGGAATAGAAAGTAAGTGCAGAGGGCTGGGGTCGTGGCTCAGTAGTAGGGCACTTGCCTAGTATATGCAAGGCACTAGGTTTGATTCTCAGCACCACATATGAATAAATAAATAAAATAAAGGTCCATCAACAACTAAAAAATACATATTAAAAAACAAGTGCAGAGTTCCCTAGCCTTGACCAGAGTAGGGGGAAGGTGGGAGGGGCAACAGAAAGAGAAAGAGAAAAGAGAGGGAGCAGAAAAGCATACAAGCTCACCCTCTTAACATCTGGAAAGAAAAATAGAACAAATTAAATCATGATAAAAGCGACAGTGTCCTTAAAGTAGGTCAACCAATTTAAAACTAAATTGTGAATAGAAAGTCATGTTGGGCTCTGCAGCCATTTTCTTGAACCCACAAATGAACACTCACCATTTAAATCAACACCACATCTCCCCATCTCTAGATATCAAAAAATTAAACCAAAAAGAGTACCCCTTCAGTGAGATCTCTTAAGAATGCATCTATTAAAAAAATTGTAGAGGGATTGCTACTTCACAAAATTTGTTGAAACCCTCTTATTCCTCACAGCAAACAAGGGGAGTAGAATGGATCAGACCTGTCTCAGGAAAAGTGATCCTATCCTGATGCTCCACAATACTGTGATTGAATAAATTGGGAGCCCAGGCATAGAAAGAATGGATGCCCACAATTCACAGCAATGGCAAGTGAGAGCCCAGGTCCAAATGGAAAGGCACTTTTGCTCTCAAGCAGAGGAAGGGGAAACCTTCAGGATTGTTGCTGCCACGAATGCTGGCAGGAGGCATCGGAGGAAATTGCCTGAGTCCTAAGAAGCCTAGAGGGACTGTCTCTGTCATTGTGGCCATAGTCTGCTTGGGGTCTGTCCCAAAAGGAAGCTGCCTGGATCTAAAGTGGTATAGAGAGATGGTCCAGATAGTAGCCGCAGCTGGCAGAAGGTTGGAGTGAAATAATGCCTGAGTCCCAGAATGTATAAATGAAAGGTGCCCATATTGTGAATATAGCCACTGGAAGGACGGTTAAGGGAAAAGGTTACCTGGGTCCAAGAAAGCTAAGAGTGATGCCACCCATCCTTACCATTGGCCACAACTAGTGAGTGTTTGGCCACTATTTGGACACTGGTTGGATAATGCCTCAGTCACAGTGAGCAGTTGAGATCAATGTCCACCATTCACAAACTGAGACAGTGAAAGCTAGAACCCCAGGGAACTAGCTGGGTATCTTTACTCAGTAGTAAGACAATACCCCAGTAAGCTGCATCAGACATAGGGAATGTGTCTGCACGCAGATTACCCATGGAGAATCCACAAAACACAAGACCTGTGCTTGTAGACAGCCACCAAGCTCTATGCCACCTTGTAAAGGATCCCGTAGAGGGGATCAGGTACACAGTAGCTCATAGCAATCACAACAACAGTCCAGAGCCCTACATTTTGGACTCCCACACACAATAGGAACAATCAACAGACAGAACACTCCACCCTCTAAGCAGTCATACACAGGCCTCTGACCTGAAAAACAAAAACAAGTCAGTGTCTGGTGTTGTGGCTCTGGAGCTGGGGTTGTGGCTCAGCAGTAGAGTGCTCGTCTAGTATGCATGAGGCCCTGGGTTGGATCCTCAGCACCACATAAAAATCAATAAATAAAGGTATTGTCTCCACTTAAACCTAAAAAAATAAATAAATATTTAAAAAAAACCAGCCAGGTCCATAGCAACTAGGGAAGTGGTTCCTGTGCCCAAATACCTCTGGAGTGATCCAAAGCCAAATAATGATGAACTTCTTCTAAATGTCTCAAATCTTAATGAAATCCAAACCAAGATTCAATAAGATTTATCTCCACCTTGGCATGATTTACTGCAAATAACTCTAAAGTCAACATTATCATACATACCACTCTTTATTTTGATTTACCATTGTTACCCTTAATAGCCAACACTGTACCTTCAACCCATTTAAATTTATTTTTTCTAATAGTTTAAAGCATTATTTAGAATCATTACATCTTTGTTTTCTTAGCTCTGATGTATACTTGCTCTTCTCATCCACTATTCTCCTTCACACATTATCTGCTACTGCCTAAAATCTTTCCCCATACTTTTTCTCCTTTTTAACTTTTATTTGAATCATTATTTCTATCTTTTCTTTCTTTTTTCTCCATTCCATTTTCTCAATCTTTCTCCCTTTCCCTTTCAGCTCCCATATAATTTTACAGTTATGTTATTACATGTTTGACCTATTCCAGTACTTTCCTACAAGTTTATACCAGGATTAAAAAGAACTGTGGAGAACAATATCAACAAGTTTCTCACTTTTTATAAGGTTGGATAGTATGTGCCTTAGCTCTGAAGTGATTGTACTAGATAAGATTCGTTCAAACTGATACTGATATTGGGAACAGCAGAGGCCACACATTGAGTTAAAGTGTTAATACTTGGATATTACCCCACCCCAGGTCTCTTAAAATAAAGAAGCTCTCAAAATTGGACCTTGCTTAAAAGAAGAAACAATAACCATCCCAATAGATGCATAGATAGAAGGAATATGAAAATGCAAGGGAACAATCTCATAACACTTCAACAACTGACTCCATACAATGGAGAAAATGTCAGAGAATGAATTTAGAAAGTTCATAGTTAAAATGTTCAATGAGCTAAAAGGAGAGGTAAGGAGGGAAATCAGAGAGAAAATACGTGAAGTGAAATTTCACTTCAATAAAAAGACATTTTTTTTAAAAAAGGATCAAATGCAATTCTTAGACATGGAAGACTAAGTAATCCAAATTAAATATTCAGTGGAAAGCATCACCAATAATTAGATACTTTTGAAGATATTTTCAGGCCTCAAAGACAAAATATACAATCTTGAAAATAAAGTTCACTGTAAAGATGTTAACAGACCATGAATAGAATATTTAAGAAATATTGGACTGCATCAAGAGACCAAATTTCACAATCATTGGGGTAGATGAAGGCTCTGAAATACAAACTAAATGAATATAAATATATTCAATGAAATAAAATTTAAAAATGTCCACATCTTAAGAATGAGACAATTCACAATTGCTAGACTGTGGAACCAACCCAGATGCCCTTCAATAGATGAATGGATTAAAAAAATGTGGCATTTATACACCATGGAATATTACGCAGCACTAAAAAATGACAAAATCATGGAATTTGCAGGGAAATGGATGGCACTAGAGCAGATTATGCTTAGTGAAGCTAGCCAATCCCTAAAAACCAAATGCCAAATGTCTTCTTTGATATAATGAGAGCAACTAAGAACAGAGCAGGGAGGAAGAGCAGGAAGAAAAGATTAACATTAAACAGAGACATGAGATAGGAGGGAAAGAGAGAGAGAAGGGAAATTGCATGGAAATGGAGGGAGACCCTCATTGCTATACAAAATTACATATAAGAGGTGGTGAGGGGAATGGGAAAATAAACAAGGAGAGAAATGAATTACAGTAGATGGGGTAGAGAGAGAAGATGGGAGGGGAGGGGAGGGGAGGGGGGATAGTAGGGGATAGGAAAGGCAGCAGAATACAACAGTCACAAGTATGGCAATATGTAAAATTGTGGATGTGTAACCGACGTGATTCTGCAATCTGCATTTGGGGTAAAATTGGGGGTTCATAACCCACTTCAATCTAATGTATGAAAGATGATATGTCAAGAGCTTTGTAATGTTTTGAACAACCAATAAAAAAAATTCAAATACTGTCGAGAGCCACTCATGGGCTATGTGTGGACTATCACTCTTCACAACCTAATGAATAGGAGAATCTGGTGTCTGGGAACTTCCAGTGGACATTTTCTCTTTGTAACACTGCCCAGATATATTGTGAGCCCTGTTCAGCTCTGTCTGGTCCCACACAGAACCGGAGATGGGATGACCTGCTGCAGCTACACAGCCCCTCTGAGGTGGATGTGAGCTGCCAAGATGCACATTAACCTATTGACTGCAAGACATCATGAAATAAGACTCCACTCCTGAAACCTTATGCAGGCCTTTGATGTCCAAACTCCCTTAAATGAACCACAGGAGCCATTTTCTAATTGTTCAGCTCCAGCTCCTGTGGGGGCTGGATTTATCAGGTGCTCCATCCTTTAAACCTAATACTGACTTTGTCTTTGATCTTCACTAATTATTCTAGAGTTTAATTTCTTAGGGGGCTTATACCCTCCTGAGCAGGAAGACAAACCCCCTAAGGAGGCACTGGCTACCTCCCCTTAAGATAGAGTCAGAAAACATTTTCTTCAAGACACATTATAATGAAAATGCCTAATATACAGAATGAGGATAGAATTTTTAAATCTACAAGTCATACAACATATCAAAATCTCTGAAACAAAAATGAAAGCAGTTCTAAGAGGAAGGTTAATATATAGCACTAAGTTCATACATTAAAAAATAGAAAGACAAGAAATAAATAATCTAAGATTGCACCTCAAAGCCCTAGAAAAAGAAGACCAACCAACACCAAAATCTGTAAAAGACAGAACATTATTAAAGTCAGAGCCAAAATCAATCAAATTGAGAATAAAAAAATACAAAGGATCAATAAAACAGAGTGGGTTTTTTGAAAAGATAAAGAAGATTGATAAACACTCAGCCAAATTAACCAAAAGGAATGGAAAGAAGACCCAAACTTGGGGGTAGGAAAGATGGTGGAATGAGATGGACATCATTAACCTAAGTACATGTATGAAGACATGAATGGTGTGAAGATACTTTGTATACAACCACAGACATGAAAAATTGTGCTCTATATGTCTAATATGAATTGTGATGCATTCTGCTGTCATATATAACAAAATAGAATAAAAAGTTAAAAAAAGAAGACCCAAATTTAATGAAGTTAGAGATTTAAAAAGGAAAATAACACCACAGACACTAGTGAAATATAGAGAATCATTAGAAGCTATTTTGAAACTTTATACTTCAATAAGCTAGAAAATCTTGAAGATATTGACAAATTCCTAGAGACATGACCTACACAAATTGAAATATGAGGATATAGAACATTTAAACAGATCAATATCAAGTAATGAAATTGAAGCAGCTATCAAACACCTTAAAAAAAAAAGTCCAGGACCAGATGGATTCTCACCCTAGTTCTACCAGATCTTTAATGAGGAAATAATACCAATCATCCTCCAGTTAATCCGTGAAATAGAAAATGATGGAACATTGCCAAATTCATTATATGAAGCCAATATCACCCTGATACCAAGACCAGACAAGGCTGATATCCTTGATGAAAATGGATGCAAATATTTTTAACAAAATATTGGCAAACTGCATACAAAAACACATTTAAAAGATAATGCAGAGAATCAAAGACTCAGGGACAGTGGTTTTCTGTGTTTCTCCTTTGCTATCAAAGCAATAAAATTTCTTTATTATTTTCTCAAAACTGTGTCCTCAGGGGACAAGGACCAAAGTTTTGGTAACAAATTATCCATCACAAAGATACCCAAGAGTAGCCCCTACTCCAGTTTTCTTAGGCAAGTCTTGCACTCCAGGCAACCCCATTTCTATGCTGAGGATGCAAGGTGATTGGTGACTTTTTGAGAGCCAACTGCTGGAGAATTAGAGATGGGATAAATATGTCTTGGGGCCAAACCAGAACAACTTTTCCTGTGAGTAAAGGGAGGACTGAGGGACTACCCCAGAAGCCACCAAAGCTTTTTCTTTCTTTCTTTCTTTCTTTCTTTCTTTCTTTCTTTCTTTCTTTCTTTCTTTCTTTTCTTTTCTTTTTTTTTTTTTTGCTTTGGAGAATTCCTGAATTCTCCCTCTTAACTGTATGAATTAATACAATCAATGGGTCTATTGTGAGATAAAGGAAATTGAATGCAGTAAAGTCACCACAACTTGGCCATCTGGTAAACTTCCTCAGCATACACACCAATGAAGCCAGAATTAAACACAGGCAGTTAGTGTAGATAGGTGATCAGGTCGGACTGAGAAAATGGAGGCCAATTTGAGTCCAGGAAGTTAGAAACTGCCCCTGGAAAATTGGAATGTTCCTGTCTCCAGAGCCCTTTGATACTACCCATCCCGTAAAGGTTGTTAATGAAGCAACTCCTTAGCAGACAGAGAGCTACTAATCAATGTCCCCTGGGCTGCTGCTCCCTTGCTGCCCAGCACTCCCCCTTGGCCCTTCCAGTGCATCTGCTCTCCCCTGGCCATCTCACCAACATCCTCAGTCACATGTGCAGGATGGAGGGAAATGAACAAGATAAGGGAGAAGAGTGTAGGAGAACAAAGGAAACTTTAGGTGTATAAAAGGGACAGGAATCCCTCATCCCATGGATTCCGCCTTTGGGTCTCCTTCTTCCTCCCTGGAGAAGTCTGTTTTACTATTATTTAAATAAAGCTTCTTACTTTCTACTCTACATTTGCCTCAGCATGATTCTCTGGTGTTATATTTCAACATTTGAGGAAGCAGAACTTGTCAAGGTAACCTGTAACTGGCGGTATCACCAATACCCTTGATTCCACACATCTGGTTCCCCTTTATGAGAACATTTGGTTCCTCTCTGTGGAGAAATCTCTGGCTCCACTGATGTAAGAGTCACAATTTCGTGGGAGTAAGGAACATGGGGGATCTCTCCCACACATCATCTGGTCTGTCTGTTTTAAAGATTTCTGTTTGTTGTCCATGGCTTTTGGAATTCCATCTGGTTTGCTGTCCCTATGTTTTTGTTTGTTTCTGGCTCTTTAAGACACATTGTGGGAGAACAGAGAGAGAGGGACAGAGGCTCCTCTGCAGAGGAGGGGGACCATATTACATTGATCCTTTGTAGTCTTTTGGGAAAGATGTAAGCTGAAGGGCTGCCTATAAGTATAACCCTGCTAAGGAAAAGATGATATTTTACCATAACAATTGGCCTTTGAATGAACTTCTGAATTATTATATAATCTTGCAGTTGGAGTTGGTCTGTTGAGGTAAAGTTAGTGAAAGAAATCCTGTACAAGCAGGTATTTATGCAGTTGCATGATATGGATTCTGAATCAGTAGAAACTGTCAACAGTGCAAAAAGGCACTTATTCTAAGCCCAGCACTAGGCAGTCACAGATCATCTCACTGTTGGTCAGTGACATCAACCCATGGCTGGAGGAGAAAGTTGGAGGAAATCTACCATGGCTATAGAAAAAAGAATGCGCAAAGAGTACCTGGCCTCTGCCCTGCCTTCCAGCCCCTTTTTGCCCATAGCATTCAAACCAGAGTTTGAGAATGAGTCTTGATTCTCCTCTTCTGCTGGTAAGTGGGGTCGCTCTGGTTTCCTGTCTTACAGGTTTGGGGAGTGAAAACCATGGATGGTGTCAAAGGGCAAGAATGAAAGGAGCAAGATTTGTATGAGTTTGAGGAGGGGGTATGGAGCTCCCACAATGTGAGGGGAGAACTGGCAGTAAGGTTTTTCACTTGGGTATACTATTCTGGGGACTTTTATGGCTTCTGGGTAGGGGTATTGATATGAATCCATGCTGAACAGGTATCTGAAAAGTATCCTGGATGCTGGTTGGAATCTGGATTGAATAGGTATTGGGAGGGTACCAAGACTATTGGCATGGCACAGGACCTTCTAATTGGCTATGCCCTTTTAGTCCCTGGAGTATGTACTTTGTTGTATAATTCTTTTGAGTCCACACCCTCTTCCATTTTTCCACCACTCTGGAACAGTGGATTTGGCTGGAGTGTTTAAAATTGAATGGTCTTTGAAAGGGTAAAGTTTCTAAGCTGCAAAACCTGAGTTAAAATGTAAAGGACCAGGTATTGTTAAGTTCCTATGCTACACTCAAAACCTGAAATTCCTGTAGCTGTTAGGACAATTCCCAGGACTGCCCAGTAGATATTCCCCCTGACTATTTAGTTGTTTAATAACCTAGGACCCTGTGCAGCTTGGCATGTAGGCATTCAGGGCCCAAACCAATCAGTTTAAATATATCCCCTCCTTAGGATTGACCTATCACCCCCGCCCGACCTGTTCCCGCCAATGAATGTACTAATCATGTTTGGGAATTGTTGTTTGATTTTCCCGTGCCTCATGATGATTTGCTCTGATGTATGCAAAGTCTCTGCCCTCCCTAAAAAAGTGTACTTAAGCACTGCTCAACCCCTGCTCCGGGCTCTGGGCTGCCCTCCCTTCTTGAGTGAGCCTGGAGCCCCAGCATGCTGGGTCTGCAATAAACCCCTTTTGCTGTTGCATGAGCTGGTCTCCTGGTGGTCTCTTCCTCCGACATTCGCCGGACCCTTACATCTTTACTTGGGGAAAAAAAAAAAAAAAAACTTTGGAGGTGCAGAAGATGGAGGTGTAGAGGAAAGCTGCATTCCAATCAGGTCTGCAGCTCAGTTAAGCAGTGGGGTTATAGCTTCTCAGAAAGGTGGGTGAAAGAGGGACTTAACTAAAATTCAATATCAGATATTCAAAGTGGTTTAGTAATGCAGAAATTTTGGTTCAATAAACAAAGAAAAAAGAGTAATTTGGAGCTGAACTGACCATTGCACCAGCACTGAAAGCAGTGATGATAGCAGCATTGATTCACCACAGAAGGATGGAGAACACAGAGAAACACAAATTTAGTGTGAAGAAAATCTGAGATCAAAAAAGCTGTCTGAACTTGGCTGATCCAAATGTTACAGTGGTCCACCTCAGGCTTTGAATATAGCCCTTGCTGCTCTGCCACTGAGGCTTCTTTTAAAATGGATGTGTTTTTTTTCTTTTCCTTTTCTCTTCTCCCCTTTGTTCCCCCATCCCAGACCCAGTTATCTGCATTTGAGCACTTACCCACCACAGGAACCAAGTAATTCAGACTTCAGGGGGTGGCTCCTGAAGATCTAAGAAATGGCTATCTCCCAAATTAACAAATTAATCACAATCCCCCTACAGGGAACACCTGGAAGGGAGTCTTTGAATAGCTTCCTTAAAAGCCCCCTGTTCTCCAGGTTGGGTAGAATTACAGCCTCTGGGACAGGAGTTTTTCCTAGTAGCAAAGAAACAAACCTTCTTTTACCTTTTTCTCAAAACTGTGTCCTCCTTATTCCATTGCATCAGGGACAAAGACTGAGCTTTTAGTAACACACAGCCTGCAACGTGCCCTGGTGCTTGAAGGGCATGTTCTGTTTCTCTACTGGCCACTGAGACCTGAGGCAGGAGCCATTGATACCAGTGCTGAGAATTAGAGCCAAATTCCATTCCCCCAATGTTGAAGACTGACACCTGAGAAATGCCAAGGCAAGTGCAAAAAAGTTTTATTTATAGGATAGAGCACAGACAAAGAGGGACTGAGGCTCCTCTGCAGAGGAAGGGGTCCAGGTTGGTGCCCAAGGAAGTAGGAATGTCCTACCCGTTTTATGCATTGTAGATTTCCTTTGTTCTCATGCCCTCTCCTCCTCCCATCCTGCCTATGTGACCCAAAGAATGGAGTGATCCAAAGCTTGAATGAAGCTGCCCAGGGGTACAGGAAGGAGGGGAGTTACACAAGGCTCCTTATTAACTACTCCTTGCATGGAGGAACAATTCCCTGGAGGCAGGTAACCTTAGCAACAGGTTGGAGGAGGGGAAGTTTCCTGAAGGTATTAACATTTTATTTCCTCTTGACCTAATCATTCATTACCTACACTGGCTGTCCTTCCCCGCCCCCCACACCTCACCATCTTGTATGAACATACGAATTAGTGTGAACATAATTTATATACAACCAGAGATACGAAAAATTGTGCTATATATATGTAATAAAAATTGTGATACATTCTGCTGTCATTTATTTTTTAAAAAATCAATTAAAAAATAAAAGAAAAACTGGTTTACATCTGTTTGCTTTAACTAAGTCTATTTCTGATCATTAATATTGTTTCCTAAATGATTAAGAGATTTAAGACTATCCTTTGATTTTTGCAAGTACTGCTAATCTGTGCAGACCAGTAATTATAGGTACTGTACAATGTAGGTTCTAAATTTTTACACCCAAAGGACTTAAAACAAGCATATTACAGTGACACAGCCACATCAATGTTTAGAGCAGCTCAACTCACAATAGCTAAACTATGTAACCAACCTAGGTGCTCTTCAACAAATGAATGGATAAAGAAAATGTGGTATATATACACAAAGGAATATTACTCAGCCTTAAAGAAAAATGAAATTATGGAATTTGCTGGTAAATGGATGGACCTGGAGGATATCATGCTTAGTGAAATAAGCCAATCCCCAAAAGCCAAAGGCCAAAAGTTTTTTTTTTTTTTTTTTTTTTTTCTGATATGTGGATGCTAACAAAAAGGGCAGGGGAGCTAGGGAAGAATAGAGTTACTTTAGATTAAGTAGAGAGGAGTAAAGGGAGGGGAGGAAGTTGGGGTAGGAAGGATAATAGAATGAATCAGACATTTTTACACTATGTACATATATGAGTATTAGACCAGTGGGATTCTACGTCTTGTATAACCAGAAAAAAAGACAAATTATACTCCATTTATGTATGATGTATCATAGTGCATTCCACTGTCGTGCATAACTAATTAAAACAAATTTAAAAAGAATTATTTGAATCAGAAAAAAAGTAAACTAAACAAGGACTGAAAAAAATTAATATAGTTAACATAAGGACATCTGTGTAATCATGACACTACTATGGCTCCTTTATATATTACATGTATTCATGTTTTCCAAGCATACAAGTCTTTCAAAATGTAAGCCTTAGGAGAGCATTTGCCAAATTGATGTTCTCCAAAATTAAAGTGGCAGTACCAATAGTACTCTTCAGATTTATAAAGAAATGACAAATTTGGTTGTATTTATCTATATCATTTAATGTTTTGTAACTGGATAAAGGTAACCTGTTATCAATAAGTTACACATAAAATTTTGTGTTACTTTTTACACTGGGTTGGAAAGTAAAATGTATTTTTGGAAGGTAATAAGGAGAGCCTGGTTTGTTTAAAGGTTGACAAGGAGAACATGGAAACATTTTGCCACTTTTTTCCACAAAAAGGAAGTTAAGAGTTCTCTTGAACTTTCTGTTTGATTCATGTTTCAGATATTAACTGATATTTAGATAGACTCAGGAAATAATACTTGAGAACTGTGTAGAAAGATACTTTTTAAAAGAGGCAAAGATCAGCTTCAGAAATAAAGCACTTCAAGATTTTTCAAGAGAAAAGCCTCACCTAAGTCAGTGTTCTGCTTCTTGTCTTTCTGCATGTTAGGGTGGCTCCAACATAGGCTGGAATTAGGGTAATTTAAATTTGTTTTCAAAAGACAGATTTTTTGTTGTTGTTGTAAAGAATACTATGATCGGAAAATAAACAGGGAATATAATACAAAATTTAAGTTAAGGTTTAGGTAAATTGTAAGAGGTATTTAGGTTTGTAAAAGAATTTTAAGAGAAAGTAAAATTTCCAAAGAATTTCTCACAGAGGCTAAATAGATATCAAGGATGCATTAGTGTTTATTTGGTATTTTCTTTTTAAAACTTTATAACTGTTGCCTGATAGTGTTTTGCAGAAGTACTACTTCTAACAGAGAAACCTGATTTAATTGAAGACAGTAAGTCATCACCTGCAGGACAGATATGATATAATGGTGCATTCCAGGACTAATACTAACCCCAATTAAAGGAAAGGGGTAAGAGTAAAATTATAGACATTGACTTTATAACCAATTTCTCCCACTTTAATATTGATGAAATTGATCAATCAGGTGTTTAAAACAAAAACTTGGAGACCAAAGTCAATAAAATAAAAGGCCAAGGGAAAAGCAGCCAATATTTTGGCTCTTGCCTTATAACATTACCTAGACTCAGGGAATGACAGGATACCTCTAAGGGTCCTAAAATTCTGGTGACCATTAGAAGCCTAGAGAACAGGAAGCTAACCAGTGCACATTCTGCAAAGTGGAGTGTCATTGAAGAGGGAACAATGAAAGATGGCACAAGTGGTAGAGAAAAGCTAAAGGAGCTAAGAGGCTTTTCTCTAGTTCCCAAGAGTGATCCCTGAGCAATCTCAGGTGACTCTAACAGTAGATAGGAAAGAGGTTGATTTTTATCAACTTGGTCTTAAACACCTGGCAGCAGATATGACTAAAACAAGTCATGCAAGTCATGCATGGGCATTTAAAAGGAAAGGAAAGACAATGGTTATTTTAATGTAACTTAACATGTACACTTGTATGAGTCCCACCAAAAGTAACTAAAACTTAAGGGAAGAGTAATTGTTTGGGCTAATAATCATTATCACAAAAGACTCTGGAGTCACAAGTTTGTCCTGAGTGAATTTGAGCCTGACCTCATAGACTTACAAATCTTTCTAACCTCCTACATGTATAAACTTGATTTGTTTTTCACAGGTATGATTATCTAGCCCTGACATTTTCCTCTCAGACTGGTCTAAAAGAGGCAATGTGGCACTTAAAAGCCCTAACTAACCAAGAGAATCCTGAATGAAACAGTTAAAGGGATTCCTCTACTAAACACAAAGGTAATGTTAATGAGAAAGCTATTTTACAGAAATAAGATGACACTAGATAAGTTAACTACAGCTCAAGGGGACACCTGTGCCATAAGTACTAAGTGCTGTGTATGTTTCCAAAAACTCTATTGTTTCTAAAGCCTTCAATGACATGTTAATCTACCTTAAGCCTTAAAGTGTTACCCATCTTCATAGTTTTCAGAGACTGGCTTGTTATGGCTTAGATATTAGGTGTCCCCCAAAACTCATGCATGAGATAATGAAAGATTAGAGTTGAAATGTTTGGGTTATGAGAACCTTAACCTAATCAGTGTGTAGTATGGCAGTATGTAAAAACGTGGATGTGTAACAGATGTGATTCTGCAATCTGTATGCGGGGTAAAAATGGGAGTTCATAACCCACTTGAATCAAATGTATGAAATATGATATGTCAAGAGCTAAGTAATGTTTTGAACAACAAATAAAAAAAGGAAAAAAAATAATCAGTGTGTTATTTCCCCTGGTAGAGATTAACTGAGTGGTACCTAAAAACAAATAAGGTGTGCCTGGAGAGGTGGGTGATGGAGGGCATATCTTTGGGGCTTATACTTTGTCCATGAGGGGAACACTTTTTTTTCTTTCTTTCTCTCTTTCTTTCTCTCTCTCTCTCTCTCTCTCTCTCTCTCTCTCTCTCTCTCTCTCTCTCTCTCTTCTCTCTCTCTCTCTCTCTCTCTCTCTCTCTCTCTCTCTCTCTCTCTCTCTCTCTCTCTCTCTCTCCTTTGTGGTAATGTCCTGAGATGTTTTCCTCTACTACACTCTTTCACCGTGGCATTCTGCCTCACTTTGAGCACCAAGGAATGGAGCCAGCCTTCTATGGACTGAGACCTCTGAAACTGTGAGTGTCAAAATACACTTTTACTCCTCTAATTGTTCTTATCAGATCTTTTGGTCACAGCAAGAAAAAAAAAAGCTGACTAAAACACTAGCTGAAATACTAAATGTCTTTATACTAATTGTTTACAAAAAATAATGCTTTGCTGTCTTGTTTATTGTTGTCTCAACACAATCCCTGCCCTGTATGCCTTGTCCAATCACCTGCCAACTGTCACCATGGACCTCTGGTCTTCCCTGATTCTAAAGATCTTCACTGCCATCCCCCATCTGAGAAAGAACAAAAACTTTGGGTCATTTACCCCAACTTCACCCTCTCTCAGATGGAAGCAGCTTAGAGATGTAGTCACCCATTTTTACATAGAAATGGGAGACAGAACTCTGGAAAGCACCATATAACCCAGCTATCCCTCCCCTCATTATATATCCAAATGATTTAAGATCAGCACACTACAGCACACATCAATATTTATAGCAGCACAGTTCACAATAGCCAAGTTATAGAGCCAACCTAGGTGCCCTTCAACACATGAATGGATGAAGAAAATACACAATAGGCTTTTACTCAGTCATAAAGAAGAATGACTTTATGGCATTTGCCAGTAAATGAATGGAACTGGTGACTGTCATGTTAAGTGAAATAGCCAGTCCCCAAAAATCAAAGGTTGATTGTTTTCTCTGATATGTATAAGCCAATCCAAAATAATAGGGGACATAAAAAGAATAGAAGAGTGGTCTGAGGTTGTGGCTCAGTGGTAGAGCACTTGCCTGGGTTCCATCCTCAGCACCACATAAAGTAAGTGAGTAAATAAATAAATAAATAAATAAATAAAAATTGAGTCCATCTACAAAAAGAATTAAAGAAAAAGAATAGAAGACAGATCAGTGGAGTAGACAAAGGGGAATGAAGGGAAGGGAGGAAAGATTGGATGGGGAAAGACAGGGGAATGAATCTGATCTAACTTCCACATATACATATATAAATATGCCACAGTGAATCTCAACATTATGTATATCCAAAAGATACTATTTTTAAAAAATCAGTAATTAAATAGTAAAAGTAGTACAGTAAAGGAAAGGGAACAGGGAGAGAGAGGAGGATATGCAAAAGTGAAGCACTGGGAACTGAATATGAACAAATTATCTTCCTTGATTTTATAATGATGTCAAATGAATCCTATTGTTATGTATAACTGAAAAGAACCAATAATAAAAAGAAACTGAGTTATTTGCCACTGTACCACAGTCACTCTCTAACATCAGCACAGCCTCTAGCTGCCCAAGTTCCAGCCAAAGGAGAAGGGGAGTAAGAAAGGAGGTCTTTGTATCATGTCTCCTACAAAGAAAACTACCCCAAAATCGACCTATGGTAAAGCACCCAGGAAACAACTGACTACAAAAGCCGTCCACAAGAGTGCACCCTCTACTGGACAGGTGAAGGAAACTCACTGTTACAGGCCTATAGAAGTCCACTGAACTTCTGATTCGAAAACTCCCCTTCCAGCATCTGGTGTGAGAAATTGCTCAGGACTTAAAAAAATACCTGCACTTCCAGAGCGCAGCTATTGGTGCTTTGCAGGAGGCAAGTGAGGCCTGTCTGCTTGGCCTTTTTGAAGACATCAACCTGTGTGCTATCCATGCCAAACATGTAACAGTTATGCCAAAAGACATCCAAAGTAGCACACTGTATATGTGGAGAATGTGTTTATGAATTCACATGATGGGGGACATTTCATTCTCATTTTTCTCTCTTCTTCCTGTTATTGCTAGTTCTCAACATTAGTTTTTTATCCCCATAGTGTCAAAAGGTACCTAAGTATATAACTGTGAGTAGAAAAATAGGGTACAGAAATCAGGTGATGGCCAGGGTTTTTCTATTTTTATTCGTGTGTGAATTTTTAATATAAATGCGGGATGTAAAGCACTAATGCAAGTCAAAATGTTTCAGTGAACAAGTTTCAGCAGATCAACTTCATAAAATTATAAATAAAGCTGTTAAATTTTCTGGACAATGCCAGCATTTGGATTTTTTTAAACAAGTAAATTTCTTATTGATAGCAACTAATGGTGTTCGTAGCATCTTCATCATGTATACATTTCATCCTTTAATTATACTTTTCAAGTACATGTTCTTAATGTTGTCTGTCATCTATTGTTGTTCCTGTAAGTTTGCTATTAAAATATATTAAACTATAAAAAAGAAACTGAATAAAAAGTGTTAACATCACAAAATATATTTTTTAAAAAAGAAAGAAAGGGAAGGTAGGAACTGACTGGAGCAATTAACAGTGGTCCACTTCATGCTCTGAGTATAGCCCTTGCTGCTCTGCTACTGAGACTTATTTTTAATCGGACATTTTTTTCCTGCTCCCTAATATTCCTCTCTAATCTCAGGAGAAATATAATTACACTTCTTCCCCATCCTAATCGTTCTTGAGCACGCACCCACCACAAGAATGAAATAATTCAGATATCAGGGATGGGCCCAGAAGACCTAAGAAATCTCCTAAATTAATAAGTGAATTACGAGTCCCATCAAGTTACACCTGGAATTTAGTGTTTGAATCAGGTTTTTAAAAATGCTCTGTTCCCCTTGATGGGGTGAATTACAGCCTCTAGGACAGGAATCAATAAACCTGTTTTTTCCTTTGTTTCAAAAAGACGAATATAGTGCACCATGATCCAGTGGTTTCATCCCAAGGATGTAGGTAAGGTTGGTTCAACATATAGAAATCAAAATACATGATTCACCACATAAATAGAGTTAAAGGCAAGAATCACGTGATTATCTTAATAAATACAGAAGAGGCATTTGACAAATAACAGCAGCCTTTCATGTTTGAAACACTAGAAAAACTAGAGATAGAGGCAACTTAACTCAACATAATAAAGGCTATATATGAAAAAACAAGGCCAACATCATACTTAATTGGGAAAAACTGAAAGCATTTCTTCTAAAAACAGTGACAAGATTAGGATGCCTACTCTCACCACCCCTATTCAACATAGTCCTTGAAACTCTCTCCAGAACAATCAGGAAAGAGAAAGGAATTAAATGAATATAAACAGGAAAAGAAGAGATAAAATTATCTGTTTGATGATGACATGATCCAACATTCAGAAAACCCAAAAATTCTACCAGAAGACTTCTAGAGCTAATAAATGAATTTAGTAAAGTAGCAGGATACATGATTAATATACATGAATCAATCATTTTCCTATACTCCAATAATCAATCTGTGGGAAAGAGGTTTAAAAACTTGTCTTATTCATAATAATAATCTCAAAAAATTAAAATGCTTTGGAATTGATCTAATGAAGGAGGTGAAACAGTCTATGATGAAAACTATAGAACACTGAAGAAAGAAATTGAAGAAGACCTGAGAAGATGGAAAGACTTCTCATGTTCTTGGATAGGTAGAATTAATATTGTCAAAATGGACAATATAATATAATGGACAATAGAATGCTAAAGGTGCTATACAGATTCAATGCGATTCCCATCAAAATACCAATGCTGTTTTCCACAGAACTAGAAAAAACAGTCCTAAAATTTGTTTGGATGAATAAAAGACCCAGAATAGTCAAAGCAATCCTAAGTAACAAGAGCACTGTTGGAAGTATCACAATACAGGGCCTCAAAATATACTACAGAGCAATAGTAACAAAAACAGTATGGTATTGGCACAAAACAAGCATAAAGATCAATGGCATAGTTCAGAAGTCACTTCTGTACTAACCCCACATAAATACAGTTATCTGGTACTAGACATAAGTGCCAAAAACATATGATGGGAAAATATAGACTTTTTAATAAATGGTGCTGGGAAAACTGTAAATTTATATGTAGAAGAATGAAACTTGATCCCTAGAAGAATGAAACTTGATCCCTAACCTCTTGCTCTGCACAAAACTAGCTGCAGAGATTAATAGTACTGAGGATGGAAGCCATCTAAGTGCATTCCAAACTTTCTCTAATGAAAAGATCAAATGCTTGCCTCCTCTCTGACCCAATGCCATTTAAAAAGTCAAATATCTTAATGAACAAATGCAGCTTCTTGAAACATGCTTCAGCATGAGACAGCTGCATAGAGGTCATTTTAAAAATTAGAGTGCAGTATTGCAGAAAAGATTTTCCCTTCTACCCCTCCCCCACTGTGTTTTAGAACTCATAGAATCATGAAGTCATAGGATTGAATGAAAAAGGCTTTAAAGATTAAATTTAGGTATATCTCCTTGTTTCATATGAGAATATTAGAGAAATGGTCTTCTTCTTCAGTACTTTCTAAAGTCAAAGAGTGCATATGCTCTCAAAGCAAATCATTTCCTCTTTAAATTGCATTAAAAAACACTTTCTCACATCTATCTGAACTCTGCCTCCATATAATCTTCACCCAGAGACATTCAAAGAGAAAGCAAATACAGCTGCATGAACTGACTGAATCCTCTGATCAAGACCATTGAAACTCCCTTACATTACATTTAAGCAAGATAAGAACAGGTTAGCAATTTTTTCCATGTGTTAATATTGCTGACTTCCATAAACCAAAGCCTTTGTCAATTGAAAAAATATAATCATTCTGCAGCTTTCAAAAGTGTTACACAGAGGGCTATTTTGTCTTTCTGTTATTTTTTATCTTGGTGAAAACTCATTGTAAAATCTTAGGCTTTCCTGAGAATAACAAAGAAGTCCATCGCCAGATATCTTAAGAGTTCAACCTGAGGAAAGTAAGTCCTTATTTGGGTATATTTCACTGTTTTTCTATTCTGTGGTGTTGGTTCAATAATTAAAATTATCTTCTAGGATCTTTTTCTAAAATATCTAGCTCTAGGCTGCCTAATCATCATGTGAGGTACTTCCTTCCATGACACTCTTCTGTCATGATGTTCTGCCTCACTTCGAGGCCCAAGGAAAGAAGCCATATATCTATGGACTGAGACTTCTAAAACCTTGTCTTTGATTTATTCAGACTTAGCAAGATCTCTCTTCCCTATTATCACAGTCTCTGAGTTACCAACAGGAGTTCAGATCAGTTTGTGTTCCACAGAGTCAAAGAATGAACACTGCAAATGCCTAGGGACCTGACAGTGTTTAGAACCTTAAAGATGCTGAATAATTGCTTTTGGTGTCCACAAATGGAGACTTCCTAGAAGTGGCCCTGTCAAGTCCTGCATTCTTCCAGGTCAACTTATATATCAACTCTGGACACTCTACCCAGCTTCCCATTCCTGCCCCTGCCTCATTTCTTTCTCCATTATATCCACAATTGATTTTTCCCACTTCTGTGGTAGTTGTACACAATGACACAATTTATATTATGGAAGGTAAACCATTAAATTCTAATTTATAAATCTATCATTCATACTATAATCTCAATAGGGACACAAACTTAGTTATATATCCCCAGATTTCACTATAATGACTGGTAATTTATAAGTGTTTGAATAAACGAATAAGCAAAACAATGAAAATATCTATAATATCTCAGCCCTTTACATGGAACCAGTGCATTCACATTGTCAGAACATGTAAAAAAAAAATGTCCTACCATAGCAGCAATCTCATTTCTTGTGCTCACTCTGAAATCTCCTCTCTATGTCCCTGATTCTTGTCCTCTTGTGTTCTCTCACTCCCTTGACCCTATCTGTGTTCTAGCTTTGGAAATTCTCCTTATTCCTTCCCTGCCTCATTAATCATCTGTGCCAATTTTCTAGATTTTGGACCTCAGCCCTCTTTTTATGAGTTGTATTTGTTATAAAGACTCATATCTGTTTCTGCTCCATTCCCATGAGCTTACACTGGCCCAGCTCAGAACCCCATCCCATCCTTTCCTCACATGAATGGAGAAGAGTATTATAACCTTTTCCTATGCATCTGTCATTCCTTGTGCTTAGCTTCACAAGACATGTATTAAGTTCCTACTACATACAAGGCCGTGTTTAGGAATAGGGAGTGACATCCAAATGAATAAGCAACCATCTCTGTTTTCAAGGGCATAAAGTCCAGTGATATTTTTATGACATCTTACTAAACTAGGCCTGTCTGACTCTAGACTTTGAATCAAAGAATCATTTCTTTTCTTTGAGTCTCATTTTCCATATCTATAAAACTGAGTCACCAGCATTTGAGAATAGTGGAGTGTTTAAAATCATGAACCTTGGAATCAGACATATTTGGGTATACATTCCAGCTTTGCCATTTATCAAATTTGGGACCTCATCTATGAAATGCAATACAGAAAACATACCTTATAAAACCACTGCAAGGATAATATGCAGCAATGGGTTTTGAAAGATAAATATAATGCTTAAAATGTAGGATTTGTTCAGTGAAGGAAAGCTAGTTTGGTACTTTTCCTATCTGAAAGTAGTGATGAGGATTAAGAAAATATGTAGGAAAGATCTTCACAAATGAGAAATCAGGTTCTCCACAAATAGGAGTTACTATTATGTAAAGCAATAAATATAAAGCAAAGCAAGCTATGAAGCTACTGGAATAAAGATAATGTGTACATATTATAAAGATTCCAATGAAAGGGTAATAACATTCAGATGGAGACATAAGATGCTGCATTCATGAATTCTTTCAATCGATATTAATTGAAAGTCTACAGCATAATAGGTCTTGGGGAATATGGTTAGAAACAAAACATTCCCTAACCCTAGAGAACTGACATTTTAGTAAGAATGCAGCCTGGTTTCTGACAAAACAAATATACAATATACTTTTGGAGTTAAGTATTGTGAAAAGAAATTAAACAGGGTAAAGGAATATAGAAAGATGGAAAGGATAGTACTATTTTACACTGGGTGGTCCAAGCAGGTCTCTGAGGAGGTGATATTTGAGCATAGACCTGAATGAAGTGAGTTAGCAAACTAGGCAGCATTACAGATAGAAAGTCTCTCAGGTGGGTGTAAACTCAATTAGCAAAAAGTCAGTCTCAATTTAAGTCTGAAAACACCCACCTCTTAAGTTAGGTAAAGCAGATTTGATATTCCCCAGTTTAACAGAAAAGGAATCTGAGGTCCTGAGAGGTTAAAGGATTTTCCCAGTGTCATACAACCACTCAGCAGCTGTGCCAGGATTAGTCCATTAGTCTTTGCCTCCTACTTCAATGTTCTTCTCTCCGCACCATGCTGCCCATGAAAGCTCAGGAACAGTCAAGTCATCATATAGGCAAGCATCCTACAGGATTTTTCATCTCAATGCTATTAAAAATGCAATTATGGGGCTGGGGTTGTGGCTTAGTGGTAGAGCGCTTGCCTAACATTGGTGAGACACTGAGTTCGATTCTCAGCACTGCATAAAAATAAATGAAAAATTTAAAGGTCCACAGACAACTAAAAAATGTATTTAACAAGTGCAATTGTGAACATTTCTCATGCTTAGAATTCTGTTCAAAGTTAGGCATTTAAAGAAGGAATGTGAAGCATTGTGGGATGGTTTCAGGCAGCAGAAGTATTCAGGTCCTCAAAAGAATAATGGATGTGTTTGGTGCCATCACTCCCCCACACAGCTGAGCACTGGTTCCTTAAATACGGACCGAGTGTCTTCTCCTTCATTCCCTATCAGTAAAGAGTGTAAATGAGATGAAACCGAGAAGGTTGAAGAGAAGGTGCCAGTGGACCGTTGGATTACTGATGCAGAAATGATTGAAAATGTTTTGAATTCTGCCAGAAAAATCAAAGGACAGGAAAAATGACAGTGAAGAAGATTTTTCTCCAGGGCAAGAAAATCACTTGGCAGGAGGCTGCTTTGGCCTATGATTCAGTAATGAATTGCACAGAAAGATAGTTATGCTACCATGCCCAGGAGGGCATGCAGCAGCTCATCCATCATTAGGCTTTTATGAAGAATAGGTAAAGGATAAATGTGCATACTACCATTACTAGCTTTAGCAAGGAAGGAAGTCCAGGGGCACTGTTAGCAGCACGCCAAGAAGGAGATGGAATGCCATATATTAGGTGTAAACTGCAAGGTAGGTGATACTACTGACCTTGACCCCTGAAGAAACTGAACTCCGGTAACTAATAATCAAGGTAACTGGTATATTACAGCTCCAGTATTAAACAACTGTTGGAAAATACACTTCATTTAATTTAATTCAAGATACACTTAGATTTTTTTCAGCTTTTTATTTATTTTTTTATTTTTTTATTGATTATTTAAAGCATTACATAGCTCATGATATATCATCTTTCATACATTAGACTCAAATTGTGTTTTGAACTCCCATTTTCACCCCAAATACAGATTGCAGAATCACATCTGTTACATATTCACATTTTTACATAATGCCATATTAGTGACTGTTGTATTCTGCTACCTTTCCTATCCCCTACTATCCCCCCTCCCCTCCCCTCCCCTCCCATCTTCCCTCTCTACCTCCTCTGCTGTTGTTCAATTCTCTTTTTTTTCCCCTCCCCCTTGCCCCTCATAACGTCTTATAATTTTATGTATCCTTGAAGGTCTCCTACTATTTCCATGTGCTTTCCCTTCTCTCTCCGTTTCTCTCCCCCCATTCGTCTTTGTTTACTGTAGTCTTTTCCTCATGCTCTTCCTTCCTGTTCTGTTCTTAGTTGCTCTCTTTATATCAAAGCAGACATTTGGCTTTTGTTTTTTAGGGCTTGGCTAGCTTCACTTAGCATAATCTGCTCTAATGCCATCCATTTCCCTGCAAATTCTATGATTTTGTCATTTCTTAGTGCTGCATAATACTCCATTGTGTATAGATGCCACATTTTTTTATCCATTCATCTATTGAGGGGCATCTATATTGGTTCCACAGTCTAGCTATTGTGAATTGTGCCGCTATAATCATTGATGCAGCCGTATCCCTATAGAGCTCATTTTTAAGGTCCTCAGGGAATAGTCCGAGAAGTGCGATAGCTGGGTCAAATGGTGGATCCATTCCCAGCTTTCCCAGAATTCTCCATACTGCTTTCCAAATTGGCCTCACCAGTTTGCAGCCCCACCAGCAGTGTACAAGTGTACCCTTTTCCCCACATCCCCGCCAACACTTATTGTTGTTTGACTTCATAATGGCTGCCAATCTTACTGGAGTGAGATGGTATCTTAGGGTGGTTTTGATTTGCATTTCTCTGATTGCTAGAGATGGTGAGCATTTTTTCATGTACTTGTTGATTGATTGTATGTCCTCCTCTGAGAAGTGTCTGTTCAGGTCCTTGGCCCATTTGTTAATTGGGTTATTTGTTATCTTATTGTTTAATTTTTTGAGTTCTTTGTACATTCTGGATATTAGGGCTCTATCAGAGGTGTGGGGGGTAAAAATTGTTCCCAGGATGTAGGCTCTCTATTTACCTCTTTTATTGTTTCTCTTGCTGAGAAAAAACTTTTTAGTTTAAGTCCCATTTGTTTATTCTTGTTGTTAACTCTTGGGCTATGGGTGTCCTATTAAGGAATTTGGAGCCCGACCCCACAATATGTAGATCGTAGCCAACTTTTTCTTCTATCAGACGCAGTGTCTCTGATTTGATATCTAGCTCCCTGATCCATTTGGAGTTAATTTTTGTGGATGGCGAGAGAAAGGGATTCAATTTCATTTTGTTGCATATGGATTTCCAATTTTCCCAGCACCATTTGTTGAAGATGCTATCCTTCCTCCATTGCATGTTTTTATCCCCTTTATCAAATATAAGATAGTTGTAACTTTGTGGATTAGTCTCTGTGTCTTCTGTTCTGTACCATTGGTCCACCTGCCTGTTTTGGTACCAGTACCATGCTGTTTTTGTTACTATTGCTTTGTAGTACAGTTTGACCTCTGGTATTGCTATACCTCCAGATTCACACTTCCTGCTTAGAATTGCTTTTGCTATTCTGGGTCTTTTGTTTTTCCATATGAATTTCATGATTGCTTTGTCTATTTCTACAAGAATGCCGTTGGGATTTTGATTGGCATCGCATTAAACCTGTAGAGAACTTTGGGTAATATCGCCATTTTGATGATGTTAGTTCTGCCTATCCATGAACAGGGTACATTTTTCCATCTTCTGAGATCTTCTTCTATCTCTCTCTTTAGGGTTCTGTAGTTTTCATTGTATAAATCTTTCACCTCTTTTGTTAGGTTGATTCCCAAGTATCTTATTTTCTTTGAGGATATTGTGAATGGAGTGGTTTTCCTTATTTCCATTTAAGAGGTTTTGTTGCTGATATACAGGAATGCCTTTGATTTATGCGTGTTGATTTTATAACCTGCCACTTTGCTGAATTCATTTATTAACTCTAGCAGCTTCTTTGTAGACTCTTTTGGGTCTGTTAAGTACATTATCATGTCATCCGCAAATAGCGATAATTTAATTTCTTCTTTTCCTATTTTTATGCCTTTAATTTCTTTTGTCTGTCTAATTGCTCTGGCTAGTACTTTGAGAACTAAATTGAATAGAAGTGGTGATAGAGGGCATCCCTGTCTTGTTCCAGATTTTAGAGGGAATGCCTTCAGTTTTTCTCCATTTAGGATGATGCTAGCCTGAGGTTTAGCATATATAGCTTTTACAATGTTGAGGTAAGTTCCTGTTATCCCTAGTTTTTCTAGTGTTTTGAACATAAAGGGATGCTGTACTTTGTCAAATGCTTTTTCTGCATCCATCGAGATGATCATGTGGTTCTTGTCTTTAAGTCTATTGATGTGGTGAATAGCATTTATTGATTTCCGTATATTGAACCAGCCTTGCATCCCAGGAATGAATCCTACTTGATCATGGTGCACAAGTTTTCTGATATGTTTTTGTATTCGATTCACCAGAATTTTATTGAGAATTTTTGCATCCAAGTTCATTAGAGATATTGGTCTGTAGTTTTCTTTCTTTGAAGTATCTTTGTCTGGTTTTGGGATCAAAGTAATGTTGGCCTCATAGAATGAATTTGGAAGAGCTCCTTCTTTTTCTATTTCTTGAAATAGCTTGAAAAGTATTGGTATTAATTCTTCTTTGAAGGTTTTGTAGAACTCTGGTGTATACCCATCCGGTCCAGGGCTTTTCTTGGTTGGTAGTCTTTTGATGCCTTCTTCTATTTCTTCTTTTCTTATTGGTCTGTTTAAATTGTGTGTGTCTTCCTGTCTCAATCTGGGCAAATCATATGCCTTAAGAAATTTATCGATATCTTCATTATCTTCTATTTTATTGGAATATAGGGTTTCAAAATACTTTCTAATTATCTTCTGTATTTCTGTAGTGTCTGTTGTGATATTGCCTTTTTCATCCCGTATGTTAGTAATTTGAGTTCTCTCTCTTCTTCTTTTCGTTAGCATGGCTAAGGGCTTGTCTATCTTATTTATTTTTTCAAAGAACCAACTTTTAGTTTTATCAATTTTTTCAATGGTTTCTTTTGTTTCAATTTCATTGATTTCTGCTCTAATTTTAATTATTTCTTGTCTTCTACTACATTTCCTGTTGTTTTGCTCTTCCTTTTCTAGGTTTTTGAGGTGTTGCGTGAGTTCGTTTATTTGTTGGTTTTTTCTTTTTTTGAGGTAAGAACTCCAAGAAATGAATTTCCCTCTTAAAACTGCTTTCATTGTGTCCCATAGATTCCGGTATGTTGTGTCTGTGTTATCATTTGATTCTAAGAATTTTTTCATCTCCTCCTTTATGTCTTCTATAACCCATTGATCATTCAATAACATATTGTTCATTTTCCATGTGATGTAGGATTTTTCCTTCCTTCTTTTATCATTGATTTCCAATTTCATTCCATTATGATCAGATATGGTGCATGGTATTATCTCCATGCCTTTATATTTACTAAGGGTTGCCTTATGGCATAATATATGGTCTATCTTTGAGTAGGATCCATGTGCTGCTGAGAAGAACGTGTATCCACTTGATGATGGTTGATATATTCTATATATGTCGGTTAAGTCTAGGTTATTGATTGTGCTGTTGAGTTCTATAGTTTTTTTATTCAGCTTTTGTCTAGAGGATCTGTCTCATGGCGAGAGCGGTGTGTTGAAGTCACCCATAATTATTGTGTTGTGGTCTATTTGACTCTTGAACTTGAGGAGAGTTTGTTTTATGAACGTTGCAGCTCCATTGTTTGGTGCATACAAATTGATGATTGTTATGTCTTGTCGGTGGATGGTTCCTTTTAACAGTATATAGTGTCCTTCTTTATCCTTCTTGATTAACTTAGGTTTGAAGTTGATTTTATTCGATATGAGTATGGCCACTCCTGCTTGCTTCCGAGGGCCATGTGAGTGGTATGATTTTTCCCAACCTTTTACCTTCAGCCTGTGTATGTCTTTTCCTATCATATGAGTCTCCTGAAGGCAGCATATTGTTGGATTTGTTTTTTTGATCCAGGTTACTAGCCTATGTCTCTTGATTGGTGAGTTTAGGCCATTAACATTTAAGGTTACAATTGAGATATGATTTGTACTTCCAGTCATGCTTCTTTATTTATTTATTTTAGTTTGGCTAGTTTTGCTTTTTGGATATTTTCCACCCCCTTTACTGAGATACCTCCTGCTGTTAGTTTTGGGCACTATTTTTCAATTCCTCTTCTTGTAATGTTTTGTTCAAAATGCTTTGCAGAGCTGGTTTTCTTGCTGCAAATTCTTTTAGCTTTTGTTTATCGTGAAAGATTTTAATTTCATTGTCAAATTTGAAGCTCAATTTTGCTGGATATAGTATTCTTGGTTGGAATCCATTATTTTTCAGCGTTTGAAATACATTATTCCAGGATCTTCTCGCTTTCAAAGTTTGTGATGAGAAATCAGTCGTTAACCTAATTGGTTTACCCCTGAATGTAATCTGCCTCTTTTCTCTTGTAGCTTTTAATATTCTCTCCTTGTTCTGTAAGTTGGCTATCTTCATAATTATATGTCTTGGAGTTGGTCTATTATGGTTTTGAATGTTTGGGGTCCTGTAGGCTTCCAGGATTTGGCAATCCATTCCATCTTTCATCTCTGGGAAGTTTTCTAGAATTATTTCATTTAATATGCTGTCCATTCCTTTGGTTTGAATCTCTGTGCCTTCTTCTATCCCTATAACTCTCAGATTTGGTTTTTTTATGACATCCCATATCTCTTGAATAGATTGCTCGTGGGATTTAAGCATCTTTTCTGTGTTGACTATATTCTTTTCAAGTTGATAAACCTGGTCTTCATTATCTGATGTTCTGACTTCTACTTGATCAAGTCTATTTGTAATATTCTCGTTTGAGTTTTTAATTTGGTTTATAGTTTCCTGCAATTCTAGGATTATTGTTTGATTTTTTTTAAGATCTCTATCTCCTGGTAGAGCTCATTCTTTGCCATTTGAATTTGTTTGTTTAATTCATTTTCAAAATATACTTTTATTTCTTGGACTTGCTGTCTCATGTCTTCTCTAATATTCCTTTCCATTCGAGTTAGGTATGCCTTGAGTTCTTTCCCTATCCCTGTTTCTGATGTTTCTATGTCCTCCTGTAGAATTGAGTTGTCTTGCATTGTTTGTAATCCTTTTTTCCCTTGTTTTCTCATGTTGTCCACGTTACTTTCCAGCTCTTTTTGATTGTCGTGTTTCTGCTCTCTTCTATAGATTTGTTTTGTTTCTGTATTACTCTGATGTCTCTCCTTTGTGTTGTTAAACTATGCCTGCTAACGTGGATTCCGCTGGGAAGGAATTCCGACGTCCGAGCTCCAGTGACGACACTACTCTGCTATGACGGGCCCCAGTCTCCTTGCCGGGGTGCCCTAATGGGGGGGTGTGACTGGACTGTCTCTGTTTGGTTTCAGCTCCCGGTCGCGGCAGGTGGGCAGTCTCCAGCCACCCAGTATCACAGGCCGCGGGCAGGTGATCAGTCGCCAGCGGGCGGGCGTTCTCCTACCGCCCAGTTACGCAGGCAGTGGGTGAACTGTCGCCGGCGGGCCTGCAGTTTACAGCTGCCCAGTCGCGAGGGCCTTGCCTCCAGTCTCCTGGTTTCTCCTGCTAGTCTTGGTTTCTCCTGTTTTGTTGTTGCAATCTGTCGGAGAGTGGCGGTGGATACTTCAGCTCTCCAAGATGGTGGCCACTGGTTGCCTTAGTGGAGTGTCCCTTGTGGGGGATGGGACTATACCGCTTCCTTCCCCGTCTGCAATCCCGAACTCAGCCCGGGGGTCAGTGCGGGCTTGGATGGTGGGATACCACCGGGTCGCAGCCACTTATCTCCCTGCTTACCAGTTAATCCCTTCTCTGCGGCGCCACGCCTTTTGTAGCCGCGGGGCAGGCCGCGCGAATCAGACAGCCTGGATCTCCGGGGTCACACCGTTGGCTTTTGGGATCCCCGGCACTCTATGGTTTCGATTTTTTCTGCTTGCCCCTCCCCCAGCGCTGGCTAGACAGGTTTTGTTTTGGCTGCTGATGGGAGGGGGGTTGAAGGTCAGGTGCCTCTAGTTCTCCTTTAGTCTTTATGCAGGCTCACTGTGATACTCCCTTCCCCTGAAAGTCTAGGAGAGATTTTATGCAAAATCCCCCTATGTATGGGGGCTGAACTGAGTGACACACACCTGTTTTGTTGTTGCAATCTGTTGGAGAGTGGTGGTGGATACTTCAGCTCTCCTCTCCAAGATCGTGGCCGCTGGTTGCCTTAGTGGAGTGTCCCTTGTGGGAGATGGGACTGTACCGCTTCCTTCCCCGTCTGCAATCCCGAACTCAGCCCGGGGGTCAGTGCGGGCTTGGCTGGTGGGATACCACCGTGTGGCAGCCACTTATCTCCCTGCTTACCAGTTAATCCCTTCTCTGCGGCGCCACGCCTTCTGTATCCGCGGGGCATGCCACGCGAATCAGACAGCCTCTAGATTTTTTAAATATCAAAATTGGATCCTAGGATTCCTCCCCAATTCCAGGTCCTATATGTTCTCTTATCTCTGAACTTCTCTCATTATCTTGTCTCTTTTTCCTCTCTCCCTCTCTCTCCTCTCCTCTCCTCCTCCTCCTCCTCCTTCTTCTTCTTTCGCTCGCTCTCTCTCTCTCTCTCTCTTTCTCTCTCCCCCATCCCTTCTCCTTCTCCCCAACCTTCCCATATCTTTCTCTATGTCACTCTAGACATGTGTGAGACACTGGGTTCAATTCTTATCACTGCATACAAACAAATGAATAAAATAAAGGTTCATCAACATCTAAAATATATTTAAATAATGCAATTGTGAATATTGCTCATGCTTAAAATTCTGTTCAAACTCAGGCACTTAAAGAAAAAATGTAAAATGATTGAAAATATTTTGGAAGTTGTAAACAGCAAAAGAGCAACTATGCCTTGATCTGTGTTCTTTGTCGTTCCCTTGGATTTCAGACATTGTATAAAGACTGTATGCATGCTGTCCAGAGTGATATTGGTGTTGACTTCAGTAAGTTTTCTGATATGACTTTGTCAGAAAATTGCTCAGACAGTAGCAAAGTATCATTCAGATCTAAGAAAAAAATCCTGCAGCCAATAGTCATGGAAAGTCTCGAGTCCTCTTTCCACTTTTTAAACTTCCTCAGTGTGAGACACATTGACCAATAGACAAAACCTGAATGAGACAGAACAAAATACATTCTGGAGAACGTCCATATCTTCAGCATCACAAGCCATAGCCCAAACACTAATCTCATGCACTAGCTAATCCACCTACTTACTTTCTGGCTGGTCTAGGGGCACTGATATTGCTATCAGTTTTACGTTAGAAATGAAATCCTTTGAAAAACTGGCAAGTGTCATGAATATGCTTATGCTTTCTTTTTTTTAATACAAGACAATAGTGCAATGCATTACACTTATTATTACCCATGTACAGCACAGTTTTTGTAACTCTGTATATAAAGTAAGTTCATGCCAAATTATGCCATTATACTTGTACTCATTTTTTTGCATTACAATTCTTAATACACATATATATCACAATTTTTAATATCTCTGTATATAAGGTATGTTGACACCAAATTCAAATCTATACATGTATTTTGTATGGTGATGAACATCACATTCCACCATCCTTGCTAACCCCCTTCTCCCTCCCTTTCCCTCCCACCCCTCTTCCCTATCTAGAAATAATCTTCCTCCCATGCTGTCCCTCCCTACCCAACTTTGAGTCACCCCCCTTATATCAGAGAAAACATTCAACATTTGTTTTGGGGGGATTGGCTAACATCACTTAGCATTATCTTCTCTAACACCATCCATTTACCTGCAAATGCCATGATTTTGTTCTTTTTTTAGTGCTATGTAGTATTCCATGATGTAAAAATGCCACTTTTTTTTCTTTTATCCATTCATCCATTGAAGGGTATCTATGTTGGATCCACAATTTAGCTATTGTGAATTGTGCTGCTATAAACATTGAAGTGGCTGTGTCCCTGTAGTATTCTGTTTTTAGGTCCTTTGGGAATACTCCAATAAGAGGAATAGCTGGGTCAAATGGTGGTTCCATTCTCAGATTTCCAAGAAATCTCCATACTGCTTTCTGAATATGCTTATGCTTTCTAATAAAACCTCTATTCACATTTCACTTATAGTTTCCCATTCATGAGTTTTGAGCATCCTCATTTAATTAGTGTGAGAATGGTGTTGGAGGAAGTTATATGTGTATGTGTATGAATATGTATAGTATACTATTGCCCATTTTTGACAGTTTGAATAAAGTGGGGCCCAGAAATAGGTTTGCCAAACTCACACAGGTACTAAGTTGTAGAACTAGCTCCTTTCTTTGTATAAAATTTTCTGGTTTATTGTTTAAATAAATTTAGTAGTAATTAAGCCAATAACTTTCTCCTATTTATCAAGCTATACTTTTGATTGCCTAAACAGTGCTCTAGAGGTGAAATAAAATCAAAATAATTTCTACATGTAGGAGAAAGAGAATCTCATTTTCTTATTTAAGACCTACTTGACCCTCTCTGAGCAAGAGACTTTTGAGACACCTAAATACACAACTTCTTATTTCACTTTTAATGATGTTGCTCTTCTACCCCCTCTTGAAAGCAAGAGGCTGGGAAGGAAAACAGAAGACTCTAGTCCAACTGGTTCTCTTCCTGTTCATTCCCATGGGGTACAATTAAATTAAAGCATCATCAATTGTTGTCAACTTAAGGTACACTGACACAAAAAATAATGGGCGAAGGCTAGAAACAAAATCATGTATCTGTCACCTCAGTACAGTGAGGAATGCTATCAAGAATGTTTTTGTAATTAACTGAAAACATTTTTTATTCCCTGCGAAGTAGAAATTTCCTGATTTGCTCCATAGTGCTTTTCTACCTGTACACTGTTGTTGGAAGGTGTTGTAAACAGCAAAAGAGCAGCTGCGTCTTGATCTGTCTTCTTTGTCATTCCTTTGGATTTCAGACACTGTATAAAGACTGTATGCATGCTGTCCACAGTGACACTGGTGTTGACTTCAGTAAATTTTCTGATATGAGTTTGTTAGCAAATTGCTCAGACAGTAGCAAACTCTCATTCAGATCTAAGAAATAAATCCTGCAATTAATAGTCATAGAAGGTCTCCAGCTGTCTTTCCACTCTAACAGTTCAGCATTCAGCCAACAAATGGTTAGTTAGGGCTCACCATATTTCAGGTTCTGCCTGGAATGGTGAAAATACAGAGACATTGAGGACTCACAGGGTATCAACAATTTTATACATTTCTCCTTTAATAATGACACTATGAAGGAAGGTAGTAACAAGAAGAGTTTTCATTTGTGTATTCTTGCTACATGTGGCATGCCATCCACCAAGCATTCTACATGTATTGATAATGTATCTAATCCTCTCAGTTTAGAGAGGTGACATGAATTTCTCCATTTCACACATCCATTAAGTCACAGTGTAAGGACCCAAACCCAAGATTGTCCATTACTGAGATCTGGGTTCTCAACCACTTAGCAAAATTACCTCCCTTTTCATGATGAAGAGGGAAACTGCGGTTCAAAGAGATTAAGCTAGTTGCTTAGTCACACAGGAGATATAAGTGACATTCAGCAGATTGATTATTGAAGTGTATATGCCTAGTGTACTTTCTGTGAATGACTTTTGGTACTAGTGGTTTGATCACTACTTAAATTTCCTTCATGTAACATGTAATGTTATAAAACTGAGCTCCAGTCACAGAGAGAAGATGGCTCTTGCTAATATTTTTATTTGAATCTATGATGCAATTTTTATCTTTGATGTTCAGCTGTACTACCAAATAGGCTGACTGCCTTGAGAAATTGGATTGTGAATCAGGAAATAATATTTTGTCATTCACATAGTGAAAATGGGTCATTTAGACAATTAGGGCTTAGCTTAAGGAGAAAGGAGAGAGGGAAAAAATAAATTCATGATATCACAAACATCCAGTAAAACAAAAAGACAGCTAAAAAAGAAAAAAAATGAAAGCAGCAATCTGAATATATAGGTTGTGTACTTGGGGGAACCAGAACACTGAAATCAAACTGAAGAGTTAAAAAAAAAAACAGGTGATATATTTTCATTCCTGCAAAATAATCAGGACCAAGCCATACTGTAATTAGCACTTTGCCTTTCACAAGTGAAATCATCTGGAAAAAATAGGTCCACAGGCACTGAAGAGGGCTGGAGCATCAACAGAGCAGAAGAAATCCAAGCTAAGATGCTAAGCTAGAACCCTGATAGCTTTTTCTCATCTGATTAACACTGTTTTGCTGTTCAAATGCTATTTTCTAAACCTGCTTCATATTACTTCGTGGTTTATTAAATACTTTTAAGATTTCTTGAACATATTTTTGTTTTATTTTAAAAAATTGGTTTTTTTACACAAAGTAAAGTGCCTCAAAGGCACACCTCAGTAATTTACTTTCTCCAGCCACACCTCACCTGCCTAAAGGTACCACCCAGTTAATTCATGGGTAGATTAATCCACTCATCAGATTAAGATTCTCATATAATCATATCAAATCTGGCCATTCTTGTGTTGTCTCATACCTGAGATTTTGGGGGATACCACATATCCAACCCATATCACACATATCAATATAATTCCCATAGCAAGAATTAATCACCAGAGATAGCAAAAATACAAATTATTCTCATTTTAAGGTATTTGGTGTTATTTATTTATTCTTGGAGAAATTAAAATACAATGCTAGAGCAATTCACAGTAGCTAAATTGTAGAACCAACCTAGATGCCCTTCAGTGGATGAATGAATAAAAATGTGGCATATATACATAATGGAATATTATTGAGCAATATAAGAGAATAAAATCATGGCACTTACAGGTAAATAGATGGCATTGAAGAAGATAATACTAAGTGAAGTTAGCCAATCCCCCCCCAAAAAAAATGCCAAATGTTTTCTCTGATATAAGGAGGCTGACTCATAGTGGAGTAGGGAGGGGGATCATTGCAGGAATAGACAAATTCTAGATAGGGCAGAGGGGTGGGAGGGAAAGGGAGGGGGCAGGGGATTAGCAAGGATGGTGGAATGTGATGGACATTATTATCCAAAGTACATGTATGAAGACATGAATTTGTGTGAATATGCATTGTATACAACCAGAGATATGAAAAATTGTGCTGTATATGTGTAATAAGAATTGTAATACATTCCAATGTCATACTTTTTAAAAAATCAATAAAAATAAAATACAATGTTAGGAAATCTTAGCAAAATAAAGCATTTAAAAATGCATAACACATTTTTACAAATATATATGTTATTATTGTAGTACATCCATTTATGGTAAGATATAGGGAATACACAAACCAAGCTTTCCAAAGGTCTCATTTTTGAATTCTCTGCTTGGCTTCCTGGCATCATTCCTGTAACTTTGGCCCAGTTGACTGATGGAATCAGTTGATAATCCAAAGCTAAGTATTGGCAGAGCTGTTAAATCTCTTAAGATTTCCAGAGTGATCATTTGTATTTTGAAAACAGTCTGTTCAGATCATTTGACCATCTGCGGGGGGGCATACAGGGGATTGAACTCAGGGGCACTCAACCACTGAGCCACATCCCCAGCCCTATGTTGTATTTTATTTAGAGACAGGGTCTCACTGAGTTGTTTAGCACCTCTCCTTTGCCAAGGGTGCCTTTGAATTCATGATCCTCCTTTTGAGCCTTACAAATCTGCTGGGATTACAGGGGTGTGCCACCAAGCCCAGCTTATTTGCCCATTTTTAATTGGATTACTTTGTTGGTGTTGTTATTGCTGTTGTTGTATTGATTTGGTTAAATTATTTACATGTTATACATATTATTCCTCTGTCAGAGGAATAGTGGCAAGGATTTTTCATCATTTTGTAGACTGCCTCCCTTGCCATACAGAACGTTTTTTTATTAATATAATTCCATTTGTCAAATGCTACTTTTGCTTTCTGTGTTTTTGAAGTATTATCCAGAAAATTATTTTCTGTGTCAATATATTAAGTGTTTTTCTTATATTTTCCTCTGGTAATTTCAGATGTTAGTCTTTCATTAAATATATTAAAATGATCAATATCATTAGACATCAGTGAAATAAATGAAAATCAAAACCACAATAAATTATCATCTTACCTCAGTTAGAATGACCATTATAAAAAAAGAGAAAATTAACAAATGCTGGCAAGGATGTAGATTAAAAGGAACACTTATGTATCATTGGTGGGAATGCAAATTAGTTACAGTCACTATGTGAAATAGTATGGAGATTCACCCAAAATCTAAACAAATAACTACTATATGATCCAGCTATGCCATTCCTGGATATGTATTGAAAGGAATAAAGTCAGCATACAAAAAAGATATCTGAATATTGATATTTATTTTGGCACTTTTCAAAATAGCTAAGATATTTAATCAGCTTAGGAGCTCATCAATGGATAAATGGATGAAAAATATTGTACACACACACACACACACACACACACACACACACACACAATTGAGTATTATTCAACCATAAAGAAGAAGGAAATTCTGTCACTTGCAGTAACATGGACGGAACTGGAAAACATCATGTCAAGCAAAATAAGCCAGAATATTGCACAACTTTTCTCACATATGGAAACTAATTAAAAAAAGAGATGACCTGAAAGTAGAAGAGAAACTACTAAGGAAGGGGAAGGGGACAGAGGGAATCACAGAGATTCAAGGTGGGGAGAAATTTAGAAGGGTGTATGGATATAATGATTGCATGACATATAAATCTGTGCATATATGTATAAAAATATCACAGTGGCTTCCATTAATTCATATATTTAATATGTGATAAAAATTATAATAATAACTTAAAAGATTTTCATAGTGCCTACGAACTTTAACCCAGTGTCAAAACACATGAGGGCTAAAACATCTGTGGCATCCCAGAGGAGTGATTCCTTGTGACTGATAAAGGGAGAGAACCACAGGGAAAACTTTTTCAGAGAAAGAGTCACAAAAACAGACCTGAAAGACTAAACAAGAATATGTAGAGCATAGTGCTCCACAGGGATAAATAAGAATGAGTAATGATACCTCTATGTCACTTGAACCCACATTGTCTGTCTCTGGAATATCAGGCACCCCAATGTGACTGTAGTGTAGAGGGTCTGGGAGGGCCAAAGATAGAGAAGAAACCAAAAGAGAGTTTTTTAACCAATTTGTGAAGGAACTTTCATGACCTTTGAAGATTCTTAGATGGCATTATCTTGTAGAAATATAATGAGAAGCTACTGGTATGAGTGTTTTAAAATTGAAAGAACTTAGTTTTTAGGTTTACATAAAAGTGGAGCAGAGCATAAAGAAGAATGAAATTTGTCATTTGCTGATAAATAGATGGAACTGGGGAACATCATGCTAATACTCCATTGTGTGTGAAATAAGCCAGACTCAGAAAGTAAAGGGTTGAAAATTATTTATCATATGGGGAAGTTAGAGAGGAAAAAAGGAATAAGAAAAGGAGCATCTTACAATAATAGAATAGTAGAGGAAGGGGATGTAAAAATAGTATAGGGAAGTACTGGGGAATGAAATTTACCAGATTAAGCTATCTCCATGTACAAATATACCACAATGAATCCTACATATACACACAAACATATATATATATATATATATATATATATATATATATATATATATATAAAATGCACTAATTAAAATTCTACTTATAATAATAATAGAAGAGAAATCAGTAGAGAAAATGGATCAGAGAAGGGGAAGGAAAGGGAAGGTATTAGGAAAAGAGATTGAGCAAATAATGTTATGTTCATGTATGATTATGATGTAATAAATACTATTATTGTATATGATTATAACACAACAATGACAATAAATTTAATTTCTTAATAGAGTAGAGGTGTTACAGATATAGTATATTGGTAGAGCACTTACATACCATGTGTAAGTCCCAAAATTTGATTATCAGGACCGCAAAATAAATAAATTTTAAAGAGAACAAAAAATGTATAAAGTTCCCATATACTTCCTCTCCTTGCCTCCTAGCAGTTTTTCCTATTATTAACATCTTCAATTAGTGTGGTACATTTTTAATATTGATGAACCAATATTGACATGTATACATTATTATTAACTAAAGTCCATAGCTCACATTAGGCTATTTCTTCTTTTTTTGGTTTTGTAAGTTTTGAAAAATGTGTAATATCATTTATCTGCTATTACAGTATAATGCAGAATAGTTTCTCTGTGCTTCTTCTATTCATCCCTTTATCCTTCTCTCTCCCACTGATATTTTTAGTGTTTTTATAGTTTTGCATTTTTAAGAATTTCATATAGAAAGAGAATAAGGAGGAGAATGGAAGGATGAAGAGGAAGAGAAAGAGGAGGAGGATGTAAGAAAAATATATTTTAAGGGGACATCTATATGGCCTTATTTCATACTATGTAGGGCACATACTCTTCTGCCAATGTAATAGAATGGCCTCAATACAAACCTATTCTGAATCCCAAACCCATAAGATTTTTATACCTTGAGGTTCATCCTGTCATATTATAGCATATTACAGGATCATTTTATGGCTGCATGATATCCCCTTGATATATAGATCACATTTTATTTATGAATATTTAAGTAAGTTCCATATCTTAGCTTTTGTGAATAAATACTACAATGAACATGAATGTGCAAATATTTCTTCAAGATCTTTCTTTGAATTACTTTGGAGATATATCCAGAAGTAGAATTAAAGAATCATTTTATTTTTAATTTTTAGGAGCCTACTGATGCTTTCCACAGTGACTACAACAAGATGATTTTTCATTATGCTGAAGGGCCAAAGCAACAGGACAAGAAGCATTAGATGTCAACAAGGGAGATATGTAGAATCTCTATTCTGAGATATTAGTCATTCTGGAGTGGCTTGGACCTGGACATCCTGAGTGAAAGAAAGTTTGATCAAGGTATCACAATGGACTAGACCACAGTTTTTTAGGGGGGATTCCTCTTAGGGCATATCTCTCATTGTCATTTGACATGGCTAAAAGAAGGGGCTAAAGAGGAGGCATCTTTGTATTCCTATTGCTCAGGCTTTAAACACAATTCTAAGCTCATACACACAATTCTATATGGATTTGGCATGCTTAGAAATCTGTTATCTAATAAGCTAAGTTTTGTTGTTAGCATGTTAGAATTAGAAGTGTTCTAAAAGGCCTATCTACTCCTATTCTTAATATAATAAATAGATAAACCAAGACTTACATAATGTAAAGAAATTAGCAAGTGTTACTAACAAAATCAATAGCAAAGCTAGGAAAAGAACCCACCAATCCTAATTTCAGGTCATTTCCCTTTTCTATACAGGATATTATCCATAGAAAGCATACTATCCATAGAAAGCCAATGTGGGGAAGTCTATTAGAACTATCCAATTTAATCCCCATTTCCCAGATGAAGAGAAAAGTTCAGAGACGGGGACTGTCATACCTAAATTCACTCGACAAATAATAGATAGGTTTCAAAACTTGGTAATAGACATCAAATTGGAGATCATTCCTTGTTTTTAGTTTTGTTTGTTTGTTTTGATCCCTATTCCTCTATCTCTAGCTACTCCACAGCTAGGATCTTTCATCAATTATTTAATGGATCTCAACAATGCCTTTTTCCCTGAAGATGCATTCACACTTCATTTATAAATGTCCTAGTAGACAGCTTATTCCAATTCCCTGTTTTGAGAGTCTTTCTCCTCATACAAGGGCCTGAGCTTATTCAAAAAAGAATGAGTGAAGTTATGCATGCATGATCCAGAAATGAGCATCTGTAGAAATAACTTGTTCCTCAAGTGATGAGTTGGCTGAATGCAGAAAGACACTTATTTTCAATCTATTTCTTCATGGTGGGTAGTTATATACTGAAAACTGCTGACTCTAGAGAGAGAAATAAGTCTAGGAAAAGTTGAAGTCCACTAAACCAGTTACATATAACCTACGCATCTCTTGATCTAGCTTTCCTTTCCTCCTCCTTTTCTATTTTCTGCCATCCCTCTCTACCTACTTTCCTTTATCTCCTGCTTCCACACACACTTTTGAGCTTCACAGGGATACACATAGCCTGTTTTGGAAGGAATCTCTCTGTCATCTGTGATATAATGTTATAATACTTTCTGGGTTAAACATAATAATAAAAATGTATATCACTGAATGTTTCCCAATAATGATTTAAGTTAAGCCTGCCTTTTTCCACATGGAAATTTTAATAGATTCTGGAACCATATGCATATAGCATATGAGTAAAATAAGAAAAATGGAGAAAGGGGAAAAAAGAAAGGGAAGAAATAAGATTCATCCATTGATGAAGTTAATAAGTAAAACACAAGCTGTGATATGCTATAAATTTGCTAGAGGTTGATCATAGATTGGACCCTGAACTTCCTAGCAGAAAATGCAAACAGGGAAAACATAAAAAATGATACAAAGTTTATCTTCCATAAAATAAAAGCGATCCATTTGCTCAAGAAAACATCTCTTCCAAGTGCTGAGAACTGAGAGAAACTCCGCTTAGCCCACATTTCTCAGTAAATTTGATTCAGGGTTCAAATAATTTTCATGGGAGAAAAGAAAGGGAATCTCAGCCTGTTTCCCTAAGTTTATATCCATTTAAATGACAGGAACAGAATCATCACTGTGGAAGTTATTTAAGTAACAGGTGAGTCAGACTTGCTAACACAACATATCACAATAATGACTAAACCTATCAACGATAATTTCTCTACACTATACTTAAAATAACTAATTAAATCAATCTGTAAACCGTGAAATGCATCCTATTAGAACCATATCAGCATGGTCTAATTTATATCCCACCATCTCAAAGTCAAAAGCTCATGACTTTTTTTTGTTGTTGTTGAATACCATTATACCTGTCTGAAATATCCCTGTTCATAGTTTCTCACAGCCTAACAGGCACCATGAGTCAGGCCACATTTCTTTCTATTGTCCCCACCCACCTGAACCCCTTCCTTAATCAGAAAGAAGCTCTTGGCCTTGACATTTTCATGATCAAGCTGAATGTAGCCAAGAAGCAGAAGCAAAAAAGGAGGAGGAGGAAGAAGAGGAAAAACAAGCTTCCCAAGTAAATTAGTTTTAACCTTTCAGTTTAAATGGAGAAAATGCATTCAGCTTATGATTTCAAAATAAGAGCTCTAAGTCTCTCAACTCCTCCAGTCTAATCAAGTTTTATACCTTACTTCTCTATAAAGCTTCTTCTAGCCCAAACCCCCCACCCAATTCCATATTGGACAGACAAGGAACCAGAAGAAGGAGAGCTCTACTTTTCTCTTCTTTCCTATTTTACTCAACAGTTCAGATCTCTTTCTCTGACCTGGTAGATCTTTGTCATAGTCTCTCCACTTGTCAGTGACCTTCCTTCCTGTTTATCCTTTTCTACACCCAGTCCATTGATAGAAAAATAGTTCTGTCTCCACATTGTACTCCCTCTGCCCATAATTTATAACCCAGATGCTTCACACCAAAGCATAGTAAATTATCATTTGAAATATCTGGAGAATCAAGTGGCATTAACTCAATTGTTTTCTGTTCCATAGCATAGTCCAGGTACCATGTAGCACCAGCTCTTTTCCCTATAAATAAATATGTTTAAGAAGAAACATTTCAGCCTTGCTGGTTTTAAGAAACAATTACCTCTCAGGTTACCAAATATATTTCTCAGTGCAAAAACTCATCCACAATCCTGATTAATTCAGGCATTCACATTCAATCAAGGCAAAGACTTGGACAAGGTAAATGCCTGGACACTTGAGCATTTAAAATCTTAGCAAAGGTCAAAAACTGTTTTGGACATGGTGGCACATAACTGTAATCCCAGTACTCTAGAATCTGAAGCAGGAGGATTACAAGTTCAAAGTCAACCTCAACAACTTAGCAAGATCCTGTCTCAAAATGAAAAATATTTTTACAAAGGGCTGGGGATGTGACTCAGTGGTTAAGAGCCCATGGGTTCTTAATCTCTGGAACAATGAAAACAAAAACAAAAAACTTCTATAATTGCATCCATTAGTCTTTTCTTTCCCAAGTAAAAATTATGAGATGTAGAATGATGTACAAAGTAGTTAAGCATATTTGTGGAGTGAAAACTAGACTGTAAGTTTTGTGAGGGAAGAAACTATGCCTGTGTTGTTTACTACTAATTTCCCAGAGTCAAGAACAGTATATGGAAAATAGGAAGTTCTCAATAAATATTTCTTGAATGGAAGAATAAATTAATAACCCTGAAAGTTAAGCAGCATTGATTCCATCATTTCACAAATGAAGAAAATGAGGCATAGAGAGATTGGCATTGTTTGAATAAATAATATATTTTATTTCCAAATAACCTTGCATCTTCTAGTATTTATTTTGCCTATTCCATTTCTGAACAGTTTCCAACATGAATGCATATTTTGAATATCTTCAAAATTTTCATAATCTAATTAGATTAATATGACTTAAATCCCAAGTTGTAGACCATACATTGTGTTGTGTTTTGATATACACTATTTCACTCAAAAGGTCATAAGAACCCTGTGAAGCAGGTGTGATTTTCTCCATTTTAAAGATGAGAAAACCAAATATCAGAGAGGTAGTTAAATTTGTGAGAGGTCACCTAGTGGGATTTTACCCAAGGTCACAGAGGGGCAGGCTAACAGACTTTCAGGTCATAAAGAGACTAAAGAAAAAGAAATCTCCAAATTGTATAGGAAGAAATCCCTGCAAAATAGTTTGATTTCTATGAAATTATTTTTTCTACCCTATATACTTCCCCAGGGTCTCCCAGACTAGTGAAGGAGAGAAACAAGGCCAAAGGCATTTATAGTATTAGACAACAAGTGTTTAGCACAGACAGAAATATGAGGGACATGAGAAAAGAATAGGGAACCCTTTAGATGACAAGCATGAATCAGGAGAATGTCACAAATGGCTTCCAAGAGTGTCTTCTCTTATGCATTCTTGACTTCCTATGCGAGTCATTATTTGTATTGTTCATCAAATATTTATAGCTCTTTTCCTTTCCAGAAACAGACTCTTCCTTTGAAATTAGTGTAATTTGTGTCTTGATTGGTCTATAAGAAGAAGGTTTAAGGGTCAATGAGAGATTTTGACAAAACTCCAGCCTGAGTGAACATGGAAGCATGTGTTGAGACGAACTGTCCATCATCTTGGCTTAAGTGCCTACAATAAGCCTAACCCTCTGCCAAATCACATTGGACATAGAGCATGAGCAAGAAATAGCCTTTGTGTTAAGCTACTAAAATTTTGGAGGTTGTTTTATTACTTCAGGATAGCTTAGCCCTTAAGGATCATGACACCATCAGTAGAAAAATTACTTTATTGATTGTATTAACATATCTGTCTCCTCATGAGATGGTGAGTTTGGATTTGGAGACATTGTTCATGTTACTATTTCCTTGCCTAATTGTATTAGCAATTGTGTAGCATATAAATAGCAGATAGATGGTGCCTGACAACTATTCAACCTTGGACTGATGCCACTCTTGTTATTAATTATTGTGGCCAAGTATTACTGTTTCAGAATAACTTATATGATCCTCATTTTTGCCTTTGGAAGGTTCCCCTGGCTTCAGTCTCTTTGATTATACCCAATAGTTTACTATGGCATGCATATTCCTATTATAATACTCTGCTATTCCCATTGCAGCACTCTTCTATTCCCAAATAAATGCCTTTAATCTTTGGGAGAAAAGAGTCGATAGATGAGTGATAGTAATGTAGGAACAAAGCCTTAGAAGATGAGTTCACCCAGTGAAGATAAAGGGGAGATAAAGGGGATGTGGTCCAAGTAGAAGACTCAACATGAATAAATAATAAGAAAATATTCTTATATATTACTGTGGACCAGAATTATTCTAAGTACTGTAGATAATTTAACTCATTTAATCTTCAAAACAACCTTGTATCAGTCAGAGTTTTCAGAGAAACAAATGTATTTTAAGGACTTGTCTCATGCAATTGCAAGAGCTGGCAAGTGCAAATTCTGAAAGGCAGGCTGGCATAATGGAGATTCAGGGAAGAGTTGCACGTTACAGATTTAAGTATGAAGGCAATCTGGAAGCAGAATTTCTTCTTTCTCTTCACCTCTTCTTTTCATTCCTTCAACTTGTTGGATGAGGCCCACCCATACATAAAGGATAATCTACTTTGCTCAATGTCCAATGATTTAAATGTTAATCAGACCTAAAAATATTTTCACAGCAACATCTAAACTTGTATTTTACCAAAAACTATGTGCCAAAAACTAGTTGAGATCACATTATTATAAGCCCTATAAGCAGGCACTCTTATTTGCCCCAATTGATAAGAAAAATGAAGCACAAAAAGTTCAAGCAATTTGTACAAAATTCACACAGCTAGGAAATGGAAGAACTGGGTTCAAACTCAGACTGATTGTATAATCCATGTATTAAATCATTATGGTTTACTGCTCTGCTCACGGAATCTTGTGTAATTAACTAATTGTCATAAATCATATAAAATGTGCTAGGAAAGTATTCCTTTGTGGAGCTAAAATATATAATACAAAATCTGACTAGTCATATCAACTAGACATACAATGAGACATCAAAATCAACAATTCTAAAATGTAATTAACATTCTCCTTACCACTGCTACTCCCTTTATGTCCAACATCCCTAATCTAAATAAATGGGGAAACCTAGGAATTATGTACTGAATCCTCCCTGTTCCTCACCTTGCCCCACATCCAATCAATCACAAAGTCCTCATCAGTTTTATTTCCTAGATATAGTTTTATTTCATCCACTTATTTATATTTCAACTGCTACTACCCTGATCCAAGCTACCATTGTTTACAACCTGTGTTACTACAATAGCAATATGATTTTATTCAACCAACAAATTTATTAAAACTTACATCATGCCAGACACTATAACTCATAAGTAGTCTCTTGATCTTAATCTTTTTTTAAATTTTTATTTTTAGTTGTTGATAGTCCCTTACTTATTTATATGTGGTGCTGAGAATTGAACCCAGTGCTTCACACATGCCAGGCAAGTGCTCTGCCAGTGAGCCACAGTCCCAGCCCTCTTGATCATAATCTTACTCCTTACCAGATCTAGTCTCCACAATGCTATCAGAATTATCTTTAAAACCCTTTAATTACCCTTTAGATAAAGTTTCAAAGCCTTAAGATGATCCAAAAACTCTGTATGGTTTAGGCACTGTTTTCGTTTTCAGCCTCATTTTCTGCCACTCTTCTCCATTGCTCAGTTTTCTGTGTGCCAAGTTTGTATTACTCAAATACACCAAGCTTGCTCTACATTGGGGCCTTTGCATTTGTTATTCCTTCTGCCCTTCATCCCTAAACACACACACACACACACACACACACACACACACACACACACACACACACACATTATCATCACCATATTCATTCTTAGCTGATTAACTTTCCTTCATGTTTGCTAATTAGTACTTCCTCAAGTAACCTCCCATTGAACGTGCAGAATAGGTTGGATTCCCCATTAATGTAATCCTATAACATCCTGCTAGTCTATGTAATAACTCTCATCACACATAAAAGCATTTTATTTTAGTATACCTTTACTATTGCAGTCTTTTAAGACAAATATAATATTTTTCTTATTCCCCCACTTGATCTCCAACATCAAAAGCTGTGCCTGGCACAGAGAAGGCACATGATGAATCTTGTAGAATGAATGAATGGTCTTCTTCCACAGTGTGGTCTATGATATCTATTGTTTAATTCATTCTGAGACACCCCACCTTCCACTTCAGTGATCTGGATCTTGCATCTTTCAGCAAATTTCACAACAGGCTAAGCCCCAGGAATATTTCTCCTCATTGGCCCTGAAGTTTCAGTCCATATGACACCATCATCCTTATTGTAGTATTTACCTCTTGGCTTAGGAAAGCAGTATGACATAACATACTCAATCCAGACTTCCTAGGGTTTGAATCCTAGTCATAGTCTTACCAAGTCTTTCCTTGAATTTATTACAAAGAGTTAATATATGTCAAGTACTTATTACAGTTCTGGGACTATATCAACTATTCAAAGTATTTGCTGATATATGACAGCAAATTTCATGTCTCAGGACCATAATTCCTTTTCAGGCATCTACTATGCAATGAGCTACATGGTTCTCCATATGATCAGGTCCTAGGTATGCACACAATTTCAGACTCTCTCTATAACTTTCCAGGATTCTTCCTGGATGTCACTAGAAAATGCACGATAGTGAGTTCAAGTTTACCCCAAAACCACTGCACCAAAACTGGATTTATAGCACGTGCTCCCCCTTGATCAACAGAATTTCCCAAAGATAGACCCATTGTAGACCTTCTGGCTTTGACAGCCCACTATTATGTCTTATTTATTCAACAGAAATTTATTGTGCAGCCATTCTAGGTCTAGTATGCATGGATTATCCCTATTGTCATAGTCTATAGTCTAGTGAGGGAAGCAGAGTGTAAACACATTAACAAGTAAATAAAGCATTAAAGTTATGACAACTGGTATAAACAAAATGAAATGGGGTAAATGAATAGAGTTATAGTAAAGACAAAGTTAAAAGAAGTGTACAAAGGAGGACCTATCTGAAGAAGTGACATTTCAGCTGAGGCTAAAAGATAAAAAGAATGAGTCATGGAAGACCAGGCATCACAGATATAATGAAGAGCAACTCTAAAGAACAATCTTTGACTATTTGAGGGACAGAAACCTGAGTATCACTGGTGGCTAATGATAGAAACAGAAAGAAAAAAAGAGACAGACACAGAAAGAATGATAGGAGATATGACTGGAGAAATATAAAGGAGTCAGATTACATAGGGCTCCTAGGCTATGGTCATCTTAGTTCTCCATTTTCCCATATAGTAACCACTCCTTCCATGTTGCTATTGAGCACCTGACATATGGCTAACCCAAATACAATTTTGATTTGTGCAAAAAACAGAATGTAAATTATTTAATTCATATTTTTAAGTATCAATGACAAATCCACATGGTATTTTTATATTTTTGATTAGAATATCACTAAAATAAATTTCACCTGCTTCTTTTTACATCTTCAAGTATGGCTACTAGAAAATTCTAAACTACACATGTGATTTTTATTTGTGCCTCACATATTTTATTTGGTGTCATAAATTTTATTGGTTCTAAGTTAAATTGAAGGACATTGGAAGATATTCAAGAAGGGAAGTGATATTGTAAAATTTATGCTTTAAAAACACCACTGACTAGATGGTTAAAGAAGAAGGCAAGAGTAGGCACAGGAAGCTATTACAGGAAAGAGAGATGATGGTGTCTTGAACTGAGGAAGGAGCAGTATACATGAAAAACTAGCCAGGAATCTATTGAACATAAAGAGGACTTACTAATAGATTGGAGGTGAGAATGGGACAAAACTAATGATAAATATCTCTCAGTCATTTAAGTTATTATGTGAAGCATTTGGTACAATCAATGTCTCTATTTTAAAAGAAAAAAAAAAAAAAAACCACTCCACATCATGTGCAACCACAAGAATGTTATTCAAAATAGAAAAATTTATACTCCATTTAAGTATAATATGTCAAAATACACTCCACTGTCATGTCTATCTAAAATAAATTTAAAAAGAAAGAAAAGCAGGAAATCAAAATTCAAAACAATTCATTATCTATCTAGTTCAAAAAGCAGAATTCTTAAGTTATCTGCTGTTTTAGTTAACTTTTTGTCCCTGTGACCAAAATACCCAACAAGAACAACTTAGAAGAAGAAGAGTTTATTTGGGGCTCAGCATTTCAGAGATCTCACTCCATAGATGGCTGATTCTGCTGTTTGGGGCCTAAAATGATGCAGCACATGGAGGAAGGGTCCAGAAGAAGAAAGCTTCTCAGCGCATGGCTGGGTCAGGAAGAAGAGAGAGAGAGAGGGAGAGGTGGCAGGAGGGAGGGCAACGGCTGCAGAATGATGGGGATACTACAGAGTTAACAACTCTTCTTTTATGGCATAAGCCCAATGACCCACCTCCTCCAGTCATGCCGCATCTGCCAACAGTTACCACGCTGTCAGTCCATTCAAACTAGGAAAGACTAATTAGGTTACAGCTCTGATAGTCCAATCTTTACATCTGAAAATTTCTGTGTTAACACAGGAGTTTTGGGGGGAACATTTCACATCTAACACATGCTATACACTAATTGCAAAATCTCCTCCCAAACTTCTATTACTGTCATTCCTAGGCTTCAGGTTCCTACACCTATTTCCCTCTTTTCCCATTCCTCTCTGCTCATTCATGAGGACTCAAAGTCAACTATACCCAAGCGCCACCCCCAACGTTATTATCTGAGGATGAAAATATCTACCACCAGAGAAAGGTCTATCACCATGGGGCGTGGTAATGATTTTTATTCCTTAACCAAGACCTGCCCAGTAAAACCAGGGTTATGCAGAGGATCTCTCTTCACAGAGTTACAATGACTGCTTCTGTCAACAGTCAACCATTGAACATCCAGAAACACAAACATAGAACATCCAGTAAAATAAAAAAGAATAAATAAATAAATATAAATTTTAAAAGCAAATAAAGAATAGAAAAGAAAGTCTAGAGCTTTCTGGCTTATTAGAGGTAGAGTTGACCTCTGGGCAATTCAGAACACCAGTTTGATAGTTATTGAGCATCTGAAAATGTTGAAGCAGACTATTCCTGACCTCAAGAAACTCAGTGCCTGAGGTGATGAATGAATACCCATAAATTTAAAAAAAAAAACTCACACTGGCATATTCTGAGATGGGTGGGATGATGTTGTGCATAGGAAGACAAAAGAGAGGTTTCCAACAGCCAAGCCATGAAATCAGGTGATACATGTCTTCCATGTCTGATCACTGGTCTCTGCCATAATTTCTGAGAAGATATGTTAATGCCTTGAATAGGACTTGGAGTTCCACAGGACAGGGCCCTGTATACTTTGGTCTAGTGCTCATCTCTACTGATTCTCCTGAAGATGTGTGTTTCATTCATCATTGAGTTCTTGTTTAGCTCTGCAGACTACCTCTTAAAGGACTCATTGCTTCACCTTGTAATTCCTGTCCCTTAGCCCTATCTCCAGTACCTCCAGTCCTATGTTGTTTTATGCCACCTAAGGGATTAAATTTCCTCCATGAGCCAACAGCTGGATGTGTGTTGATGTCACTAACATTCTTAAAGTGTTATAAAGATTAACACATAGAAAAATACAATTTGCCTATCAGAAATTCAAAATATAATAAATATTGGATATAATTAATACTTATAAAGCATACTATTACATTTTTTCCAAACTAAGCTCTTTGATTACAAGAATCATGCATTTCTTATGTATCTTAGCATTCCTTCATACTTATCACAATCCCTCTAGTCCAAAACCATACCCTATTTTCCACTGTGCAGCAAATAAATGTTTCTTGAGTGACTTCCCTTTGCCCTCTTAAAACATTGAGGAGATCTGGGGAGATTATTTGGATGACTCAGTTATCACTAATAAGCTGTTCAAAAGTAATCATAGATATGCTCAAAGATGTATAGAAGACTGTGTTCATCCTGTTAGTATGTATAATAACAAAAATGAAAGCAATTTAAATGGTAAAAAGGAAATTGGTTAAATAAAATATGATATATCCATGCAGGGTAATACTATCAGGTACTGAAAATGATGTAGTATTGAAAAGAAGAGTTAATAGTCAAAATCAATCATATTAAGTGAGGAAAGTAAATTACAAAATAGTGTCTATATAAAAATTTGTAATGAGAAATCAACTAGTATTTGTTGAATGACTATATATTCAAATGCATAGGGAATATAACACTATTAAAAAATAAGAGAAATCCTTGCATTTACAAGACACTAAAAGGATATACACTGAACATTATGATTTTTGTAATTTAGTGTTGTTGGCTCATGGATGATTATAACTTTATTCTAATTATTTTCTATTTATCAACATTTGTACAATTAGAATACATTAATTCTGTAATCATAAAGAGAGATAGCATTTGAACAAATGGTTTTCTTGTCTTTTAGTACACATTTCTGTGTCAAGCAGAAAATTCAGACTCACTCCATTGACCTTAGAGCTGAATTCCTGACTTTGAATTTGGGTTGTTGATGATGATGGTGTTTCTCTAACTGACAAGCATTTTTCAAAGTGAAGGCTAAACCATAATTTCTCCCCTTCACCCTTTACCCACTTGGTTTATTCAAAGTTCTATTCAATATCAGCTCAAACAAAAGATATCAGGAAACAGTAAGTAACTGTTACCAGATTCTTTTTTGTGTGTCCTGGAGAAGTCATAGTGGTGATTATAGGATATGTTGTCAGCTTTTCATCCCTGTGACAAAGTACCTGAGGAAAAAAATAGAGGGCCAAAGATTTATTTTGGCCCACAGTTTCAGAGGATTTAGTCCATAGTTATGTGGATTTGCAATGAGGCAGAAAGTTGTGGCAGAGAGCGAGTAGCAGAAAAAAGATGTTCACTTTGTGGTGGCCAGGAGGAAGGAGAGATACAGAGAGAGAAAGAAAGAGAAAGGGGCTGAACACAAAATAAACCCTTCAAAGGCATGCTACAAATTACCTACTTCCTCCAACTAGACCCTGCTCCCTAAATTATCCCACTGACTCTGAGTAGTGCCACCAGCTAAGGACCAAGCCTTCAACGCATGAGACCTAGGGTAGAGCATTCAAATCCAAATATGGCATAGGGTTATTATGAACTTTTTAATGAAATTCAAAATACCAAGAAACATAATTTGAGTTCTAATCAATATACATTTCAAGACTTTCAAATGTGGGAAGACAAGGACAGAAAGTAACAGTGGTCCATCCTAATCCTAGCCTGATAAGGTCAACTCTTTGACTTTAATTTCAGTGGCCATACTGCTACTTTAATTCAGTTCCCCAAAATATACCCATTGACTAGACTTCTAAATTAACAAGATCATCCTAGGGTATTTCTGCATTAAAACTTTAATCACCTGGCTAATTACTTCAACCATTATCTTACCAACACCTTAACTCCCTTTTTTTTTTATCTATCCTTGCCATTTACCAAGAAAACCCTCACCTCAGATCACTGTATCTCCCTTCTCTAATATTAAACTCAGACTACTTACAACTTCTACAGAATCACTTATTTACATATTGGGGATGCTACAAATTAATGGCCATTAACCTTAACTGGACTCTAGGCAATATACAGAAATACTTTCTACTTTTCCCTAGGCAGCTCTCCTTAGTTCCCAATAACTGCTATTTTAAGCTTCATGTAGAAAATACAGACCATTAATCAAAATTCCTTCTTTCTCCACCCAAAACTTACATGTATCCTCCCACATCTTTAGATTTTCTCACCTAATTTATTGAAAGAGATAATCATTTTCTGCAAAAGCTAACTTTACTTTCTTTTTATGGCCCCTACAATGACTTAAAGTATTTATGTAACTTCTTTTGGTCTCTCTAATTTACCTGTAAGTTCTATGAGAGCATAGTGTGTTTTTTATCAAATTATCTCTAGCACTTATCCCAGTAACATGTGTCTGATAAAAACATATTGAATGAATGTGTATCTATTAGCATTCTTTTTTTATTGTTTTAGTTGTAGATGGAAAAAAATATCTTTATTTATTTATTCATTTATTTTTATGTGGTGCTGAGGGTGGAACCCAGGGTCTCACACCTGCAAGGCAAGTGCTCTACCACTGAGCCCAGCCCCAGCCCTCTATTAGCATTCTTATTTGCAGGCACCAAAATCTGTCTCTAGTTTACTTAAGTAAAATGCAAACTATTGGAAAGCTTTTGAAAGTGGCATTGGGGCCTCAGAGAATTGACCAGATTTTGGAATAGAGACAAGTCCAGAATGTCAAGAAGCAGACTTTACCACAATATTCTCAAAATTCAATCAAGTTGGATCAAAGAGTCACTGCTACTAATTCTATGATTGAAGTTATGGAGGATAACCAACTGCTTGCTTCAATTTTTGGTCTCTTGATAAATATTTAAAATACCAAGAGACAGCATGTTGTTGACAGAGTTTGAATTAACATTCTACACTCTGGATGCATAGGGGCAGAAAAAGAAAAACTGGTTCTTTTTTACTCCATAATGTTAGGCAAGCCCTCAAAAATCCTCCTATCAAAACTATTATGGTGATTAATTTTATAACCCCTTGATTGGTATAGAGGATGCAAAGATATTTGGTCAAATATTATTTTTATTATGTCTATAATGTTGTTCTGAATGAGATTAATATTTGACATAGTAGATGAGGTATAAAGCAAGTTGTACTCTCCAATGCAAGTGAGCCTCTTCCAACCAGCTAAAGGCCTGACTAAACAAAAGAGGCAATTTGCTCTCTCTACCTGTTTTCCAGCTAGGATATCATTCTTATCCTGTATGTGGAATGGAACTTCCACAAGTAGTTTTCTTGATTTTTTAGGCCTCCAGATTTGGACTGGATTGAAACTATACCATTAGCATTCTTGGGTCTTTCTCTCCCTCCTTCCCTGTCTCATATATAATCATAAATATAATAAATACAGATATAGATATAATTATAGATGACATAGATAAAGGTTTAGGTATATCCTGACTTCCACAGGGCAAGATTACAGCTGCAATGTGGGGATTGTGATGTTGAATAATATAGAGAGGAAGATACCCAGTTGTTCATATAGGGCCAAAGGTGTCAGGCATCAAGGAAAGAACTGGTCTGATGGGAACATAGGCCCCCAGATAGTACCATACACCACACCAAAAAAATAGAATTTATGAAAAGAAGATAATTTCATAACCTCCTAGATATTGTGTCTGGCTGAGTCCACTGATGTTCTACTGACCTTGGTCTAGGCTGGATCAAAATTTGGCAAAGTCAAACTTTAAGGTAACAGGCTGCTGTCCTTATTGTTTGGCTCTGCCTAGCCCAGTGAATCTAGTTTGTGAGTATGGAGTTAGCTTTGATATTCAGAAATCTCATGTGTCTGGAGGAAGTCAACTAGATCTCAGCTTTCCAGAACTTTAAGACCTTGATATTTAGATTATCAATCTCTATACTGTATCTCTATATTGTTCATAAGGATGACTATGTAAATGTCATAATTATTTTATGGTATTAAAATGTGGCTATATTTCTGAGCCTTATGATTATCCTTCCTGTCCCTAGCATTTAGTATGTTAGTAGACTAGAGAAAACAGGAACTATTATGACCTTTGGAATATAAGAAGCTCATGTGAATTTAAAATTTTGGCCTCCATCACTGAATAGACTAATGCATTTATATACCAATAAATCATCATTAGAAAACAAATGAATTTTTGCCTGAATAGAGTACAACTATAACTGGACTTTTTCAAAAATCTGTTAGCAATAAAATACATTAATTGGGGTCTGAGCCTTCTCAACAAGTAAGCAGGTGTTTGAGTACATATATACTGTATATACTCCAATGACCTATACAGCAATAAATCATTCTGTCAGCTATTCAGTAACATTCAAGTCTTGCTCTCTTAATCCTTAGTTGCCTACGTAGTTTCAAGCATAAATTGCATAGGTCTGAAAAAAATCAAAATCCCTAACTATGCCCAACATAGCAACCAGTCATATTCTAGTCAATTTTACCCCACATTATTCAAACATTCTCTGATATGGCTCAGAAGGACCTCAGTGTTTATTATTTACAGGTGACTTTAAAAGTGTGTAGCTCAACTGATTTATCATGATGTACAAATTTTATGTATCTTTTTGCTGATGCATTCAGAACTTCAATAAAAATCCTCTGATCTTTAATCAGCATTGACCAAGACAAATCACAGTGGTAGTATATAATAGCTATTTGACAGTTGGCTGATTTTAGCCAAAGTGAGAAAGAAGTTCTTATTAGCATTTTATATTTATACAGAGTGAACAAAACCATTGTCCTTGGGGCTACGTTAACAATTGACATTGAAAGTCGACCTGAAAGGATAATAGTGACTACTAGAGATTGGAAAGGGTGTGGGCAGGCATATAAAAGGATGTTGGATTTTATCAATGCACTCTATATGCATATATGAAAATATCACACTGAAACTCATTAGTAGGTAAAATTACTAAGTGTTAATCAAAAATAAAAGATAAAATGGTAACATTGAAAAATAAAATCAAATTCTGGTGATAGAAGAATAGTGGATACATCTAGGGGAATATAGAGACAGGGAATGAAGTAACCTTCTTAGGTCCTGGAAATAATCAACATGCTGATCTGGGTAGTGATAGTATGAGTACATACAAAGATTCATTTTGCTATGCTCTTAACATTCAAATATCTTATTTTTTCTTTTTAAATTTGTTTTAATTAGTTACACATGACAGTATCAAATATCTTATTGCATGTAAGTTATACCTCAGTAAAAATTATTTTTAGATAGTACATTAGATGTGGGGATATATAGATCAGTGGTATAGTACTTGCCTAGCATGCACAAAATCCTAGGTTCAATCCCCAGCACCACAAAAAAGTACAATAAAATACATACAGCAACAAAAATTTATGTTTTCTATACTTAAACCTCTTTGGCATAACTTTGCTGGGATTCAACAATATGATATTTAAAATATTTCTGCATTCTCAGGCTTTGCCTGAAAGTATGCCAGGACTTAACTCTAGTTCTTATATTCAACAGCTTTTGTAAGTTGAAGATATTACAGTTAATCATGCTTCATCATGTAATTGATATAGTAACTACTTGGCTTTTAGGACTAAATTGAGCTGCTGATTTGTTTGTGTACCCTCTAACCATTTAATTCAGATGGATAAAAAATCTATTGTGAGAAATACAAAGAAGAAGCAAATAAAAGTTTCAAATGGCCACTCAGAATCTTTTCCAATGCAATTACTTCTTTGCATAAAATCATTTAAAATGAAATAAAAGAACTATCTAACATAATCATTGTAAAATACCATAGCATGGGTACAAATTTTTCTAAAATGTGCTTTCTTTTTCTAATTTTCATCACTATATCTACAACAAAATTGTCTTCATCCAAATTAAAAATAATTTTAAAATTATTTAAGGAGCTGCGTCAAAAATATTTAATAGAGGTAGAAGTATACAACATAGATTTACAAAAGCCGAAAAATATTGAAGTTGCAAAACTTCCTGGTGATTTTGCTAATGGCAAATCATACCAAATATTTTTAACTTGCTTAAATTTTAACATACGTTTGTATTGACAAAATATTATTGCTGGGTTTTTTTTTTTTTTTGGTATGTATTTGTATGTTTTATATTAGACCTAAGGCTTGAAGTTTGCTTATATACAAGTATGTATTAACTAAAAGAATATGATTGTGCTATTAAATAAATGAGCATACCTTCAATAAAAAAACAAGTTATTGATGCATGTGAGGTTATAAGAACACTTACAGTAGGACTATTTTTATAAAATAGATATGCCTTTGCCCATGAAGAGGCTTTTATTTAACAGATATTATCATGATCATATTTGCTATGATTTGCTCTATATATTTGGAATTGTAATGTCCCCCACAGGCCCATGTCTTAAATGCTTGATCACCAGTTTCTAGAACTATGGGAAGATGGTGGAACTTTTAGAAAGTAAGGTCTAGTGGAAGGTAATTGGGATATTCCCTTGAAGAATATATTGGGATGCTTGTCTCTGATCTTTCTTTCTTCTTTCTAGTTGCAATAATTGCTTTATTTTACCACATACACCCAACCATTGTGTACTGCCTCATGACAGACCCAAAAGCAATGGATCTGTTGACCATGTACTGAAACCTCTAAAATTGTGGGCCTAAATACCCTTTTCCTCCTTATAAATTGTTTCTCAGGTATTTTGCCTCTGTCACAGAAATTTGATTACCACAGATCAGATATGGTTGGGGTATCCCTTCCAGGGTCCATGTGTTAACAACTTGTTATGGTTTGGATGTGAGGTGTCCCCAAAAGCTCATGTGTTAGACAAAACAAGAGGGTTTAGATAAATGTTTGGGTTATGAGAGTTTAACCCAATCAGTGAATTAATCTCCTGACAGGGATTAGCTGAGTACTAACTGAAGGTGAGTAGGGAGTGGCAGGAGGTGGTGGGTCCCTGTGGGAGTGCCTTTGGGTTATATATTTTGTATTTGGCAAGTAGAGTCAGAGTGTCTCTCTCTCTCTCTCTCTCTCTCTCTCTCTCTCTCTCTCTCTCTCTCTCTCTCTCTCTCTCTCTCTCTCTCTCTCTCTCTCTCTCTCTCTCTCTCTCTCTTTCCTAATTATCATGTGAGTGACTTCCCTCTGCCACACTCTTCCACCATGATATTCTGCCTCACCTTACTCCCAAGGAATGGAAATTGCTGTCTATGGATTGAGACCTCTGCAACTGTGAGCCCCAAATAAACTTTTATTCCTTAAAATTGTTCTTGTCAGGTCTTTTGGTCACAACAATGAAGAAGCTCACTAAAGCAAGCCTTGTTCTAGGATGGCAGTAGAGGTAGGGCCTCATAGTAGGTCTTTCAGTCTTACTGGAGACCCTGTCCTCAGAAATGTTTAATGTAGCACATGATAGAACCAAAAGCAATGGGTCAACTGACCATGTACTGAAACCTCTAAAATTGTGGGCCTAAATACCCTTTTCCTCCTTATAAGTTGTTTTTCAGGTATTTTGCCCCTTTGAAGTTCTTACAAGAGGGTGATGGAAAAAGAGCAAGCATTAAATATTTCTCTCTACCCCCTCCCATTACTGTTTTGAGATGTGATCCTTCTTCTGCATACACTGCACCATCCACCATCTGTCATAGAGTCCTTGCCACAGCCTGCACCATATTGTTTGGACTTTAAGCCTGAAAAACGGTGAGCTAAATAAACCTCTGTTCTTTGTAAGCAGCTTTCCTCAGGCATTCCATTATTGGGACAAAAACTAATACAAAGTTCAAGCAAATACAAGCCAGAGGCTAGGAAACAAGGAAACTACAAAAGGTTACTTAAGTAGGATCAGTGTTGGACTGTAATGGTTTTCATCTATGACATTATTTAAAAAAAAAAACGAATTGGTAGACTTGGGGATAGTATAATGGGGGGTCCACTTTATGCTTTGACTACAAACTTTGCTGCTCCACAGCAAGTGGCTTACTTTGAAACTTACTTTTTTTTCTTTTTCTTTTTTTTTTTTGTATTTATTTTTCTTCCCATTATCCCTCTCCCTTGCAGGGGAAAAAACAAAACTAACATTTTTTTTTTTTTTCTGTCCCAGACTAAGCTATCATGTCCTTCACTGCCTGGAAGAGTGTCACTGCCAAAAAAAAAAAAAAAAAGAGAAAAAAAAAGAAAAAGCTTTAGACCTGGGAACTGGTGCAACATCTCTTTCAAGGCTACCTGATGGATACATATTAATTATATCTACTAATAATATTTGGATCCCAGCCCTTGTATTCCTCTTTTTAAACCCTTGTGTTACTTGTGTCAGAGAGAATCACAGCATCTTGGACAAGAGTCCCCTGGGTTTCGCCTTTGCTAGCAAGCAATAAAACTTTTTCCTTTTTCTCGAAACCTTGTTCTCATTATTGGATTGGCAACTTAGACAAGGATAGAGCTTTCATTGTCAATGGATTATAGTGGAAGCTGGAAAATATAAGACCAGAGACTGGGAATTTGTTTTTTATGCTTTTTGGATCCAGTGACTTTTTTCTCTCAATTGTTCTACTTTAATACACTCGGGAAAGGTTGGAGATTCCCAAAAGACTACCAAGAATTAAACAGTCAGAGCATCCAAAGGGGTATCATGAATTCTTCTGAGTGCCTATGTGATGGTTTCAGTAAGAAGTAAAGCAAATGACACAAGAATGATAAATTCAGGGTGTTTCAGTCACGACCACTTAATTACCTACTTTTTCCCTTCTGGAAATTTTCCTCCTGAGGTTAAACCTTGGGAATTCTGAATTTGGTATAACTGAGTGAGGCATCTTCCATGTTTGGGGTATTCTAGCCTTAACCCATCTACTCTGGGACTATATACCTATTCTCATTCCTTCCCACTGAGGCTCCAACATCCTTTTCTGGTTATAAAACCAGAACATAGAGACTTGAGTCTTCATTGTTTTCACAGACAAACTTTCTCCTTTGCTTACCATACCCAAAAGTTTACCCAAAAACTTTTTCATGGAAGAGATTATAGCATTTACTTTTATGTATTACCCCCACAGCCATCCACTCCCACTTCAATGCCCACATGTTGAGCACATTAAAGTTTTCAATGTTGACTTAAGTTTATAATACCCCTGTGGATCACAAATATCCACCATGCAAGCTGCATTCCCATCCTTGCCTTCCTCCAACCAGATAAACTTATATGAGAAGAACTCAGAAGTAATTTGAACAAATATTTTATTTAGTGTAAGCATGAGTATGTGTGTGTGTGAATACATATATATTTATATACTAATCTACCCCACGTCCATACCCCACCCCCACCCCCTCCCCAACCCAGAATCCACAATCAAACATCAAATTAGGGTACAGAGGGATAGGAACATTGGCAGGGAATATTTAAAGTAACAGTAACAAGTAAATAAGTAACACGCACATCCCTGCTGGGAACCCAAAATAATGTCCATTCTCCTGTTGTTACACAGTTAGACTTCTCTCAATCCCCTTCATCAAGATGTCCCATTGTAATTCATCAGTATCTCCACAGGGAGCCTTATTTCCTGTGTCATTTAAACACAGCAGCTGCAGCTTGCATTCAGAGAATTCAGCAGTCTCACAGTCTTTTTCCCTGGAAGTCTTCAGGTGCACACAGCCCACACTTCTGCCAGGTTTGAACCAAGTAGCTAGTGTGTAATGTGCTTGTGAACATATTCCTAGGATATTTTCCATAATCCAACTGAGGATGTGAGCAAGGAGTGAGCACTGGTAAAAAGCTGCAAAGCTGAAAAGTCACTAAGGTATCATAAGGTTCAGTTCCATTGTGTGGTGGGAGGAGCGAGGGACACTGCTCAGGCAGGTGTTGGATTAGGAAATAAACTTTACTACCTTACTAAGTCAAAATGGTCACTTATTTTCTTTATTTCTTGGAGGATTTTTTGTAACTTTTTTATTTTTCTATTTTTTAGTGATTTTTTTTAATGGGGGAGGGGCAAACTTTCCTACCTAAGTACCAAATTCTAAGTACAAAGGTATTAATAAACAGCTTCTTGTCTAATGCTACAAATAGGTATTCAGCTTCCCAACATTTAATGAATTTTCACCACATTTAGATCAGTATTCTGAGTGGAAAATCCTATAGATCAAAGGCATTGAGGGCCAGCTGATCTATTTCTCTCTTTGGTGTCTTCTGAGATCTTTCCACAAAATATTCAAGCTAATAGAAACTATTTCCAGCAAGATCTCATCACAAAGGATCATAGGATTCACTCCTGAATTTTAAATTCTGATGCTATATTTCAACTAATCCAGTTAACATGTCTATTTAAATAAATCTAAATCTGAGCACTTCCTTCAGAGTCTGAGTATATTATGTCAGGAAACTCACCACACCCATATCTACATTGTTTCTTCCTTTGTGCCTCCTGATAAGGTATTCTGTTCTTTAGTGTCAAGTTTACTCAAGAATGCAAAAAAGTGACTCTTGAAGCTGAAAGACAACAGAAATTGTTGAACCAGTACTTTGTAGTTTTGAGACAATATTTCAATTCACCAGTACATTTGAAAGTGAAATCTACAGTCCTACCCAATCCCCCAACATTTTTTTAAATTTTTCAATATGGAGTAAAACATTGACAGCAAACACTTATTGAAAAACATCAGAAGATCTTACTTTGGGGTATTACAAAGTCATCATCACGTATGAGATACCTATATTACTACTACAAGGGAAAGGAGTTTGAAGTAGACACTTACAAGTCCGTGAACAAGAGTTATCAGAATAAACAACTTCATTCCCACTCTCTGACTGTCCAGATGGGGTCCATCTTTCCCTCCTATGTGGCACATAGGACAACAGATTGTTGTCAATGAGTCTTTGCCTCATAGTCTAGAGATGTTTTCACCCTTCAGCAATGACAGAGTAGAAAGTAGATGGTCTAAATGTGCAACTACAACTACGGTTCCAGGTAGAAACTTGCTGATAATAAGGTATGTACCTCTCCTGGTGTTAAATTACTTATCAGAGCAGTTCATGTAGAAACAAATACATCCAACCTTAGAAAATTCCTCACAAGGTAGCAAAGGGATTTTGGTTCTACATTCTTTTTTCACACCTGTGCTAATGAAGGACAAACTCCAGAAGTCTCACTTTTCATGAATTCCCAGTTGCCTACCAATTTCATGTGTAATCTTTTTTTAAAGGTATTTGACCTCTTCTCTAGCATGGATCAGGAACATCCTTTTTCTTTTATTAAAGGACTATTGGAACTGTGTGTGTGTGTGTGTGTGTGTGTTGTGTAATTGTTTGTGTGTATCTGTTTGGAAATACAATCAATCTTCATGCCTGCATTATTTGTATGCATGTATGTTTGTGTATGTTTGTATATATATATATATATATATATATATATATATATATATATACACTTATGCATGTTCACACATGTGTGCTGTATATAGGTATGTGTGTTGGAATGTATATGTGTGTTTGCATATGTGTGGGTACCCATGTGTATGGTGGACTGTGTGATAGCATATAACTATAAATATAGGTAGGAAAGGAATTTTCAGTGTAATAGGCCTTCAGATCAAAACACATAGGAAAGAATCTGTATTCTTTACATATGTAAGTCACCAAAATGTAAGGTTGATTACCAGCACCCAGATAATCTGTGTCAGTGGGTGAATTCTACCATTTCAACTAGTCCCATTATGGTTGAACATTTGACCAGCTGCATGTAGATCTTACTGTCATGAAAGCATTTCTCCAAATGTCCTAGGTTGGATGAAGACACAGTTTCTTGCTAATAGAGACAAGTTGGGATATTGTTTGGATTTATGTAAGGGCAGAATGTGCCAACTTCTCCTGTTTGCCATTGCTGTCACTCTTTTTGTTCAAACACACATTAAGAAAGGTATTTCTTTCTGTTATGAGAATAACACCACTAGTGAACAATTAGTAGGGAATACACTTTAAGCTGTTGCTTTAGGAGTGAAAACGGGTTTTGCAGAGCTATTTACACATCAGTTTTGCTGGGTGTTCCAGGTGGCTGATAACCCAAGTTCAGGAAAAGGCTGGCTAGGGTGAGTGGTGCAGTCTGTGTAAACGGACACATGTGGGGTTTTGAAACCACATGACCATAGTTCTTTAGCACCATGCTCGAACCCACAGAGCTAAATGGCCGCACATGGGTTAGAGCCTAGGACCTAGAGCTCATTAGCACCATGCTCCAACCAAATGAGCCCCCCAGCCAGAAACTACTTACAATGGTAGCACCCTCAGACTTGGCTGGGTGCTGAATTCAGATTAGTTGCTGCTGAAAAAAAAATCTAAACAAAACCCCACGTTAAACTCCAACTATTTGGATGCCCATTTCTTTAAATACATCACCAAAGCAGATGGACCCACGAAGTTCTGTGAGTGTGGAGTTTCCAGTCAAGTCAGCAGCAAACACCAAACTTGATTCATCTGTCAAGCACGAAACATTCCAGATTGCCAGCCTTACTGAGGGTGAAAAAGTCTGTTCTTTGTAGAGGATAAGGATGGGAGTAGGAAACAGTTTTCCTGGGAATGAGAGAACATTAGGTGAGAATACAATAGCACAATAATCATTTAAATTACAATGGTAGCCCTTTTATCCAAATTTCTCCTAAGTCTAAGTAGGAGAAGGAGGATATCAGAGCAAAGTATGATTCCTCCAAGAAGCAATGGGTACCCAGGGGCAATTCAAAACTCTTCCTTCTCCTTGTGGGGAGGCAAAACCTTAAACAGTCATTCCACTGTCCTGGGATGTATCCATACTACCAAAAGGAAAAAGAAATAATGGGGAGGAAATCTCTCTGTCCTTAGGAGAATGGGAAGGATTTACATAAGGAGGAGGGTAAAGACACCAGCAGAGCTCACCATTCACAAAGACTACTAATCTCAAAAACAGCTGAAGCCAAAAGGATACTATAAATGGATGTGAAATTTAAAATGTTAACTACATCAGATGTGGTCATCCATTCATCCTGGGGTTCCTCCAAATATCTAGTCTTGTACTTGAGTGATAACAGTTCAATAGTTCAATGTTTTTGTTTGTGTTGGGGTGTTGATGGTAGGAAGGTAGAGGAGATAAGAGATTAATACATTAAAGTGAAAATGGAAAGAAACAGAGATTAAAGTACAATTAGATCTTTTTCTCAGTTTTTTGCTTGACCTAAAAATGGATGCGACACTGTAGCTAGTGTTGAAATAGATATTTGGGGTTATGACTTGGAAAAGCCCACCATATCCTGTCACCAAGTGGGATCACACAAGCCAAAAGTTAAGCTCCAGTTAATCTGTGTCATGCTCCTAAAGACTGGCTCACCACTTCCCAGGGGAGATCTTAAAGGACATTGAGAATATGTTGTTATTAAGTTGAAAATAATTAAGATGAGGAGAAGAAAGTTAATGAAGGAGAAAGAAATGCAAGCAGAGGCATGCATTCATTCTAACCAGATAATGATAACCTACTCTCAAAATTTCTAACAGGGTAGCAGAGTGTCTGTAACATTACAGCACAGGCAGAAGTAAGGAATAAAAGGCAATGCAGGAGGGATGAAGAAAGATGGAGGAATTGGAAGAGTGCTGAAAAACAAAAAGCCCTAAGAAGGATGAGGGAGAGGGGGGAAGAAAGAGGAGGATAAAGTTGAGGAGAGATAAGGAAAAAAGAAATTGGGGAAAGGAGCAAAGAGGAAGGAGAAAAAAGGTGGGTAGGTATAGGAGGGAAAGGGAAAGGAGGGGAATGGAGGAGAGTAGGAAATAAAAGATGGCAAGAGAGGTGAGAAGGAATTTATAGAAAGAGGAAGGGTAAGAGAATGAGGAGAGGGAAACTGTGGAACAGAGGGAGGAGGAAAAGATGGACGTAAAGGCAAGAGATAGGGAGGGGGAAAGATATGGGGAGGTCAGCAGGAGATGAAAAGGGCAATGCCAAGGGTAATGAAAAAGGGCATGAAGAAGAGGGAGAAAGATAAAGAGCACAAGAAATTCCATTCCCAACCTGGCATCATCCTGACCCAAATATCAGTGCCTTTCAAAGTGCATTAGTAACAATGTCTCCAGAATAAAGGCAGTAGTAGCCCGAGAAGGATGTAATATTACTTCCTCCTCATCTCTCCTACTGAGTTGAAATCCTCCTAGGCTAAAGATACAGGAACAATTGAAATGCCAGGGAGCACATTAGACATTTTTCTTTTTCCTGAAAAAGAAAGGCAAAACCATGAGGAGACAGTGTCTGTAATACGGACAACATCATGCCCACTTGGTACACAAGAATGAATAGAGGAGATTGCTGACCACAGAGATGTGCTTCCAAGTCAAAGTGGAATTTTTCTTTAAGTGTCAGGGAAACAACTCTGATGAGTCTAGAGAGCTAATATCCTTAGTGTACTCAGTGTTGAGAAAAAAATAAATAACAGGAAAGAGGAAAAGGGGAAAAGGCAAAGGAAATGAAAGAGTGAGTGAGACATATGGTGGTTCACATATGGCCCCTACCCCTCAAGTACAAACCCCTTTCCTCCCTACCACACCCATGAGAAATGAATGAGTGCTTGTTGTTTTGGTCCCATCCTATCTCAGGTATTTTGAGGATGGGTAACCTATCGCGGTCTGGGCATTTTAAACTCTAGGCACTGTTGGATAGAGAAAGGAGACTTCCACTGTGGGGGAGGGAGGGGGACTGGGTAGCTCATCGAAATCTTTGAATCGTGGGAATTTGGGCACTCCGGGATTGGGATCCACCCAGGCAGGACGGTGGGTGGGTGACACAGTGCTCAGCCGGCGGTGCTCCCCCCTCAGGCGGCTGATTCCATCGAGCAGCGTCTTCTGGATTTCCATGATGACCTTCTGAACTTCAATCCGGAAGCTATCGCTGAGCCAGCAGTAGATGTAGGGGTTGTAGCAGGAGCTGCTAATTGCCAGCCAGTGGAGGAAAAAATACAGACCATTGTGACTTGAGATGGATTCACTGGACAGCAGCACCAGGTAGAGGTTGAGGGGGAGCCAGCTGATTGTGTAGACAAGCACCACCGTCATCAGCATCTTCAGGGTCTGCTTCTTCTTCCCACGCTGGCAGATGTAGGTATGGATATTGATGTCATCAACAGCATTATGGATCCACAGCTTCTTGGCCACATGACCATAGACGACCACCAGCACCATCAATGGCAAGATGAAGAAGAGCAAAAAGGTGCCCAGGTCAAGGTATTTCCATGTGGATTTTGAAGTATAGGGGAAACTGGGGAGGCAGGCAGTTTCCTCAGTAATGTTTCTAGGTTACAAGACAGAGAAAGAAAAAAAAAACAACTTTATTTGTCTTTTTCTTAAAGCCCACAGCTAGCTGTTACATTTTCAGTTAGTCCTTAAGGGGCAGACATATTTAACTGTTTGTGTCTGCATTGATCCTAAAGCCCAGTGTTATGAAGCATGGAGCTCTGAGGTTCCCCTGATTCAGATTTCTCAAATAACATAAAGGAAAATTATAGTCCCCAAACAGGAAAGGATATGTCTAATAACCCAATGCCATGAGAGTACCTGGGAACTCTTATGATAAATTCCAGCTTAGGTGAATTTATTTTCATCACCATGTTTTGAAATATGCTACTCCATGAGTTAATGCATGTGGATACTGAGGTCATGAGTTGCTTACCCAATTTCCACCTGGTAAAGTTTCTGGTAAATAGCATGTGGCAAAGCAGCACAGGTGCTCACAATCCAGATGATAATGATGCAAACATTGCCTTGCATTGGAGTAATCCGGGACTTGAGGGGATATAGCATCACCTAGAAGGAAAAGGACCCCAACCCAATTCAACAATTCAAATTAGGTTACATATTAGCCCTTCATCGACTGAAATTCTGGTGCAAATTTGCAAAGATTTGGTAGGTAGGTAGAAAATGTGATTTGAGTACTAGTTCACTTGAAAACTGTATGACCTTTTTTTTGATGAAAGAGCAACATTAGCTAATGTTGAGAAAAACATTTCAATGAGATGTCAGGAATCCTAGTAGACCAACTTCAAATTACCTGTCTCTGAGTTGGGAGTTTAATGGAGGAAAAGGATGGATGTCCAAAAGTGTGATTTATTTGTATTATTATGCTTGGATGTGTAAGCACTCCTTATACTTCTTCACCCCTCCTCTCACCTAGCTCTTTATGTCCTTGCCCTTCTACTTCCATCCCCTCCCATCTTGATCCCTCCATGACCACTCATTCCTTCTTCTCTCACTCCCTCCAAGTCTCCTATTTCCCTCCATCTCCTATCACTGGATCCTTCCAAGGCCCCTCCCATTTGGCTCCAGCCACAGGCCCTCCAATCCCGTCTTTGTCCCTCCCACCTCATTCATTTTCTCCCTCCCTCCCAACTCATTAACTATATAATCCCTCCCAGCTTCTCATCCCCTCCCCTACTTCCTTTTTCGTCACTTCTGACCCTCCTCCCAGTTTTTTCCTCCCCAACTATCTTCAATTCCTCAGCCCTCCCTCATCCCCACCACCCAAACTCAGCCCACCACCAGCCCTGAAGCCACACCCACCTCTGACTCATCCCTTCCCTCCCCCCCCCTTAGCTGGTCCTGCAATGCAGCAAATAAGAAATGTTTTCCAAGTGGGGAGAGCAGTTTTTTTATTATTTGTTTATTGGCCACATCTCTGTTCCCATAGCATTATATCAAAGATGGTAGCATTTTTATTATGTAAGATTTAATTTCATGAAAGTCTATATTTCCTAATTTTGCAATTCCCCTCAACTGTACATATTCATTCACATATATTATATCAAGAAACTCAAAGAACTTTCAGGATTATTTGTGATCTTATCTGACCCTATTTACCTAAGAAGAAAATCAATCTTTTACAAGATCTGAGAAACATACCCGATGTCGGTCCAGGGAAATAGCAGCCATGCTCATCACAGTTACATAGGCACAAGAATACTGGGCAAAGCGACTGAGGTGGCATGTCATCTTCCCAAACACCAAGGAATTACACAGATAGCGCACCTAGGGGAAAGAATGCTTCATGAGCCACACAGCCCTGGATCCACCACTCTCACAAGCCCCAAAACACAAGTAAAAGAATCTTTTCTTCACCAAACTGTTGGCATTATTGTCTCAAAAAAACAAAAAAAATATTTCCACACTGCAGTTCTGCTCTTCCCATCTTCTCCACACAAACAGTCCGGTTTGGAGACATAGACACCAAATCACAAAATCTGTTAAACACCTTCAAGTCCAAGCACTGCATTTGAAATGTGGAAAAACTGAGTGGATCTTTGTGACAAAACTCGGACTCACATGTCAGACAAAATCTCATCTGCAACAGGTCCCCAAGTCTCTCCCAGCCTCTGTCAAGGCAGCAGATTAACACAGCAATGCACCTACAACCATGGCTGTCTCATTTTGCTCCCCCACCCCATTTCTAAACCCTTTGCAGTCTCTCAACCATTCTAACCTCTGTGCAAACGTTCTCCAAATCAACCCAATCCATTCCAGCACTTCCTCCCGCCAAACATCTTTCTCTGCTTCAAGTGTAAAGTTATACCTTAACTTTCTCCCTATTCTCCAGGTCGCCTTCCTCAGAACCCAGCTTACCATGGTGAAGGGGGAGCTGAGAAGAGCCAGCATCATGTTGGTCACGGAAATGTTGACGACGAAGAGGCCGGTGGCGGTGTGCACCCTCTTGTATTTCATAATCACATGGTTTAAGACCCAGTTGCCTATGATGGCAGCAAAGACCACTATGGTGTACCCTACCACTAGCCAGAACTGCACCTGCTCATCCTGAGACACCACTTCTGAAGCTACAGGACCCGACGTGTCGGCCAGGTCGCCGGTGTCTGGCATCATGGACAGCACACTATTGCGGCCGGCTCGGCCAACTGCAGAGGCGGCGTTGGAAATGGCCTGAAGCACCTGAGAGGTGGTGGAGGTGATCAGGTCATCAAAGCCGCTGGGCACGCTCAGAGCTTCAGGGGTCAGCTCATCCCCATAGCTCATGGTGCCTGGGTTTGGCAAAGACCCTTGGGGCAATTCTGTGGTTGGGGCGTCCATCCTGACGCCTTTGGAGGACCGTGAGGTCCTTAAGCTACAGGGTCAGGAAGTGCCCAAGGAAAGAAAAGGGGAAAGTGAGGCCCTCGACGGAGAGCCCAGCAAGCTCTGCTCAGTGCGCTGAAGCTCTGAGCTAAGAAAGGTGTTCTCCAAGGTGTCTGAAATGGGGAGGGGAAAGAAGCGGCTCTGAGTGGTCAAGTGCGCAGAGCTGAGCTGGGCAGCTGAGCGCTGAGCCAAGGAACGCGGGCAGCTCCAGATGCTCCGCTGCCTGGAGAGCGCAGGCAGCGCCCGTTCTGAACTGGGGACAGCGTCAGGCGTTGCCCCAGCCCCCTCCTCCTCTCCGCAGTCCTGGGTCTTTCTGACTCAGTTTCTCTGTCTGCAGTCAGTCCGTAAGTCCGTCTGTCCGAGGCCGGCCCGCGCTGTAGGCAGGGCGGAGCCAGGCTCCGCCACTAGCGCTCCGAGCCGGTGCCGGCCGCGCCTTCTGCAGCCGCCCTTTATAGAAAGTCGAGGGGCCCGCGCAGGAGCCAATGGGGAGCCGCGACTGAATGCCCGCCCTGTCCACCGGGGCTGGGGCTCCAGAGCGGGTGGCAAAGTCTTCACCGCTCCTGTCTCCTGCCCCCTCCTTTCGCCGCTCCTTCTTTGCTCTTCCTCCCCTCCTGCTGCAGTTGGGAGCCCGGACTTATGGGTTCTTTCTGCTCGCACCCCTACACACACACACACACACACACACACACACACACACACACACACGCATACATAATCTGTCTCCCCCTTACTCTTTCTTTTCTGCACCAGCGCCCAAAGCACCGGCTAGGAGCTGTGGCGCAGGGGATTGAGAGGGGGCTGCGGAGACTGCCGTTGCGACTGGACAGACCGACCCATGGTCTGTCATACAAGGTCCAGCAGCCCAGGCAGTCATGGGGGAGATTGGTCGCCAGGAAAGGCCTGCACACATTTGGGGTTTCACAGGCAGGGGGAAGTTGAAGAACCGGGAGGGAATGCTCTAGAGTCTTTGCCCAGTGAGGGTCGCCTGGAATGGGGTGAGCCAGCACACTGTTCTGCTTTCTCCAGCCTCAAACTGCGTGCAGTGACCCTGGAGTTCTGAGTCTGGCCTCAAGAGACACTGCATTCTCCTCCGACACCCAGGAAGTACCACTATGGGAACTGGACTGTGGCAGGTTAGTCGGAGGCTGAGGGGGCATCCCCAAGGAAGGTTTAGAATTTGGAAAGCTTCTGTAAGTCAATGCTGTCAGAGTCAGAAGCAGCAGAAATAAGGAGATAGAGCTCAGTTGTGGGGTTGCAGTGGAAAAGAGGTTAAAGCTGGTGGTCCAAGGCTATCATTTTTCACTTGTGAATTTAAGCTACCTCCTAAAGGAGTCTTGGGAAGGGGGCATTTGATCCATAACTACAGCAACTGAACTGCCTCCCAAGAGGTCCTTGGAGGCTGTGAAGAAAACAGTAACCTGAGCCTTTCGGGAGTTAGTGTCCTTTCCTTATCACCCACTCCTCTCCCAGTAACTAAAGGTAAAGAAACTAAGGCTTTGGAGGGAGAGTTTAAGGAATGTCACAGGAAAGAATTAACTGAAGCACCAAAACTAGAAATTAGAATTGAAGAGCCTGGCAGTTCAGAGTGCTCTGCTATGCAGCAAACTGTCACTCTGAGAAAACCTGGTGTTTGTTTCAACCAGTCTCATGACTTCCTAGCCACCCCCTACTGCCCGGGGATGGTGGAGATCAGCAGCTGCATCCCTCTTCTAGAGAAGCCAGAAAGGGAGCCCCCTGATGTCAATAATGTCAATAACTACTTATTAAGGCATACATAGAAATTCATTTATCACCATTATTATCATCATTATCAAAATCATCATTGTTTTCATTTCCCAGGCATCAGAGATTACCAAGCAGTCATGATGGAGGCAAGTAAACTTCTATCACATGTGTATGCAGGCATGTACGCCTATCTGCACCCGAGCCACATCTTGCTTCTTATGGATTAAGAAAGTAAGGAAAGGCAAGGCAGAGATTTGAGAGTGTTGCAATCTTCCTGGGGTGCTTGTGAGGAGATGGAGTCTAACAGGTTAACACTGAATAGCTCACCAAAAAATCTAACTAAACCCTGTTTTTTCTGATTGGGAGTTAAGCCTTCCAAATGTAGACCTAGGCTTGAAGAAATTATGTAATTACCAGATAACTTCTTTTAAAAAAGAAAGAAGAAAAAAGAAAAAAAAGATAAAACAAGCTGTTTTGTTTGTTGACCTACAGAGTTGAACACATAAATGCACACATTCAAAGGGATTCATAATTGTTGACTCTAACATACAGATCCTTCTTAGGGCAGGTAATGAGTCACTAGCTGAGAATCACTGATCTCCAGTTTGATTCCTCTGCAGAAGTTTTCAAATCACTGATCTCAAGTTTGATTCCTCTGCAGATGTATATGAGCTGAGTAACAAGGGGGCATTTTCTCTGTGACTGGCTCTAAGATTGCTTCCTGAGCACCCAAAAGGGCTTAAGATGTGGTAGGGGAGTAAAGGGTAGGTTGACATCTAGTCAAAGACTAGTCTTGCTAAAATCTAACCGAAGCACAGAGGAACATTGGGGGGGTGTAGAGTTTTTGTAGCATAAACAGACATGCAGAGGCAAGATCAGGTTTACTAAGACATGGTCTTGTGCTTAACCAGACTATTAAGCTATTAACTATAGTCCTTGTCCTCATTGTTCTCTCTGAGCCAGATTTCTTGCATGTTTCAACAGGGGGTTGGGAACACCTCGTTTCCATAGGACAAGTGAAGATTCCATACAATAACATTTCAAGAAGCAAAGAAGGAAATGATGCCCATTATATCTCACTAGTATTCTCAAAATTTTGACACCATAGCTCTCTTTCTGCACCCCAGATCCTGATGTACATGTGAGCTCTTTTTGACCCACAATTCATTAAAGTCCATGAGCTACCTAGGACTTTCTAAGGCATATTTAGGTAGTCAGGACTCAGAGAGCCAGTAAGCCCATCAATATGCCCAATCCACCCATGGAAGAAAGGGCTGGGGACCAGAAAAAGAAAAATTCAGTATAGTTTCTCTTCAGCTGCTTACAAATGCACTACAGAGAAGGACCCACAACCAGGAAACAGTTAATTCCAGGCAGGTTATAATGTGCAGACAGGAACTATAGGAACAAATAGTGCAGGATGAGGGCAGAGGAGGCTTTGCAGAACGGCTAGCATTTGAGCTAGAATTTAAACAACCAGAGGACGGAAATGGTCAGATATGAGGGAGAGCAAGATGTTGGAACTTCAGCTCCCGGAAAGCAGGAGTAAAGACATGAAGAAGGGCAATGCTCTTGGCTTGTTCCAGGGACAGGAAAAGAAGAGGATGTTTTAAATGGAGAGTTTAGTATCTGCTGTTCCTATGCATATCTCTAGCACTGCAGTCTTTTCTGAGTATTTCCATGGAAATAGTGTGGCTGAGAGTTGAGGAAAATAGTTATATAGCATGGCTGATGGAAGAAAGAAGCTCCTTGGCACAGTAAGAGCCAGAATAAGCACATTCTCTCATGTAATATTTTCAAGTTATCTGTTAATCCTGCTCCTGACACACCTCCCGCCCGCCCTCTCTTTCTCCCTCCCTCTCTCTTTCGTCCCTCTCCATTCTTCCTAATAGAATCAGACACTTGATGCTGGAAAACAAAAATTCAACAGTTCTCTGGTGGTTTTAACTTTCTCTTCAGGGCTTGAGAATGAGTCACAGTATCAAAACTAAACAATTGTCCAGGTTTCAGGACCAGGGAACTCACCTTGCCCAATGCTCCCCATGACAATTTTATGTAGTTATAATATAAAGATATTATATAATATAAATATATTTTTATGTAGTTATAATATAAAGATATTATATAATATAAAGATATTATAAAATTCTGTATCTAATACAGCCCAAATTCATCTCTTGGAGCCTCTGAAATCCATTCTAACCCTGCAAGTCACAATAAAAACTGCATCTCAGACAAAACAGTTCCAATTTCTTATTTGTATATCTCTGGAGGTGCTCAGTCTTCATCACTACAGACCATTCACTATCTGCATAGCTGCATTTCATATGGAGTATCCTCCCTTCTAAAATCACCACCACTTCCCTCCTTTATCTTCTGAGTCACAAATGTAAAATCAAGCAAAATCATATAAACAACACACTGAAAATCCTTACATCTTTTACTATAACTTCTGTGACAGCACATATCTTAGTTCTCCAACCCACAGTGAAGATCTCAGCTCTCCCCAATGGAACCCTGGATACCCCAGTTCCTCCTTCTCAAATTCTAACAAGGACAGGAAAATGTCACACCTGTTTCAGTATACCTTAACATTCCGTGGTTCTTGAGTGACATTTTCCTTCCAATCCTGGTGTTCAGGGAGCCAGGAAGAGCTGCAAAGTTTCCCTTGCTCTCAAAAGCTACAAAATCTCACTGAAACAAGAAGCCCTGCTGCAAATATATTCTCTGGTCCTTATCTTGCCCCTTACCATGTTTTATATTGCTTGATCTAACTTTGGCTTTAACTCCTTATTAATTTTTGGTTGTCCTGTTAGTAACCCAACTCCCATTCATGCCTGTTTGCTTGAAGTACTACATAATGTTTGTTTCCTATCACCTATAGATAGGCTTACTGTTGATGGTCCACAAATGCTAATTTCCTCCAAAATTCCCCCAGTCTGGATTTTCTTTTAGTTTGGCCCCTCTGGTAGAGAGATTGTATAGATTTGTAACCAAGGCAGTCACACCCTTTGGATACTGTGCCAGGCTCACCAGCCTGTACTACCAGAGCCAGCAACTCCTAATGGAGATAGTACCCTTAGAAGTTTGGCCCACTCTCATGCAGAGAATCAGAGCCAGATTCTGATTTTATCTCCATTATCTCATCTCCCTGCTGTGCTTACAAACAATCCATGATTCCTCATACACAATTTCACAATTTTCCAAGTCCTAATGGTGTCTTTACAAAATACCCTACTGTCCTAGTTCCCTGATCAAAGACCATAGCCAAATGTACTTCTGCCTAGGGGTCTCAGAGAGCTGTGACAAGTTATTGTCAATGCAGTTATGGTCACAGGCAGCTCTAGAAGTTTATCTCTGCAGGAGTCCATGAAGTAATTTAATAAGTCTGACTGGGAAAACCTTTTAGTCTGGTGCCCAATCTTCAGAGAAGGAAAAGCAACTCCACTATCAAGAAGAGGCAAATAGAAAGAAAAGCCTATGGTGACATCAATGAGGACAGATTACCTTGTTGTTGCCAACTGTTGGAGTCTGGGGTAGTAGAAACCAAAAAGACTACCCATTGTGAATTCTTGAGTTAAGGATTTCCATGGTGTTCAATTGTACTTTCTCTTTACCTAGCAAAGGCAAAAGGCTTTTATTTGGGCAGGGGGTGGATATTAGGGATTGAACCTAGGGGCACTTAGCCACTGAGCAACACCAATACCCAATTTATTTATTTACTTAGTTATTAAGACAGGGTCTCACTAAATTGCTGAGGGCATCACTAAGTGGCTGAGGCTGGCATTGAACTTGCCATCCTCCTGCCTCAGCTTCCCAAGCTGCTGGGATTAAGGCATTCCATCTTTAAGAGATCTCTCAGCCTCACCACATAGTCCTCCAGAGAAAGGAGTTGTCACCACAGTGCTACCTGTTCTACCACAAACTTGAGATGGTTCACTCTCTATTGAGCCAATACTTGCTTTCCACAGACTTCCAACATATTGCCCCACTTCAGTTCTCTGAAGTCACATATAATCAGTGTAATTACTCTGCCTCAAACCTACCTTTCATATATTTTAAGACTGAGTCCATGTTTCCCTGTAGTCTCATCTTGTCATGATTGTGAGGTAGACAAAGCCTTATAACTTCAAGAGTGTTTGAGAGGTGAATAATCTCTGTTAATTCAGAGAGGAAGCAGTGAGGTGGATAGAAATCAAGAAAAGCAGCACCATAGTGTCTATTTGGAAAAGACATGACTTCTCCTGGGCTACCTTCTTCTTGGTGTATATTTCAGTTCAATGAAGGCAATAAGTGGTAAGAGACATGAAGGAGGAAGGGAGGAAGGGGTAAGATAATTGATCATGGAGAAAGTGTTAGCAGAGGGCAGGGGAAGCGCTCTCTCTTTCTCTCTCTCTCTCTCTCTCTCTCTCTCTCTCTCTCTCTCTCTCTCTCTCTCTCTCTCCCCTCTCTTTGTCTCTCTCAGAGAGGGTCAGGAGGGGAAATAAAGTGCCTACTTACATAAAAATCTTAAGATCCCAAATTTTAAATTAAGCTGTTAGAGAGTTAGGGAAGACCATGGAGAGAATACTGGCTGGGATTCTCTGTCCAGAATCTAACATCTCAAACTTAAGGGCTTCAAAGTATGTACAAAAGTAAGTACAAAGGTTTTTAAAGGAGTTAGTGAAGCTCTGAGATCATGTATGCATGTGTATGTGCATATGTATGCATGTATGTGTATTGTGTGTGTTTACCTAAGGAAAGAGACTGGAACTCTTTAAAATATTTTTTAGTTGTCAATGGACCTTTATTTATTTATTTTTTCATATTCAGTGCTGAGAATTGAACCCAGTGCCTCACACATTATACCACCAAGTGCCCTACCACCAAACTACAACCCCAGCCTACAAGTCCAGAACTTTTAATTGAGCTCCACAAAGGTTCAACAACTCAGAACAATAAATAAGGAACCCCATTGTACTCCAACTTTCCCACTCTCAGGTATCCCCACCAACAGTTTGAATGTACTCTCCTTTATATATCTACACTGACAGGCAGTTCTTTAACTATGAATCCAGCCCAATCTGTTAGGATAGCTCTGCATGTAAGAAGTGACAGCCTTCTAAGAAAATGAAATCTGTCTCTCTCTGTCTTTCACCTATGATTATAATTCTGCTCTAAAGGCTCTAGTAATCAGCCTAATTTATTATCTACATGACAGTCTTTTATCTATTTGAAGACAGAGATTTGGATCCTTACCTCTTTCTACAGGTTAATCTTAGCCACTTTCTCAAGGAACTGTGGTCATAGCAATGATAAAATCCTGAGAAAGTCTGAGCAACAGGTATAGAGAGGCAGTGTTCAGAGACCAGCTAATGTAGCCTCTTCAGCATTAATGGGGAAGAACTGAGGCTCAGAGAGAGCTGCTGACTGGAGGTAGATAGCTCAGAATTCTACTATTTTCCTGCACTATTTTTCTTTCCCCTCTTCCCTATTGCCATTAAACTGGAATTCAGGAATGATATACATGTCAATTAGCACATTCATTTCCGTTGAGGTAATCGTATTCCTACAGGATTTAAATCATTAAATCAAAGCAGTGGAACTGGCACTGAACAGAGTTCTAAGCATACCTTCTCATACTCATGGACACTAATACCAAGAAAGGCTATAGCCAAAAAGGATGAGTCAGCCCTAGAATTCAGGTCTACTAACTGCTGTCTACTCTAGAGCTCTTTTCCCTGCCTTCAGTTTCTGTAGTTTGCTATCCTTGTGACTGTATGCTTTATTTCATTGTTATGTCTATGTATCCCTCCCTGAAAAGAAACAAGGTTTTGTTGGTGGGTATTGTATAATCTTCCTTGGCATATAATAGGCCTTCTATAAACAAAAGTTGAATGAATAAATGAATATTTTAGTCAAGGTTTTTTTTTTTTTTTTTTTTTTTTTTTTTTTTTTTTTGCCACTGTGACTAAAAGACCTGACTAGAACAATTTCAGGGGAGGCAAAGTTTATTTGGCATTCATGCTTTCAGATGTCTCAGTTCATAGGTAGCCAACTCCATTGCTCTGAGCCCAAGTGGCAGCAGAAGGGTGTGGAGAAATAAATCAGCTCAGGACATGACAATCAGGAAAGAGAGAGAGCTCTACTTATCAGGGACAAAATATATACTCCAAAGACACAACCACAGACACATACCTCCCACAGCTTATCTGTCTATGGTTATCACCTAGTTAACCCCTATTATGGGATTAATGCAATTTAGTTCACACCTCATGGTCCAAACATTTAAACCTGTAAGCTTTCTTGTATTGTCTCAAATGTAAGTTTTTTGGGGGAAACCTCATATCTAAACCATAACAATTAAAAAAAGGAATGCTTGTTTTTACAGGTCTCTTTATTTTGGAATCTCAAAACTGGAAAGTTCCTGAGGGCCATCTGATCAATCAGGACATTAATTTTCATCCAGATAACAGAGTCTCCAAACTTTGTCTTTTTACAATTGGGAGTTGTGGACAGTGATTTCTGAATTCTGCTTTGCCTCTAACATGCAATATAATCTATTGTAGTCTAGGGTGGGTACTTAGATCTTTCTGGGACTCAGTTTACCCACATATATAATAAGAAAGTTGAATTCAATCATCTAAAAATTCTTAGCTCAAATGCATTGTATATTCATCACTGACATCATATACAGCAATAAAGCTATTTTTGCCCCTCATATTTCAGACAAGATCAATAAATAACCCAGATGTTTCTTTTCAACCTATGTAAATATACCTGAGATGAAGGGGTGGTTCTTAGAGCTACCTTGTAATACAATAGTAACTGAAACAATGATAGTAACAGCTGGAATTAGAACCCCCAGACATGTCTCTGATTTATCCTTGGAAATACAGCCACTTTAGGGAGAGGGCGTAGAAGGGAAGAAATAAAAGAAAATGAAGGTGAGGTTAAGGAACTTAGCAAACACATTACCTCCCTTCTACTTAATAGTGAAGGCCATAGTGATTACCAATTTTGCCATTCAATATGTATCTAATATGTGCTAGACATTATTCAAGAATGTAGATAAGGCAATGAACAAGACAGAGAAAACTCCTAACTTTGTGGAACTTAAATTCCAATAAGGGAAGACTGACAAAAGATAAATGAGCCCATAAGCAAGATAATATCTCATCTTAGCAAGTACTATGAAGGAAATATAATTAAGTGACAAAAAGAGGCTAGGGTGTGTGTGACTCATTAAGTTGGATGATCTAGACCACTCTGGCAAGGAGATATTTGGGCTGATACCTCAACAATGAGGAGGAATCAACTAAGTAGAAATCAAAGGTGAGGGGGAAGCACCCCAAGCATAAGGAAGAACAAGTACAGAGGCCTGGGATTAGGAACAGATTAGATTGTTCAAGACACAGAAAAAAGGATAGTATGGAGATTAAAAAAAAAAAGAAGTAAGTTGTTTTGAGAAGGCTTTTCTCATCTTCAAAGAGTTAAAAAAATGTGATAATAGATCTCTTTACCAGAAGCAGAGCATTTTATAATCCTTTATGTATTTTCTTTTTTTTAAAGAGAGAGAGTGAGAGAGGAGAGAGAGAGAGAGAGAGAGAGAGAGAGAGAGAGAGAGAGAGAGAGAGAGGAGAGAATTTTTAATATTTATTTTTTAGTTCTCGGTGGACACAACATCTTTGTTGGTATGTGGTGCTGAGGATCGAACCCGCACTACCTCTTGAGCCACATCCCCAGCCCTATAATCCTTTATGTATTTTCTTAAGATTCAGGTTAACTGATAATAACAGCAATTGTAGTATGTAATGTTATCCCCATGTTACTGAGAGAGAAAGTGAGCTTTGAAATTATGAAAATGCCATGAACTTGTTCACATAATCACATTTACTAAAATGTAAGTTTTATTTGTTTATTTATTTGTTTAGCTTTCTGGAAACATACTGAATTTTTCTCTATAGACTGCTATACCGCACCTCTCTCCAGCTGCTTATTATGTTGCAGCATTTTCCTCCCTAAGTCTGGCCAACTGACAGGCAGGCAGGACCCAGAAGTTTGAAGGGATCAACAAGACATAAAGCTTAGCCACATGTATCTGTATTGGCTGCACAGGCTTATTGTGTATGCTAGTGGAATTTAACACCTGTTGGTGACAGTGGTCCTTACCACTGCAGGTAAGGATTGGTCACCAAGACAAGTGAAGGAAATTGGGCTGAAAACTGTGGTTATGAATTCAGGCAGCATCCAGCAATGCTGTCCGGAGAAGGCAATGTGCTTGGCAGGGAGCTTCTCTCATTGAAACAATATTATTTCAAATAACTTTAAAGACATAATTCATATTCTTCTCACAAGAGATCACCAAACAGCCATCTGCCCATCATCTTCCTTTAGCTGATGAATGGAGATTTAAGCAAGTTATTATTGTTTTATATTTCTGCATTTTGAAAAGGCAATGTTTACCAAATTTATTCAGATTGAGAACACTCCCCCTCCCTCTTTTATACTGCTGATCTTGATGTCTCATTGTTTAATGAAAACAACATTAGTCTTTGCTGCCGGGAGACCAGGGGTTTGATTCCCTCTCAGTTCCTTTCTCCCTGTATAAACTCAAGCAAGTCACCAAGCATCTTTGTGTCTGGGTTTCTTCAACAATGAAATGAGCATTATAATCTGTCCTTCTACCCTCATAGGATGGCTGTGAGGCTCATATATGTTACATACAGGGAAACACTTTAACAATAAGGTATTGATATTATTATGAATTCACACCATTGTTTAGCATCTAATTCTTGCATTCCTCTCAATCAGCTGCTCATCTCCCTGACATAAGCATTTCATTTTTGAAATTCATAAATTATGTTTCAATTATTTTGCAATCACTGGGGGGAGAGTGAGGGATTCTGATCATGGAGTTGGCTCTACTGTGAGCTGAAGGGTAGGATTAACTCAATCTTTTGTAATTGGCATACAAAAAAAAGAGAGAGAATAAAACAAGGATAACTGGCCCTGGCAGACAAATATTGTGATTAATTCCTTCCTTCCACCCCCACTTTACCTTAGGGAACCAGCTTTGCAGATAATCACTGGCCCCTTGTAACTTGAAGTAGAGTTCCTGAACCATCAGCATTCACATTATCTGGGAGCTCAATACCAGACAATTTAAATCAGTATCTGAATTTTAACAAAATTCTTAGATTATTGGTATGCACATAAAATTTGAGAAACATTAGTACTCCATAAGTCCAAATGTGACACCTATGCTTTTTAAAAGATGCTTACTTTAATTGAAATAAATGGAAAACTAACTAACTATATAAATAACTACTAGCCTTAATTACTTGATTTTTTGCAAAGATGTTCACATGCTTTAGAAATCCATTCATATTATCAGAAGAAATTTCAACATTATATTTGTCAATGAAAAAAAGTAAGATCAAAAGTATTATTACCTTTGAAGTAAAATTTTAAGAGGATAAATTTTCAAAACTGCTAATAGCATAAAAAGACTTTCCAACAGAGAAAAAGAAAAAAAAACAGCTATTTGTATAGAGTGTTTTTTAATTAATATTAACCAATAAGAACTTGAAGACATCATCATGTAACAATCTTGGAGTTATATGTATCTGTTAAAAAATTTAAAAAATAAACTTAATAATGAAGAGATAAAAATAAATAACAACTCCCTACTGTTGTTTAGATTCAGCCACAAATTAGAAGAATCTGGGTGCCCTTAACTAATACTAATTCCTGATCTAACTTCTAAAGACTTTTTAGATAATTTGCCTTTTGGGGATCTGAATAGTGGAGTGTTTTAAAAGCTCCTCAAAAATTCTAATATGTATTAAGTTTGAAAACCACAGCACCCTCCTCTTCTCCTCTCTTCTCTCTGCTCTCTTCCTCTCTGCCTTCTTCCTCTTCTTTCTTTCTCTCTCTTTCTCTTTCTCTCTCTGCCCTCCTTCTCTCCTCTCTCTGCTCTCTGCCTCTCCTTTGGGCAGCCCCCCAATAAAATTTCTTGGTTGAAAAAAAAAAGAAGACCATAGCAATGTTTGGGAACCACTATGTAAAAGCAAATCATCTGGGATTTAAAAGATGTTTGTATTCTAAATAAAACAATCTAACAATTAGATTGCTTTATTTAGAATTGTTAGATCGTTTTATTTAGAATACAAAGATATGAAAAACAAATAAGAATAGAAAATGCACAGAGAAAATTCTGGATTCCAAGAAAAATTGCCAGAAAGAGTACTTGTTAAATGAAAAATAATAAAATCTCTGAGGCAGAGAGAGTCTCTCCTTCGTTCCATAGTCTCCATCTCCTCCCTACATACATATCTGCAAGTTAGGGGTTATTCTTTGACCTGTAAAGGAGAATATAATTGAAGAGCATAAATTACCTAGGTAACTTACTGCTTGGATCACTTTAATAGCCATAATGAAGCCATTCTAGACCTTGAGTTAGACAGGTAAATGGAGGCTCCTCTTCTGTGGTGCTTAATGAACCTTCTACCACCTGTCCCCAATAACCATGCCCACCCACACTGGCCTTGGTGTTTGCTCAGGCAGCAGCATGCTACATGTACCTCCATTCATTACTTACCTGCCTTTGCTAGTTCATTTTCCCCTCACGATGTCTCTACTAACAGGGTCTTAATTCTTGGAGACCAGGACCAGGGTATTATTTATTCTTATATTGCTCCCTCTACACTATTCCATGTGCAAATCCTTGACACATGCTCTAAACAGAAGAGATACTTAATGTTGATCAAACTGCATTCGACTGAAATAAAAAGGAGATACAAAGCACCATTCTGTATTTTACAGAATTCACTGTGCTGACTTAGTTCCCACAGATATCAAGAGAGTAATTCAGGTTGGCAAACTCTTCTTCTTTGCAACCTGTCATTAACTTCCCTTAGGCATGTTAAGCAAAAGTTTATTGTCTCTGTCTCCTTTCTTTGAAGATTTATGATCCCAGTTGTACCTGGTGAGTTAACAGGAACTGCCCTCGTTTATTTGAAAGTAGGGAACAAGAAGGAGAAAATAAACCAGGCAAAAAATTACTAGGAGTCAAAGTTAACTAATTAATGTGGAAATGTGAAAGTTAACAAGCAAAAATTCCTCAAAATTATTATACCTACCCAGGTTTGCCAATCACTCTGCACAGGATCATTTCTCATAAAGAGCCTTTAGAGTTTCTCAAAGTAAGAAAGAAGCATTGATTGCCAAATACATAGGGTGTGATGGTGACCACACATCACCGAGACCCAAAGAACAAAAGGGACTTGATCAAAGACACAAAAGGAGTTCAAAAATTTAGGTCTAGAGTTTTGTCTACTACTACTTTCTATTTATTTATCACTCTATTTTATGAATATTTTTAACAAGGATATAAAAGAAAAATAAACAGATTTGCCCTTCATTCAATAAGTAGTCCATACTCTGATTTCATTGTGATGAGTGCATTACATTATTTAAGATCAATTAATTAAATGTAACTGGGTTAATCCATTTGCTTGTAACAACACAAATTATTGCACTGGTATCTGTCTTCTTATGCCAACATACTTGGGACATTTTAACTTTCTACCAGGGCCTCAAGAATGGCCGCTGATTGGAGCAGTTCTGTCAGGTACTACATGAGTAACAGAGGTGGTACCCAGGCCTCCTTGCTTCAACCCTGCATTTTGCTCTGATTACGATGCCTCATCAGGTTAAAAGTATTCCCAGGATTGAAAAACATGGCTTTCAGCAGAGCATAGTGGCCCATGCCTGTAATCCCAGTGGCTCAGAAGCTGAGGCAGGAGGGTCATGAGTTCAAAGCCAGCCTCAGCAACTGGCAAGGCGCTAAGCAACTCGGTGAGGCCCTGTCTCTAAATAACATACAAAATAGGGCTGGGGATGTGGCTCAGTGGTTGAGTGTCCCTGAGGTCAATCTTTGGTGCCAAAACAAATAAAAGAAAAAGAAAGGAAAAAAGAAACATGGCCTTCTCTTTCTCTTTTATCTTAGTGATTGAGCTCTTTATGCTCTATGTACTCCAGTTGTGCTAATGGATAGAAGTCAGACAGTTTTTCTTTATCTTGAGGGAGTATAGGAACCAAAAGGAGAATCGCTCCTCCCATATAGATGCAAGACAGAACCAAGTGAAACCATAATTTCATTCTTTGGCATATGAAGCATTTTAGAACTGAGAGAAGGTCATATAAAGACCACTATCTCAAAACCATACAACCTTCAAAGTAAGCAACGTAGAATTTATTGGTCCTATTTTACAATACCAAGAACAGAGACTCAGAGGTTAATGTGACTTGCTTAAAATCACAAGGCTATTAAGTAACAAAGCAGGTATTAAATCTAAGTAAATCTTCTAGTAAAGCATCGAAAGCTCTCTCCCCCTCCTTTTTTTTATAAAAGCAGATCACCCCCAGGGGATTTTTTGGGAGAATTTTTTTTGGTAAAGGGACAGTACAATGGAATAATGTTGCAGTGGGGTATCCAAGATCTATGTTTGCTCCATCAATTAATCCATTCATTTTTTAAATGTATTTTTTTAGTTGTCAATGGACTTTTTAAAAATTTATTGTCTATGTGGCATTGAGAATCGAACCCAGAACTTCACACATGCTAGGCAAGCACTCTACCACTGAGCTACAACGCCAGCTCCAATCCATTCATTTAATCTACAAGAATTTACTAGACGTCTTCTATATACCAGACCCTGTATACAACCATGGGATATAGAGATGAATAGAACACAGCCCTTGAATGTGAGGAACCCACTGCCCAATAACATTACACACAAGTCTATCAAATAGTGCAATGTGGTATGATAAAGGCATATGCAATATAGAAAGGGAGCATTGGTAATTTGGGGTGGCTTCCTGGAGGAATGGGTGCCTGAACTTATATAATGACACCTTTGCTTCTAAATTATATTACATTGCAAAAGCCTTTCCTACAACTTTACCGTGAGGGATTTGATGGCACAGTCTCTGAGGAAATATCTAATGCATTTCAAGAGGTTATAGTTCAGAGTAGGAAACAGTTCCATGTCTCTAAATTTTCAGAGGGGTCAAGATTCTTAATTATGCCTCTTTCTTTTTCTACTACCTTGATACTAATTCCTGGCATGATGCAGGAATTAGAAAACATATTGAATCACTAATCACGGGGGCTGTCTGACTTCTTAGAGGTATTTTGGGTTCTCAACCCATTGTTTTTGTCTACTTTCCTTTTTTTCTGATTCCCACTTACAGAATTCTGCAACAAATACTTTTACCTCTCCCTCTCTACTCTTTATGTCCCCAAACCATCATGGACGACCCAACACCTAATAGGCACTGTCTTCTTCAGGTTTTTAATCTATTTTATTTACCAAAACTTTATGAATACCCACCATATACTAGGTATGGTGTTAATTGTTGGGAATATAAACATAAAACTAAAGACATTTAATCCCTGACCTTACTGACATTACTTTTTATTTCAGGAGACATAAACTATTTTTAATTACAAGCAAAAATGGAAGATACAGGTGAAATAAATGTCAGGAATGAGAAGTACATGGACCTACAAAAATGTATAAAAACTGGGATTTGGTTTAGTTGAGGACATCAGGGGAAAATTACCTAAAAAAAGTCACATGAATGTTAATCTGAAGAAAGAGGAAAAGCCAGCCAGGTAAACAAAATGTATGCATGAGGGTAGGGATAGATGTTTCACAAACAATAGCATGTGCAGAAGCCCTATGTTTAGCAGGAGAAAGTCTAATTCAATGAAGGAAATGAAATAAAGATGATGAGGCTGGAGCCCAGAAAATGAGGGAGAAAACAAAGAAAACATGGCAAAATAAGAGCCGGAGAATTAGGCCCATGTCTTAGTCTATTTTCGGATACTATAACAAAATACTCAATGCAGACTAAATCACAGTTCTGGAGATTTGGGGACATGGGCATGGACATTAGGATCAGCTCAGCTTTGATAAGTGCCTTATGCCAGATAGTGGCAGCATGTACAGAAGAAGAAATCACACCTTTTGAAAAGGCAGAGAGAGAGATCCAGGTCCCACAACCACTTCCAATTTCATGCCTCCATTTGGCCTAAAGATATCACACTATGACCCACCTTTTAAAGGTCCACAACCCTTTAGCATTGCCATATCTGAGATCAAGCTCCTAACACCTGAAAATTTGTGGAACACTCAAACTATATCCAAGCTATAGCAGTCACACAATGTAGGGTCTGTAGGTGATAGGAGATTTTATTGTTCATCCTAAGTTACAGAAGAAAGCCATTAAACTGTTTCTAAGAAAGGACAAGGGTGGTTGAAATGATCAGATTTTTGTTTTGGGAAGATTGCTTTGGCTGCAGCATTAAGAACAGATGTCAAATGCATCAGTTCAGATATAACTTGTGGGAGATCATCTGAGTCCAAATGAAAGAATAGAGCTGTAGCAGTAGGAATAGAAAGAATATTGGAAAAAATAATATTATCCAAGAAATTTTTAGGAGGTAGGTATCATTGACAGGGCCTGGGGATACAGTGGGTATGTGGATGGCATAAGAGGGAAATTTCAGGAAAGAATTCCAGGTCTCTGAATGAGTAGAGCCATTTACAGGTAAGATCTTTGGGAAAGAATTACTTTTGGGGATCAGACTCAAACTGAGTTATGTTGATATGAATGAGGCTTTGTGATATCCAAGCAAAAAACTCAATTAGTCCTATATAGAGACCTACTCTTCAGAAAGGACTGGACCAAAGATACAATTCTAAGAATTCTCAGCATATACATGATAACTAATTTCAAGGGCTTTCATAATATAAACTAAGAAAGAGAATAGATATGATGAGAATGAAGTACAATGAAAGGGTCAGAGCCTCAGAAGGAACTCAGGCATCTGGTCTCTCCGTCCTGTAGAAGCATATGATTTCCATGAGGCCCTGGGATGGAAAATAAGGGAGCACTTTCCAACAACCTGAGCTCTCCAGAGATGTAATTACATACCTTGGGAGATGTTACATGAAATGTGCACACAGAGATGGTATGGCTTAGCACCAGAGATGCTACACAGTATTCAAACATCAAACAAGGGGAGTTATACAAGATGTTCTCTAAGCTGCCAAAGAAGTCCTAAATTCACATACTGTATTACAAAATGTCACATTCCAGTATGCAAAGAAGTAAACCAGAAATGTCTGTCTTTGGGGAAGAAAACTTGGGTTGACCACAAGGATCTGTGGAGGCCCAGATCTCTCCACTTGAAATTTATCCTGGGTGGTCAAATACCTGAAGTGCAGAGCTCACTGTCTTCATCTGGTAGCCTCCTGATATACAAAAATGCTGTAAGACTGTTTAATTTTTTTCCCTAAGTTCCTCTCCTGTTAATTTCAGGATCAACCAAAAGAATATGTAATCCTGAATGACAGTTTCTTTTTGAAACCCTGAAAAATTCCAGAAGGAAGCAAACATTGTTTGATCATTATTATTCAGGGACTTTAAATCTCAGTGCAACCAGAGAAGTAAATATTATTATCTCTGATTACATTAACAAACTAAGGTGTTAAGAGGCCAAGAAATTGATCCAAGATCATATAACTAGAAAGCAGGAGAACTGAGATTTGAATCTAGGTATTCCTGACTCCAAGTCCAGCAGATTGCACCTTAAATCCAAGCCACCTTTACTACAAACTCCTAAGCAAAATCTCCAGTATCATTTATGCTTAGGACCCTATTACTAGCTAATTTTAGTTGCAGATGGACACAATACCTTTATTTATTTATTTTTATATAGTTCTGAGGATCAAACTCAGTGCCTTACACATGCTAGGCAAGCACTGTACCACTGAGCTGTACCTCCAGTCCCACGAGTTAATTTTTTATATTTATATTTGAAATTGTTTTAGATTCATAAGACAAAAATGTTCCAGAAGTGTTCTCAAGTGTCCTTCACCCAGTTTACTCCATAACATGGTGCATATCCACAGTATATTATCAAAGCCAGGACTCTAACAGGGACATAATAATACCGTTGACTAGACCAGGACCTGGGGATATATCTTAGTGGTAGAGAACTTGCATAGAATGCCTGATGTCCTGAGTTTGAATACAAGCACTGCAATAAATGAATAAATATACAAATTTCAGAACTTATTAAAATTTTATCAGTTTTCCCATGCAAACTTTGCACATATGTGTGCACACACTCATGTGTGGGGATGTGAAATGCTATGAAATTCTGTCATACAACCAGCATCATAATCAGAATACAGAACTAGTCCATTATAATAAAGAAAAACCATTTATAATCACACCCTTCCCCAATTCTAAACAACAGTAATCACTGATCTGTTTTCTATAACTATAATTTTGATGTTTTTTAGGATGTGCTATGTGTTAGTCAGCGTTTTGTCACTGTGACCAAAATATCTAACATGAACAACTTAGAGAAGGGAAGATTTATTTTGGCTCAGAGTTTCAGATGTTTCAGTCCTTGGTCATCTGATCCCATTGCAATAGGCCTGAGGTAAGGTGGAACTTTATGTAAGAAGGGCATGACAGAGGAAAGTTGCTTAGCTCATGGAAGCCAGTAAGCAGACTGAAAGAGAGAAAGAGGAGTGGGGAGAGAGAGCAAGCACAAGGAAAGAGCCAAGAACAAGATATAGTCCCCAAGGCATACCGTATACTTCCTCCAACCATGTACTCCCTTCCTATAAATTCTACCTCTACCAACTAATCCATCCAAATTATTAATCCATCAATTCAACTAATTCACTGATGAGGTTAGAGCCCTCATGATCCAATCACTCCCCAAAAGCCCCACCTCTGGATATTTCTACACTGGGGCAAGTCTTCAATATAAGAGCTTTGGGGAGATATTCCAGATTGAAACCATAGCATCATATAATTGAAATCACACAGCACATAACATTTTGAGATGTACTTTTCACTTAGTATAATTGCCTTTGAGGTCCATCCAAGTTGTGTATACCAATAGTTCATTCCTTTTCATTGCCGAGTAGTATTCAATGTTATTTATATAGCATATGTAATTTTAGTCATCTATTGAAGGATATTTGAGCTGCCCCCATTTTTTCCTTTTTTTGGCATTACATATAAATCTAATATAGAAATTTGCATACATACTTTTGTGTGAACATACATTTTCATTTCTCTATGAAAGATACCAAAGAGCAAAATTTCTTGTTTAATTTTATGAGAAATTGCCAAATTGTTTTCCAGAGTGAACATACTAATTTACATTCCCACCAGCAATGTATGAATGAACTGATTTCTCTGCATCCTTGTCATGGAGATGTGGGCAATTTTCTCTTTTTTTCCACAAGTAGTTCAGGATTGAGAAGCAAATAACTGTACTTGCCTTGGTGGAACATGTACTTTGTTTCTGATGATTACATGATATATTTCCAGCCTGTGTCTGCTATCTGCATTGCTGCTGGATTAATTGGAGTTGCAATCTCTCCAAAGGAAGAACTTGCCGACTTTTCCTGAGCCACAGAATTAGAAAATATCAGAACTGGAATATATCTTACAAATGGAGAAATGAGGCTCAGAATGGGAAATAAAGTTACACATGGTCACATCAAAAGTCAACAGTAGACATAGGACAGGAACACAGTCCTCTTAATTCCAGAAACAGTGGTGAAAAGGGTCTATAAAATGTTAACCTATGACTCAGTTCTTTTGAGGGGATCAAACTTCTTCCAGATCCTGTATTTTCAGAACTGGCAATGAACCTGGAAAAAGTGGCACACACCTGCAATCCCAGAGGCTCAGGAGGCTGAAGCAGGAGAATCATGAGTTCAAAGTCAGCCTCAGCAACTTAGCGAGGCCCTAAGCAACTGAGTGAGACCCTGTCTCTAAATAAAACACAAAAAAAAAGGACTGGGGATGTTGCTCAGTGGTGATGTGCCCCTGAGTTGACTACATTATTTTAAACAAAAGTGCCTACCGGTACAACCTCACTGAGGACACTACAGGAGTATTCTTTGCCCTATGTGATTTCATTTTATTTCCTGACCCAGTTTCCTTAAAAGTCAATATTTGCCATGCACAGTGGCCTATCCTGTAATCCAAGCAGCTTGGGAGGCTGAGGCAGGAGGATCTCAAGTTCAAAGCCAGCTTTAGCAAAAACAAGGCACTAAGTAAACCAGTGAGACTTTGTCTCTAAATACAAAATAGGGCTGGGGATTTGGCTCAGTCATTGAGTGCCCCTGAGTTCAATCCCCAGTTCCACCTACCCCACCTCCACCAAAACATGTCAATATTTCATTCCTAGGTCACCAGGACAAGGTTTGTGTTTGAATACATTGCAATAGCTGACTTATAACGAGTGTGTTTCTGAGCCTTATGTTCTGGATCCTGCTCTACAGTATACACAGGAAATTAGGTAGTATCCCTGGAATCCATGCCGCATCTTCCACTATCAGTGCAGGGAATCAAGAGTTAATTGGCAGTGTTAGGTATGATCTTGCCATAATCTTGCTTTCCACCCCCAATTGGTCTGGCATTCATTCACAGTCTTCCCTGAGAGTAGTGGAAACCAGTGATCTGTCACCTGCCGGGTAGAGCATCTGCACCAGCTTTAGCAGCTGCCAGACACCAATAAAAGTGCTTATGCAATTCTCCTACAGGAGGTAAATGGAGATTCAATACTAGGATGGCAACTTTCAGACTTTTGTCTAAATTAAGCCAAAAGCTGAGAATAATTCCTAAGACAGCAGAATACCCACAGTTTTGGTGGAGGGGCGCCACTAGAACAAGCTAATGAAAGAGACAGAAAAGCAGCAATCAGCATGATATAGGGAGTCTGGGGTGATGTTGTGTTACTGGAGCCAGTGAAGGGGATGTCTGGGGACTGATACCATTTAAATTTGGAAATTTTGGCCAGGGGATATTGTAGGTGGGAGAGAAGTATTAAGTTAGACACTACAAAAATTAAAAGCCATTGATCTTGGAAGTGAGTAGGCCATTAAGGAGCAGGCTGGAATCAAAGTAGTCTGGGGCAAAGTAAGGCAGGGACTGACACAGTTCAGGAGGAAGAGATAGGAACATGAAGGGACAAAGTACAGATGTCACATTTATGTTTTAATACATACCCTCGCCCACACATCCCAGATTGCTGTAGTCAAGCGATACAGGATAGGACTGAGGCTATAGCTCAGAGGCAGAGTGCTTGCCTAGCATGTATGAGGTACTGGATTCAATCCTTAGCACCACATAAAAATAAACAAATAAAATAAAGGCATTCTGTCCATCTACAACTACAAAATTAAAGAGAGAGAGAGAAAGAGAGAGAGAGAGAGAGAGAGAGAATGAATATGAATATAAATAATGATCATTTAGGACCTGGGGTTGTGGCTCAGTGGTAGAGCACTTGCCTCAATATGTAAGGCACTTGGTTCCATCCACAGCACCACATAAAAATGAAAGCAAAATGAAGGTATTGTATTCATCACAACTAAAAATACATAAAAAATGATCATTTATTTTGTGAATTTGGATTTATCATGAGCAAAAGCTCACAGTAGGGGGATATGGACCTTAGGAAGAGAAACTGATAAATGACTTTGGGGTTTGGGGTGACTATTAGTCCAGTGGGATGGGGCTGCCAACAAAGCAAATGCCATAGAAACTAAATGCATGGGATATCTCAAAGCCTAGACAAATGGCATAACACTCCAGCTTTACTTTGAGCAGATTAGAGCTCTCCAGAAGCACTTTTGGCAGTTCCAGACCCAGGCTTAAAAAAAAGGACCTAGTTTAGGGTACAGGAAGAGACAGGTCCTATGAGGAGCAGTGGAAGAACTGGGGCTATTGAGCCTAGGAAAAAGACAAAAGGGGCAATGGTTGGATGTGGTCTCTATACTCAGACCTCTGAAGGATTATCCCAGGGCAGATAGATACAGGACCTGTGTGGTGGTAGGGAAAGATCAAGGATCCCTGACTGGAAGCCATAGTAATAAACATTTCAGCTAAACAACAAAGAACTTTGGAAGAGTTAAAGCTTTTCAAAGATTAAATGGGCTGCCTCAGAAGACAGGTTTCTTTCACTGGATGCTTTGAAGTCACAAACTTAATATTAGTTGGTAATGCAAGAATCAGATGGTGGGTGGGTGAAAACACTAAGAAAATGGAAAATCATTGAAGGAATTAAGAGTTGTTTATTCTAGTAAAAATTTGACTCAGGAGCCACAGTTTCTGTCTTTAGACCTCTGAAAGTTTGTCATAGGGCAGAAAACCATCACTGTATCTATATCTACAGGGCAGCAGATCTTAGACCTGTGAATACAAACTATAGTTGAGCTAAATTTTGAATCTAGCAAAGAAGAAATTTTAGAATTGGTAGAACTGTTCACAGATGGAATAAGCTACTTGGGAAGCTCCTTATCACTAGATAAGTGCAAGCAGGGAGTAGAAACATTTTTTACACTATCCAATCTGCCCAGTTTAATCATCTGGGAATTTTAAGGAATATCCATATTTGGTTTCCATCCCTAGAGATTCTGAATTAATTGGTTTTTTGAGTGTAGCATGGGCATTGGGAGTATTTTAAAGTTCCCCAGGTGATTCTAATGTATAATCAAGACTGAAAACCATGGCAGAGAGAAAGCCTACAATGTTAGAGTGTGTAGGAGGATAATTTGTGCAGTGAGAAGGGAAGTTAGGATCTGATTGAAAGTAATAAAATAATTTCTAAGTTAGTTCACATCCAGCCAAAAAATTCTAACAACACTGAGGCTAAATGTGTTACCCCTTCCCTAGGTAATTTGCATTTAAAGAAATCCATAGTATTCTAAACAGTGGTTCAGCCATAAATTAACAAGTTCCCAATGGTAAGATTTTATATCCCATAGTGCATAGTGAGCAAGATACATTGCAGCAGTCTAAATCCCAACATGTACGTGGCAGCCTATATTGTTCTCTCTCAACATATGCCCAGCGGATGGGGATGGGAATTACTGTGATTCCATATGGAGTCCATATGGAAGCCTTTGATTTCCAACTTATTGGCAATGATACATGTTTAGATTGGATGTAAAGTTCCAAAGACTTTCCCAAGCATTCCTGGGATTGCTATCCAGGGACATAGGCAAAGACCAGGTAGTATGTACTTAGAGAAGTGATAGAATATGGGAGAAAAAGACAGAGCTAATGCAGAGAAAATGAAAGAAGAGATAGAAATGAGGGACATAAATGGAGAGACACAGATACAAATGGAGAAACAAAGACCATCAGGCATAAAGAGACGGAGACAGAAACACACAAAATACACACAAGGTGAGAGAGAAGTAAAAACATGCAGTCAATCTGCCCCATACCATGTGACCTTCAGATTTTTTTCTATAAAACAGCTCTCTGTTTTTCTTCAGTGTTTCAAGAATACTAGGCATGACTGTGGGAAATCTAGTATATTGATATTCCAGCCAGAAAAGCCATCATCCAATGACCCACTGCTTGTAGCACTTCCAAATTTTCCAATAGAATCAGAGCCTTTAGGTCAGATCTGTTGAAAATAGAGACTTTATGTGTACTTGGTTAAATCCACATTCAAAGTGGGAATTACCAAGTACCACACACTGGCTTCTTCCTACCTTAGGAGACTGAAGAAATCTCTTTAGAGTTCTGGAGAACACAACCAGCTGAAAAAGAGCTCACTGTCAACCAGGATTCCCAGTCCTTCATCCATATGTCCCAACCCCTTCCTCGTGGAGTTGCATCCATATTTGGAGGCAAGAGAGTGTCATATCATCACTTCAAATATTGTCCTCAGCCTGGCCTTAGGCTTTTGTCAATTCAAGAAACAGAATGACTAGGTCTGGGGAAGCCTGACCAACCCAGGACTTTAAAGTTAACTCATTGTCTTTTGACCACTTCCTGTTCGTTGCTCACTTGTCTGAACATTAACCCAGCAGGAGCCATGGTTTTAAGCCTTTTACTTCACTGTATTTATCTCTCCCAGACATTTTCCATCTCCATAACTTTTCCCAGTGTGACCTGGGGCTGACTCTGGATGTCTGCTCTTTCTTTCTTGAAGCTTTGACTTTCAATTTCAGAAGATCCATGGGCCACAGTTGTTCCCCATCGGGACTCCATCAGGGTGACTATATGAGGTCCTGAAATGTAACACTAGAACAGCCTACATCAGAAGCTCCCTTTGATGGATCATATTTCCTCTTCCATTTTGAGCAATTTTCCCCGGCACTGCTATTAACTAAGGCCCATAGAGAGCTTTTCCTCTGAAGTTATGCCTTCAAAGCTGTGCCTCTACCCTATCTACTGCAGCTCAATGAATACACAGTCCATTTAATTGGAAACTCCCTACCCATAGGACAAACACAGCAGAAATTCTGCCAGTATATACCAGTATAATCATATGCATTGTTTAGGGCTTGTAACAATTCTGAATGGTCATGGTGTCTCGTTTCATTAATTGATGCTATTACCATACCATGTAATAAGTATTTTGATCTCATGCTAGTTAAAGGCATCATGTTTTCCACTAAATACATTAGTACATGCTATATCTCTGGTGAAAATCCTCCCAATCTTCAGAGTTCTATCTCTTAAAGTGTATGTGTTTCACCTTAATTCCAGATCTTCAGGAACAGTGGTCTCTGGTATGTCTCCTCCACCTGGATTTGTGGTTCTCAAAGCTCAGTTCTTTCTAGTCACTCGCCTTTAATGCTTTTGTTTGGGTTTTACGATAGCACTTATTCAACATTTGCTTCAGTCAGTTTTTTTTAATAGTTTTGTATCCCCAAGCTATGAATCTTTTCAGAGTGCATTACCATACAGGACTCTGAATCTTTCATCCACATGTCTTCACATTTTCCCTCATGGAGAAAAAATCAGGATGTTTTTTAAAGTACCATCACCTCTGAATTATAGAATCCTGGAATATCAAAGCTGCAGGAGATTAGAGAGATAATTTAATCCCAATTTTCCATTTTCAAGATGTGGGAAAACTGAAGTTTAGAGAGAGGAAATATATTGTTTAAGGTCCCACATACATTTTGCACAAGTTTTCTACCTGGAAGAGGACACTTTTAATTATTGGGTTCTGTTTCTTCACATTGACACAGCCTCATATTTTCTTGGGTTTTGCTCACTTAAACAACTTTATTTTTTTTATTGATTATTTATCGCATTACATAGTTCATGATATATCATCTTTCATACATTAGACTCAAATTGTGCTTTGAACTCCCATTTTCACCCCAAATACAGATTGCAGAATCACATCTGTTACATATTCGCATTTTTACATAATGCCATATTAGTGACTGTTGTATTCTGCTACCTTTCCTATCCCCTACTATCCCCCCTATTTTTATATATAATTCACCCAATTAAAGGGAACAATTATATGAGCTTTGATACATTGTCATTTGTTTAAGATTTTGGTAAATTCGAATATATATTTGATACAAAAATGACACTTTACCATATTTAAGTGTACAATTTGATGGTAATAATCACATTTACAAGATTGTGCAACAATCACCACTATTCATTTCAAAAATTTCATGACTCTAATTGGAAATTCTGTACCCATTAAGAAATAACTCCTCATTTTCCTTCCATAGAGCCTAGGCAAATTCTAATCTACTTTCTGTTTTTATAAATTTGCCTGTTCTATGCACATGATGTAAGAGGAGCGCTATAGTATTTGTTCCTTTATGTCTGACTTCTTTCACTTAACAAAATGACTTCAAGTTTCAGTCATGCTATAGAATGTCTTAGAACTTCATTCCTTTTAGTTGTTGAATACTATTCCATTATACTGTACATATATACCACATTTTGTGTATTCATTTGTTGACAGACAAATGGGTTGCTTTCACTTTTTGGCTATTGTAAATGAAGCTACAATGAACATCAGCATACAAATACGTACCTGTTCAAGTCTTTGCTTTCAATTCTCCTGGATAGATATGTAAGAGTAACTTGATTTTATTTAAAAGTAGTAATAATTTTCCCACATTTATTTCTGATTTTGAGTTTTCTTTTTTTAGTCAATCTAACTAGACTTTAGTTAATTTTGTTAATCATTTTTTTAAATCAACTCTTGGTTTCATTGATTTTCTGTTTTGTTTATCTCTGCTCTTCTTTTTAATTTCCTTCTTTCTGCCAGGTTTGTGTTTAATTTCTTCTTTTTCTAGTTTGGTAAGGTGTAAAATTGCATTGTTGATTTGAGACCTTTCCTCTTTTTGACATAAGTTTTTACAGATATAATTTCCCTTCTAGGACTGTTTTCACTTTATCTCATAGATTTCAGTATGTTGTGTTTTCATTTACATTTTTCTCAAGGCATTTTCTAATTACTCTTGTGATTTCTTCCTTGACATAAGTTAAGGAGTATGTTGCTGGGTGCAGTGGCACATGCCTGTAATATCAGTGGCTCAGGAGACTGAGACAGGAGGATTGCGAGTTCAAAGCCAGCCTTGGCAACTTAGCAAGGTATTAAATGATTCAGTGAGACCCTGTCTCTAAATAAAATAGAAAATGGGGCTGGGGATGTGGCTCAGTGGTCAAGTGCCCCTGAGTTCAATCCACAACCAAAAAAAATATATGTAGTTTAATTTACATGCATTTTCAAAAGTTTGTTATTGATCTCAAGCTTCATCTCACTTGATTACAGAAGATACTCAGTATACTTCAATCTTTTAAAAATTTCAGTCTTGTTTTTTGGCTCTGCCTTTATGTCCTAATCAACTCTAAGAGTTCCACCTTCTAAAATGATCATAGTGAAGATTAGATTTCAATATATAAACTTAAGAGGTACACAAGTGTTCAACCATCATACTGATTCACCATCATGCTGATTTCATCCATTTAACTTTTACTATAAATATGATTATAACTATTATCATTATCATTATTGGCTATTTCTACTTTATTCTCATTCTTAAGTCCCTATGTAATTGTCTATAGAGTACTTTAAAATCCATTTAATTTCATCTGATACCTGATGTAGATTGGACTGCTGTCTCTAAACTTTGTATTGATGACTTTTCCGTTAAATAAGAGTGATAGTGATAGTGTTTACAGTAAACACACACATACACACTCAAAAAAATGAAAAACAAATCTTGAATGTTTGTGCATGAAGCTCCTACTAATTTCTGGGAACCTATTCTTACTGTCTTCTCATTTTTAGATGAAAAGGAACTAACAGTAAGAGAAGGCAAGTGACTTCTGATGAAGTTATAAAGCTGATGATAAAGAGCTGAATTTTGAACTGCAATCTGTCTGATTCCAAATCCCATGCTTTTAATCTTTATCCTAAGATGCCATCTAATGATACCAATTTATTGCTTTCCTTGGGATTATTGCTGCTTACCTAGTGGGGCTCCTTCATCTTGAAACTCTGATGTTGTTTCTTACCAGCTTACCTGTTTATCTTCAGGAACTATTGACTGCTGTTACTGTAGGTGTGTGTGTGTGTGTGTGTGTGTGTGTGTGTGTGTGTGTGTGTGTGTACTCTGTGTAGCAGATCCTGTTGAGTGCCTGAATAAGAGCTATTCACTGTCCATGAGTGTAATCCCAACTACTCAGGAAACGGAAGCAGGACAATCAGAAGTTTGAGGCCAGCTGGGAAACTTAGTGAGACTAAGTCTCAAAGTAAAATTTTTAGAAAAGTTTAGGGGCATAGATTAGAGATAAAGTATTTGCCCAGCATGCACAAGGCCCTAGGTTCAATCCCCAGTATCTAAAAAAAAAAAAAAAAAAAAAGGCATTCCCAAACTTTTTCTGATAAAAAATCCCTTGTTTTGTTTGAATATTTTCCATATGTTTTAGAGGAGGGTGACCTATGTAATAAATCCTGAACCATTTTTCTTGTTAATGATTTGTTTAGTATTGGTATGTGATGAATATCTGCTCATTTAGACATGAGAAGTCAACTGGAGAATTTCTGGAAAAGGTTCAGAGATGTTTGCAAAAACAACAACAAAATAGTCCCTCTAGATGTCTAGATGTTGATGACTGGGAAAATGGGGCCTAGATCTCTTATTGCCTTCTTATGAAAAATCTTTATAATAAAACATAGCAAAGTAAAAGAGAGAAAGGAATGAGTCATTAATGATATTTTTGAGCAACTGATTAACCAATCCAGGAAATGTCCTTTCTCTTCACTTTCAGTTATGTGAAATAATAAATTTATTCTGAATCTTCTAGCCAGAAGTTCTCCTTGTCTGATTATTAAAGTAATGGAGGGGTGGGCAGTGATGCATGCCTGTTATCCCAGCTACTCAGGAGGCTGATGTAGGAGGCCAGTTTCAGCAACTTAGCAAGACCCTGTCTCAAAATAAAAAATAAAAGGGATGGGAATATACTTTAGTGGTACAGTTCCCCTGGGTTCAACCTTCAGTACTGAAAAAAAAAAGAAGGACCTGGAATCTTTAAAAATAATTTACTAATGCCTACATCACACCTCCAAAGATTCTGATTTAGTCTAAAGGTAGAGTCCTGTCTATCATTCTACATTTTACATTTTTTTTTAAATTTCATGTATTTAATGTGTACAACATTGTGTTTTGATATACATAGTGAAATTATTACTAAAATCAAGCAAATTGACACGCCAATTTTCCTAAAGGTGAAATATGCCGACACAGAAAGAAAAATACTAATCTCACATATATGTGAAATCTAATACATTTGAAATCAAAGAAATAGAAAGTAGAATGGTCATTTACTAGGACAAGAGGTGGAAAAATGGGGAGATGTTGGTCAAAAGGTTGTGATTATGAAAGAAGAATAAGTCAATACTAATGTAGAGCATGATGCCTATAGTAAGTAATATTGTATTACATACTGTAAATTTACTAATAAAGTGATCTAAGGTGTTCTAACCAAACCTCTGGGGTTTTTTTGTTTTTTTTTTTTTTATTGTTGGTTGTTCAAAACATTACATAGTTCTTGACATATCATATTTCACACTTTGATTCAAGTGGGTTATGAACTCCCATTTTTACCCCATATACAGATTGCAGAATCACATCAGTTATACTTCCATTGATTTACATATTGCCATACTCGTGTCTGTTGTATTCTGCTGCCTTTCCTATCCTCTACTATCCCCCCTCCCCTCCCCTCCCCACCCCTCTTCTCTCTCTACCCCCTCTACTGTAATTCATTTCTCCCCCTTCAATAGACAAATGGATAAAAAAATGTGGCATTTATACACAATGGAGTATTACTCTGCATTAAAAAATGACAAAATCATAGAATGTGGAGGGAAATGGACGGCATTAGAGCAGATTATGCTAAGTGAAGCTAGCCAATCCCTAAAAAACAAATGCCAAATGTCTTCTTTGATATAAGGAGAGTAACTAAGAACAGAGTAGGGACGAAGAGCATGAGAAGAAGATTAACATTAAACAGGGATGAGAGGTGGGAGGGAAAGGGAGAGAGAAGGGAAATTGCATGGAAATGGAAGGAGACCCTCAGGGTTATACAAAATTACATACAAGAGGAAGTGAGGGGAAAGGGAAAAACTCTGTTTTTTAAAAAAGCTCTTCTTTTAGTTTTAATAGGCAGCCAGGATTTATATATATATATATATATATATATATATATATATATATATATATATATATATATATATATTTAATTTAAGCCTTTGTGGGGTGAAGTTTCTGCTACTTGCAGCTGAAACTATCCTTGCTAATTCACTAGGTTTTACAATCAGACTGATGGCTCTGTAAGCCCATTTGCACAGACCTTGTTCCATTCTTGGAATGTCCTCTTGGCTGCCTACCTTGATTGAAGTACCCAGGCCCCAGCCAGCCAAGTTCCCAAGTGGGTAATATTAGGTAATAGTGAAGATCAATGGAAACTGAGAATGGGAATGCCCAAAGGCATTCTAAGAGGTAGCTCAAGAATATGGAAGGATAAAGGAGATATTTCCATCAGTTCATTTCACTCCAAAGGTATTCCCTAAGACTCTACTATATGTTAGTCCTTGTGCTGGATACTATGGATATATAGAGATTTTAAACCTCAGCATATCCCTTACAAACTTTAATATGAAAAGAAAGGATTCAGTAACTCTGGGTACAATCTAAAACTTAGCATTCATGACAAGTTTCCAGGAGATGCTGAAATTGATGACCCAGAAAATTATACCTTGAATAACAAGGATCTAAAAAATTGGCTAGATAGAGCACAAGACAGAAAGAAATAAGTACTATAATAGAAGTTGCACATGGTGATTCAGTAACCCAAATGGAGGGTACTGAATGGAGAAGGGAAGTTGAAGAAGACATCACTGATCATTAACTGCAACTGGTGGGAATGGCAACAGTAAAATATGGAGAGTTGAAATATCTTTAATGTAAGATACAGAAAACCAATTTTCTATGCACAATTCTGTCACTCATCTGCGGTATGATCTTGAACAAATCTTTTTCCCTTTCTGGGTTTCACAATTGGAATGTGGATTGAATAGATGGTCTATAAAGTCTCTCACATCTGTGATATTTTGAGCAATGACTCAGTAGATGCACCTTTTGAAGGACAGCACAGGAAAAGAAAAGACAGTGGAGAACTGAACCCCAAGTTACAACAGCATCTAAGCCATAAATCTTAAGGGGTGAACCTTAAACACTACCTGTATTCTAATGAATCATAAATTGTGTCCCTACATTTAATTCACCCATGGGCTGCAGACTGATTTATCCAATCATATACTCAACCTCTATATTCAGATGTCCAAAATCACCTGAAATTAGCATGTAACTGGTTGGCATATTTGTTTCTTTGCTGACACAAACCTGGTCCTCCTCCCTTTTTAAAAAAAAATTTCAGGAAATTATACCACCATGATCCAGACACTTAAAAGGGAAAACAAGAGATTACTTTTGATTCTTCTTCTTCACCTCACACCAAAACCAACAGCAATTTATGTTGTAACTACCTCCAAAACATACTCTAAATTTGTCTATTTGTCAAACTTTCCACTACTGCAACTCCAATCCAAGCTGCTGTTATCTCTCATATAGATTATTGCAAATCTTATAACAGATCTTCCTGCTTCATTCTTTCCCCCTATAATCCATTTCCACAAAACAGTCAATAGGATGTTTTAAGGTCAATACCCTGACATAAGAAATACCTCTCCATCCTACTCACAGTACTACCTAAATTTATATGATGTATTAATTTGTTTATTTATTGTTTGTTTGTAAACTCCCAATAGAATAGGAGACCCATGATGCCATGTATCAGCACACATGTTGACAGATTTAGCATCATCTCTTGGTTCTAGGTACAAGGTATTTAATAGATAATTATTGAATGAATGAATCAAGAAGAAGAGGAACCAAAGCAAAAGAAAGCTTTTCTGAGCAGACACTCCATTATTTTCAACCTTTTAACTTGCAAATCCAGAAAGGAGACAGAAAGAGAATTATCATCTATGGAATACCTACTATGTGCCAGATGCTATAATGGGAAACTTTCACACATATACAATTTAGTAACTCCTCTGGAGAAACATTTTAAATTAGTAGACCTCCATTTTACTGATGAGGAAACTGGAGAGGCTGTGAGAGTTTAAGGCACACATCCACAGTCATCCAGCTAGTTGTGAGTCTGAAGTTAAAACTTTATCTGCTTTTCCCCCAAGATTAGGTTTTTTTCCCCATTCTATCAACCTGCCCCTCCTTTTGCTCCCTCACACCTTTTACTGCCTACATGGTTCCTATTCCCCAAGTCTCTATCACAGCAGGGGTCCTTCCCAGCACAAAGACTGTTGTGACTGCCCCCATTTGATCTACCAGTGGGATTGTTTTGTTTTGCTGGTCTCCATGGAAACCACAAAGCATCATCCTCTGGGGAAGGTACTGAAACCTGGCAGCCTGGTTAGAGCTGTCTGTTCCCAAACTCTGCCAAGTGCACACTAAATTAATGTCAGTGATGAAGTCATTATCTAGGAAGTCATCCTGGGACACTTTTACCCTACCTCCCAGGAACATGGTAGGTTTTCTAATGATATTCAGCATCATTTCATAAAAGCATGCACACCACATTGGAGGGTTCCCTATTCATCCATTAATTCATTAAATATTAACTACCCTTAATCCGGTATGGTGCTAGAATTTGAGGATGCAGACAGGTAAATATCCTGCTTGTATGTAGCTTATATTCTAATGGGGATTGACAGATAATATATTGAAAGCAAATAATTAGTATAATTTTAGATAGTGATGATTGCTATGAAGAAGATAAATAGCATGAGGGGATAGAAAATAATCTACAAAAGGTAATTTTAAATAGGTTGGGTGGTCAATAAGGGCTCTCTAGGAAAGTATAATCCGAGAAGAAATCTGAATTATGAAAAGAAGCTAACAATGATTGAATATGACAGAACAATAATTAATACCAAGATAAAAAGTATGAAGACCATGAGGTAGAAATAGTTGACACATTTGAGGAGCATTAAAAAGTCAGGTGTGGCTGGATTAAAAAAATGAACAATACAGAATTATTATTAAATGAAAAGATCAAGTTGCCAAGGTCCAGATAAATTTGATTCAAAGATAAATGAGAAATCATCAGTGGCTTTTCAGCCAGAGAGTAACATAATTTAGTTTATATTTTGGTAGAATACAACTCACTTAAATGTGGAAAGTTGATTACAAGAGACAAAAGTGGAAGCACAAAGAGACTATTATAGTAACCCAGGTGAGAATGATGCTGGCATGTATAAGAAAAGTACAGCAGATGTGAAAAGAATTTGCTGGATTTAAAAATATGTTGGAAGTAGAGGGACAAACAGCAAAATGGGTTTAGTGGTATGCAGAGACCCAGGAGTTCTGGATTTAGCTTAGCCACTAACCAGTATATGACTTGAACTCCATCCTGCTCCTCTTCTTTTGTTTCAATTTCCACATGCCCACTTTACCTGAAACAGTGAAATACTTGTAACAGAACACACATTTGGATCATGTTTACAAAATGCCTTTAAATCCATTTCCTCCTTTTTATTTAGAGCCTCACAAGAACCCTGTAAAAAGAGTCAGGGGAGGGATAATTAACCTGAATTCACTGCTGAGAAAAATAAAGTAGAATCTGGCAGAATTTAGAGAGTAAAAGCTTCCAAAAAGCCTCACAACAATTATTGATTTGAAGAAAATACCTGAGGCTTGGAGTCAGAATGCCTAAATTTTCATCAGGGCATGGGAATGTCACTTCCTCTCTCTGAATATCAGTGAGATATTTACCAAATTTGTCTCCAAAGGCTGAAGCAACCTTATCTAAACTCCTTATATCCAAGGCATTACATCTATGTACATTACTCTTTTTAAAAAATTTTTTTTAGTCGTTGATGGACCTTTATTTTATTCATTTATTTATTTGTGGTCCTCAGACTTGAACCCAGTGACTCACACATGTTAGGCAAACACTCTACCACTGAACCATACCCCAGCCCCGTACATTAATCTTATATCCAAAGCCATTGTTATACAGGTTTATCTCCCAACACATTGAGTTCATATTGATGTGAGTGTATTATAATTCTGGAGGCTTAAGTATCAAATCTGTCAATTCTTCCAACTGTGGCCTCTTGTTGTAGACTATAAGGCCAAGAAGTCAAGCTTCACCTGTTTCATATATATGAGAATGAAGGGAATAATCATATATTGTATATACATTCTGTGCCTGTCCCACACTTTCTCTCACTTAATCTTCACAGAAACTCTGTGAAGTAGGTTTTATTATTTCTACTTGCTCCAAGTCACACAACTGGACAGTAATTGGTGCAGACTATCTGGCTCTGAATTTCATGTTGTTTTCACTCTGCCATGTTCTTGCCAGCCAATCATTGTTTGAATCTCTCATTTCAGCAAGATCCAAAATAGGTTTGCCTACCAGCTCCAGAAAAATCTCAGGGATCCTACAGAGCTACTAGCTCAGTAATTAGATCCTACTTACCTTAGCATACCAATAGTGCATTATGCTTAAAACATGATAAATATTTAGTAAAAGTTTGTTGAGTCAATTTGTCCATTCAACAGCCACAGAATCACCTAACCATGTATTCATCAACCAAATATCTAGAATGTGTTGGTTAATAGCATGAGTCATTCAGTCACATTGAATGAATTTGAATTTTATGTCTTACTTTCACCAATGTATTCCCTGAGGCAAGTCATTTAATCTCTTTGTGCCTTGGTTTTCTCCTTTATTAAATGAAGATAAGGATATTATTTTCTTTGTAGGCTTGTTATGAGGATTAAATGAATCAATATCTGTAAAAGTTTTTGTAACAGTGCTAGGCATATAGTAGTTACTTGATAAGTGTTGATTCTTATTATTGTTATAATTATTATTGCTATGTACCAAGAAATGTGTTAGGCACATGATATACATTTATAAATAAAGCAGATAAGGTCCCTGCCCTCTTGGAATTTATGGTTTCATTATGGAGATAAGCATTAAATAATTAGACAAATAAATATATATGTATGATTTTTAGAAATTATAAGTAAATAAATAGAATATAGTTATAAAGAATAATGAGGGGATATGGTACCTGCTTAGAGCATGTATGGAAGGAGTCTGTGAGGAAGTAACACTTAAGCTTGAAAGAGGAAAAGACTATGCCATCTAATGAGCTGATGATAGAAGAGAGATTGGGGCATAAGTAGGATAATCATATCTTAAGACAGTCCTTCTTCATACCTGTTGTCCTAGCATACTTATTATAACACTCCATTTAACTCTCAAATATCTTCAGGTCTAGGCATAAATTTATAGTCATATAAAGCATAAAGGACAGTGTGTGGCTAAACTCAGAAAAGGTAAATAATTTGTATGCTGAAAAAATAGAAAAAAATACAGACAGGAATCAGAGTCTATGGAAGGAAGGAAGGGAGGGAGAGAGGGAGAGAGGGAGGGAGGGAGGAAGGGAGGGAGGTGGGGAAAAAAGAAGAAGATGGAACTAACAACACTTATCAGTGGGTCAGCAAGTTTGGAACAAGGTGCAACAAGGTGATAATGGTGGGGTGGCAGCTAAAGAAAGTTACCGTTCCCAAGACCAAATTCATAGGTAGCCAAGTTCAGCAGTAATTCAGCTATCATTGCAATAAAATTGTTTTCCAGATTTATCAGACATCAACTGTGTTCACTGTGCTGGTTCAGAAAATATCTAGTTTTGTTTTGTTTTTTTCTTTCTGTCGTGTACTTAAAGCAAGCAAGTGAAATAGAGACAGAATACAAGTGAAGAATGACTCAGCCAATTAACTGCAGAGGGCTCAGATCCCAGTGTTCATTAACAAGTACCATCTTTGCTTTCTGAGTGGGTGAGGACAGCAATGTATGCTTGCAGATCTCCTGGGCCATTATGTGCAAAAGGAACAGTGGGTCAAAAGTATTCTGTCTATGTATTGCTGTGTCCATGTGTCGTGTCCCTGCATTGATCTATTTTAGAGAGAAGACCAGAGTTGGGAAGCAGAAGTTCCTTCAGGTAGCATGTCAGGTTCTTCAGGTACTTCTTAAGGGTCTTTCAGACAATAAACAAGCAACATGCATTCCTGCCTTTAGGTGGACACATTAGCAATCCTTCAAGAAGTCTGACATTAGGGAAGCTGCTAAAGACAGATTAGGATTCCTTGAGTTCCAACTAGTCCTTCTACAAGGCTACATGTCCTTGAACAATCTGTTCACCTTTCTGATCCTTGTTTCATTCATTTGTTTACATAATGATGATGTCATAGTGATACCCTGGCAGAGTTAAAGTGAAAATAATTGTGTAAAACTTCTAGCATAGGTTTACATAGTAAGTATTCAATTGTGGTGATTATTGGTGGTAATGATGATGACAGCCACCACTACTAAAGATTACCTGGGCCATTCTCAGTATTGACTACATAACTTTATATAGTCTTTAACTCTTCCTGTTTTGCTCCCCTGCTGTGCCATGGAATATCAACCTCTATCCTGTATTTCAATAGGTTTCTTTCCCTTAGGGCCTAGCAGAAACCTCTCTTTATATCCAGAAAACCACCATTCCCACCCCAGCTTACTCAAAGTACACTCTACCCAGACCTTCCACAGACTGAAAAGGCTGTCAGTAGCAATCATTTTTGGCATATAATCCCAGGATGCCTTATATCATTTCATTGTCTCATGTACACATTGTTTCATCTTTCCACCTCATTATAAACCTTCCTCTGTTCCTTTGCATTTAAACTGAAAACAAGAATGCATCCCTGCTGCCCCCTCTTAATTCCCTCTGCAAGACAACAAAATGCTGAATTTCATGGCTGGACAGAGTAAGTGGATCTCACCCAGCCTGCCTGCTGTTCCTTCCTGCACTGTTAAAGAAAACATTATGGATAACTGACATATTTCCACACTGAGTCTATCAAGTCTCTCCATTTCCCTCATGCTTCTTGCCATTTCTCTCTTTGCCACAAGAAACCCAGCAGGAAGCTGTGCTGTGGTACATTTAATTTCAAAATGAAATTGACTACATAAAGCAGAGATGTTTGTCTGAGATGGGAGTGACATGAAGCAAAAGAAGCAATGACAGCTTACAAGAAAATAGTGCTGTCTGGAAATAAGGAAGGAAAGGGGGAGAGAGCATAACTCAGTGTCACCCCACCATTCTATCCCAAACTCATCTCCTCCTAACATCTTCCAGCCTTCCACATGCCCACTATCGGCTGCATACCTCTTTATATGCAGGGTCAGGTGGTGGGAGGAACAAAGGGAAAGAAAAAACTGGAAGATATGAACTAGAGAGGAAACAGTACAAAAGAAACTGTCACTCAGTGAAAAAAAAGATTTCCAGGTCAGTCTGACTAACATTGCCATGGGAATATTTGCATGGCAAGTCAAGTCGCATAACTAGCATTGAGAACAATGAATGGACTGAACAGAGTTGAAATCTAAGTTTTTTTTCAAAGAAATACCATCATATTACTATCAGGTGTAAAGTCTAGTCTAAGCTCATTCACACAAGGGAAGTAATGTGTGAAATGAGCTAAGTTAGAAAATTTGCAATTCACAACAGGTTTTTAGCATATGAAATGCATAAGACATCTTTACAATGGAGGGTATAATTGCTGGAGCCAGAAATTGAAAGGATATAAAAGGCATAAAATTCTTTCACAGACTTCTCAAGGTGTTATAACTCACTCTATGCTTTTGAAGTAGTGTGGTGCAGTGGGAATATGACAGGCTTGAGATCTAGATGGAACTAGGTTCAAATCCTTTCTCCATCACTATGGAAATTTGAACAGTTCCTTTTCTACTCTATGTACTAATCCCATGCTTATAGTCCTGGTTGTTATGAGGTAAAAAAGAGATACACAGTGACAGGTACATTTTAAGAGTTCTTTCGTGCTTTTAGCAACTATCATTCTATAATTCAGTGTGATCTTCACATTATAATATACTAGTCTTTTTTCCTCCAACACCCTGAAACATTTTTGTCAACTCTCCAAGGAATAGAGCAGAGGTCTTACCTTCTTGCCTATAAATTAATAAGGTTAACAGTAGGTGCTTAAAACATACATAGTGATTGGTCAAATTATTCACTTAAAGTCTTTACTTTGAAAAGTCTATTGATTTACATTTGGGTTTATCCTACTCATGAGTAGGATCTTGAGATGCCCCACTGACATTATCCTTAGGCATATGCATATAATGGCACCTATAAGCAAAAAGTTCCCAGCCTTGTTCTTCTACGGAAAAGACAAGTCTGAACAGATCCCTCATATTCAGGTTGTTTTTCATTTCTTTTCCTTACAGAAATAAAGGAAGTAAGAGGGGTTGAAAGAGAAGGAATGAAATAATAAAATCATATGGACTTGACACTTGTGTTAGATTTTAATAAGCTTTCATAATGCACACAACCTTTTAAGATAAATTGTTTCCATTATACCAATGGAGAACTGAGATACTGAGAGTTTAAATATCTTGTCCATAATTACTCTGCTACTAATTCTAATTTAAAGTAAGTTGTATTGTGCTTCCAAGGCAATGCCTGCATTCCTGGAGGAAGATCAGGGGAAGTAAGAGGCATCTTTACTGGACCCATAAGGCTTTAGGGCTTTGGAGAAAGTGAGAAGATTAAAACTATAGGCTTCTGAGCAAAACCTCATCTCTCAAAGTCTTTCATTTAGTTATGTCAACTTCAGGCCAATCCCAGTAAGGCTATACTTGGTGTCCCTCTAGCTGTTACCACAGGCAGAAAACCCAGATTCTTCCCCTGACCTCATAAAGCAGTGAAACATGGGAAATACTAACATACTAGGTTGAATTTTATCCATTGTGGCAGCTGTTTAACTTAAAGGGTGATCCTCAGGGTGGAAATTACTGGCTGGTAGGGAGAAAAGCAAACTGACCCTCTTTGTGACCTTACTTGAAGCCACCAGAAATGGAGAGAATCTAGGTAACTTTGAGCTGTAGAGGATTTTTGTGCTTCTAAGAAAGTGTTCGATAAAATTCTCATATTAATATTGTATAAGACACCTGCAGGGTTGAATTTATCAGATGATCCCAGCTGGTTGAGGGGGTTGAAATCACACTAGTGTGATAATGATGGCAACTGGGTGATTAATAGGATCAATATCCAGTAGAAGAGCTTTCAAGTTGATCCCCAGCGGAATAGGGCCAGAGAATTTATACCACATTCTCGGTGTTTTTGTAGCAGTTAATGCCAAAAGTCAGACACACTGAAAAAGGCAGACAAAACCCCTAGTAAACCACTCATTTCCCAAAACATTATTGGTATGAGAGTTAGAAAGACGGATTGACATGGGACCTATTCTCTTCTAATTGGGCTGTCCTCACCAGGCTGTCCAGACCTAAGATCTGGTGCAGGTTCAGCAGTGTGTCCCACATCTTCTCTTTCATAACTTGTATTTTCTTCATTGGAAAAAACTTACACTGACTCATTGGACATTTTCCCAGGAGCTCTTGGTGATGAGACAGTCCAGCTTAAAGGGAGGACATCTTCCAAGGAATTGAGGAAGTAGATAATGCCAACACATCCCAAAACAAGCATTAAAAGGACTATTAAGAGGTTTTCACACCCACTCCTCCTGCCTCTAGTATTTGCTGAAAGGTTGGGTTCTTCAAATGGGGTCTACAGATATTTTAGTAACCAGTTTGATGCACCAGCAATCTGTGCATAATAAAATACCTCTAATAAATATTAAGCAAATTGGAAGAACCCGAGCAGAAAAGAATATGGGTTTGGTTTCAGATAGTTTGCTATTTGAAATCCTACCACTGCTATTTACCTGCCATGTAATATACAGACCAAAGTATTTCTCCTCTTTGAGGATCAGTTTCATATGTGTAATATGAAGAACATGCCTACTATCTCAAAGTCTTCATCATAATTAAATGGGATAATTTATATAAACTACAAATACTGTGCCTGGGATATAGAAGGTACTCAATAAATGTTGGTGACCACCGTCCTTACTTCTACTCCATATCAATTTTCTCTATATATCACCTAATTTTGGTTATATTATAGTTCGGTGAAGGAATAGAAATCCAGGGATTTTTAAGAGACAGAGAGCTAAAAAATAATAGAGACCAAGTCTGGCTAACTGAAAAATTAGAAAACAGAAAGTAGTTTTATATTATGCTGCAGTTGCCTTTCTTGGATAATGGAAGCGCTGTGAATCTTGTCTGAATATAGCAGAATGCTGACCAGGATGGGTAAGCCCATTGCCTGGATGGCAAGCTCCAATCCACCTGCCTTCAGGAAGCTGCAAGGTAGAAGATCATCAGCTCCAGAGGCCACCTATACTCAGTTTTATGATTAACTGGGCATGGGAAGCCCAAGATCCTATCTTTGCCAAGTCAGGGATTATATTGCCAAAATCTATGTCACAGTGGAGAAATTCACTTAGCTAATGTCCCTCCATACAGCCATGAGCAAACAGGTGCTGGATTGGAAATTGGTTTCCATGTGTCTGTATCACTGAGTATAAAATGGAAAATTACAGAGGAAAATCATACCCTATTATTTATTTTCCAGGATAATTTGTGGGAGTTGCTGTTAAGAGCTACCTTTAGAAAAGCCAATAAATGAGTTAATGGAATCTGCCACAACTAATGAAAAGGAAGTGAAGTTTTCTGAAATTCCATTAAAAACAATCAAAAAAGGACAAAAATATATTAGAAAAGGAAGTAAAATAATGATGTAGAAAAGCATTCCTGGATGATTTTGATGGCAAAATGGGTGGACAAACAGCTTCACCTCCTCCAATTCCAATACCACCACTCAGTACATACTTGCATGACTCACACACATAAATACACATGCAAAAAAAAAAAAAAACAACACACATTCACAGTCCTCTTAAAAGCCACAACCCTTTGTCAGGCCAGAGAAAGTCTCTGTTAAAAACAATGTTGCCATAGCAACTATGATTTGGGCAGCCCCAGCTGCAACTGAGGCTGCCAGTTTCCCCTGGAATATCTGAGAAAATGGAAAAAGAAAGAAACTAAAAATTACCCCAGAATTAATATCACTAATTACTAGATCCATAAAATTAGTAATGAATTTAAAATTTATTGAGCATCTATTATATATCATGTACTATAGGAGACATGGGGATCACACTAAAATATAGTTGCAATACTCAATGATCATAGTGTATAAGAGACAGAACTGTAAATATTTTTAACAAGAAGAGTAAATGTCCCAATTAGAAGTATGAGAAACATGTTGAAAGAACAATATGAAAAGAACAAATAATTAAGTCTTGAGAGAAATCCTGGACAGTTCCAAATTGAGGAGGTGACATGGACATGTGCCTTAAAATATCAGTAAGTTTCACTGAAAAAAAGAAGGTGGGGGAAAAGCATTCTAGACACAAGAAATAGCATAAGTAATATCTCAAAGATGTGAGAAGTGTGGCATGTTCAGGATACAGTTCATTATGGATAAAACATAGGGTGCATATAGACAGAAACTCCGAGATAAATCTGAGAGGCCTGAAATAACACATTATAAAATTATAACTTTATCTGGTAATAAAATGTGTGGATGGGGATAGGGGCTTATCTCAGTGATAGAGTACTTATCTGGCATGTATAAGACCCTGGGTTCAATCTCTAGAACCACAAAAAACAATTTAAAAAATTGAAGGCAAATAATGTGGAACCACTGGATGGACACAAAACTTTTATTTATCTGTTTTTATGTGGTCCTGAGGATGAAACCCAGTGCTTCGCACATGCTAGGCAAGTGCTCTGACACTGAGCTACAGCCCCAGGCCCACATGGAACCATTAGAATGTCCAAAGTGACCAAATGGCCTGATCAATTATTAGGTCCTTCTGTCAGAGGTGATAGAAGGAAGATAATTCTATTTCAATAGGGGAATGTTGTAGTGAAGAAAACAAGTCGGGAAACCACTGCTATTGGTCAAGGAAGAGACATTGGGTGTGGATGTTTAAAACAGTGGAGTAGATAAAACAAAAATAATCTAAAGTCTTCAGAAAGTGTCCCAAATTCATAAAGCAAATGAAGAAACATTTATTTAATAAAACCTAATAAATTTTTAAGGGTAAATACATAGTACTTGAGCCTTGGCTCGTTGGCATCCATTCAACCTTATTCCCTTATCAGCATGTTTTAATCAGCTTTATCTTTACTATAAACAAAGAACCTGATAAGAACAATTTTACAGGAGAAAAAAAATATTTGGGGCTCACAGTTTTTGAGGTCTCAGTCCATAGATGGCCAACTCTGTTGCTCTGGACCCAAGGTGAGGCAGAACATCATGGTTGAAGGGTTTAATGGAGAAAAGTGGCTCAGGAAATCACACCAGGAAGCAGGGATAGAGCTCTACTCACCAAAAGCAACATATATACTCCAAAGGCACATAGCCTAGTGATCTACCTCCTTCAGCCAAAACCTACCTGCATATGGTTGCCACCCAGTTAATTCCTATTGGGGGATTAATGTATCAATTAGGTTAAAACTCTCATAACCCAATCATTTCACCTCTAAATTATCTTTTATTATCTCACACATGAGATTTGGGGGAATACTTCATATCTAAACCATAACACAGCATGACAGATATGACAGTTCCTCTCTGGGTGAATGAGGCCAAGGAAGCAGAGATCTCTCTCCCTAGTTCTCAGACAAGGTTCACCATATATTCCCAGTAAAACAAGGTCACCAGCATTTTTCTTTATCCCAATTTCTATTTTGCACTAGTTAAGTATCAAGCAAAAGTTACTGAGGAGTTTATTCAACTGAGGAGCTCTGTTTATCCATCCACTCAGCTGCAACCCAACAGATGAAGGCTTTATCCTAGTTATGACAGGCTGAGCAAAACAAAGCCCCAATCACTCAAGTCCAGTTTTCTTGTAGAGAAGAATTTCCATGTTAGAAGGCAAGTTGAAAAAATGCCACCTACTCCCTCACCCAGGAACTTACACATAAAACGTAGATGTCACTCCAAGAGAAGTGAGCCAACACCGTACTTACCTCGAGCTTGTGAGCATTTTCTCAGAAGTTTTGCAGACTAGTAAATGCCTGTAAAGTCTCCCCTAAATGAATTAATTTTGCTTGAAAGAAGTGGGAGTTCACATTTAAGAACAAGGGAGTCTAGTGGTACAGCTCAGTTTTACAGCATTTGCCTAGCAAGTATGAGATCCTGGGTTTGATCCCCAGCAACACACAAGCACAAGATATGTTGATAATAAATAAGTAAAATGCTAGTAGCCATGAGAACAACAAGCTAAATCACATTTCATCTGGTTCACTAGAGAAAACTCAGAAAGAAGCCAACAGAGAATGGCACCTGTGGGCCTAAAATTCAAAGACTAACCCCAATAATTATCACTACCAAAGGACCTGAATTTAATTCAATGAGGCTGTGGAGGAACTTATTTCCCAGAGAGTGGTAAAAAGCAATAAGTGTATAACAAGTAGTAGAGGCTAACAGCGAGGTTTGATACAAATAGAGGCAGGTATTTTAGCAGACAAGTCAGGGAAAGACACAGTGAAAGAGATTCCTTATAAAACCACAATAATCCTAAAGCAATTGTGTACATGGGGAAGTACATCAGAAATTTTATACTGTGAGGACGATATACTTCATTAAAATTTCCAAGTCATCAAAACAAATATATGATGCTTACTCAAGAAGTACTTAGTATTTAATGGACAAGTACCCTCTTATCTATAGTTTCAGTTACTTACAATTGACCAGGGTCCAAGTATATTAAATGAAAATTTCTATTAATAAACAATTCCTAAACACAAAGTTGCCAACTCACTTGTGTTAGTCAGCTTTTCATCACTACAAACAAAATACCTGACATAAACAAATTAAAAGAGGAAAAGTTTATTCATGACTGATGGTTTCAGAGGTATCATTCCATGATTGGCTGGCTCCATTGTTCTGGGCATGAGGTGAGGCAGAACATCATGGTGGAAAGGTATGGCAAAGGAAAGCTATTCAGCTTATGGCAGCAGGAAGGTAGGAGGATAGGAGGTAAGGGGCCAGGGACAAGATGTAGTCCCTAATAGCTTGTCCCAGGTGACCTACTTCCTTCAACCATGCCCTGTCTGCTTATGGTTTCCACCATCTCTAGTAGCCATTTAATAAATTCAATGTTAGTTCATATCAATGGATTAACTCACTGATGAGGTCAAAGCCCGTGGGATCCAATCATTTTTCAAAAGCCCCACCTCTGGGCATTGCTGAATTGGACAGCAAGACACCAAACTTTAAGCTTTGGGAAGTTACTCCAGATCCAAACAATATGTACTAAACAAGTAAGCAAACCAACAATAACAATAACAAAAATGATCAAATCAGAACCAGGACAGTATGCAGAGATGCTATAATATATTATCCACATGTCCAGTTATTGATAATAATGAATGAGATTTGCAAATAAATGTGAATGTGTGACCTATACACAAAAGAAAAAAAGAACAGGAAGCAGAAGCTTCTTGTGATAGAAAAAATGTTGAATGTAAGAGACAAAGACTTCAAAGCAGCAATTGTAAATACACTTAAAGAACTAAAGGAAGCCATGCTTACTGAATAAAGTGAAAGTATTCTGAAAATGTTTTATCAAAAGGCAACATAAATAAAGAGATATAACTTGTTTCTTTAAAAAGAAGCTGAAGTTCTGGAGTTGAAAAGTACAAGTACTATAATGAAAAAGTTGTTAGAGAATTTTGGCCTTGTACTTCAGCTAACAAAGAAAAGAATAACTGACCTTAATATGGATTGATAGATATTGTGAAATCTGGAGAAAAGATAGAAAAAAGAATGAAGATAATGGAAAATAACTTCACAAAAATATGAGACACCATAAAGTATGCCAAAATACATGCAATGGAGGAACTAGAAGGAGAGAAGAGAAAGAGGCAGTCAAGTGTTTCAAAGTAATAATAGCAGAAATGTTCCCAAATTGATTTTAAAAAAATCTATCATCTAAGAAGCTCAAAAAAGCCAAGGATAAATGCAAAAACATCCACAGAGACATAGTAAAAATGAGGAAAAATGAACATTAAGAACAGAAGACCTTGAAGGCAGCAAAAGTAAAACGACTCATCACATACAAGAAGTCCAACTTCTCATGAATGAAATAAAAAGCAAGGAGGCCAGAAATGACTGGAATTATATATTTCAACACTTAAAGAAAATTCTCTCCTTCAACCAAGAATTTTGTATGCATCAAAACTATCTTTCAGCCAGGTGCAGTAATCCCAGCAGCTTAAGAGGCTGAGGCAAGAGGATCACAAGTACAAAGCCAGCCTCAGCAACTTAGTGAGACCCTGTCTCAAAATAAATAATAATAATAATAATAATAATGGGCTGGGGATGTGACTCAGTGTTTAAGCACTCCTGGGTTCAATCCTTGGTTCAATCATCATTGTCATCATCATCATCATCATCATCATCATCATCATCATCATCATTCAGCAATGAAGGCAAACAGAAAACATTTTTAGATAAATAGAAACAATTTGTTGATAGTACACCCACTTTTCAACAAATAATAATGTTTTTTATACTAAAAGCATATGGCATCAGTCAGTGATTTGAAATTACACACAAAAAAAACAAAAAGCTCCAGAATAAATAAAGTATTATTCCTCTTTTTTTTAATTAACCAGGTATTAAACCCAAGGGTGCTTAACCACTAAACCATATCCCAGCACTTTTTAATTTTTATTTGGTTCAGGGTCTTGATAAGGTTCTTAGGACCTCACTTAGTTGCTGAGGCTGGCTTAGAACTTGTGATTCTCCTGCCTCATCCTCCGAAGCCACTGAGATTATAGGTGTGTGTCACCATGCCCAGCTGTATACTTCCTCTTATATAAAATATCAGAATAGGCAAATTTGCAGATAAAAAAATTTGATTAGAGTTTCCCAGTGGTTGAGGGAAGAAACAAGCAACTACCTCTTAATGGGTAGAGGAATTTGACCTTTTTAGTGGTGACAGTTGCACATTATAGTGAATGTAATTAATGCTGTTGAGTCTTACACTTAAGGTGGTTAAAACATCATCTTCTATGTTATATGCACTTTACTTCAATAAAAATAAAAAAAAGATATTTCTTAATAATATAACTTTAGATCTTGAGAAACTAGAAAAAGGAATGGAAATGAAATGCAAAGAAACCACAGCTGGGGGAAAATGGAGAGTGACAGCTAATGAGTACAGCAATAACTTTTGGAATAATAATAAATAACATAGATTAAAATGGAGATAAGTTACATAGAACATAGAAAAAATAATGGAGCAATTTAATCAAAATGAAAGTAGTTTCTATGAAAACATCAACAAAATTGAGAAGTCTTTATATAAAACTAGGCTGAGAAGATGCAAGACTTAAAATTAATAAAGTCAGAAATGGAAGCTTGGAAATTGCTTGCAGAAACAAAATGGATTCCAAGAGAACACTATGAACACATAGTAAACCAATAAATCATATAATCTAGATGAACTGAACTTATTCCTAGACATAAACATTAAACACTGACTCAGGAAAAACAGAGAATCTGAATAGACCTAACAAACACCCAGAAGGAATCAGTAATCAAACACTTCCCAAATAAGAAAACCCCAGAACTAAATGGTTTCATGGTGAACTTTCTCCAAATTATAAAGAAAATCAACACCAGTCACTCTCAACTTATCTAAAAAAAGAACAATAAAACAGGAGGTAGTACTTCCCAGCTCATTTTATGAAAACAGATTTAACCTTATGCAAAAGCCAAAAATATTACAAGAAAATCACAGGCCAATAACACATATCAAACATATTCAAATATTCTCCACATATAAGAAAACTAAAGGCATCACTCTATCAAAAAGATTAAACACCAAACAAGAACTCACAAAAACTTAGAAGAACCTCACTCTAGTTAGAATATCAATTATTAAGAATACAAATAACAATAAATGTTGGCAAGCCTGTGGGGAAAAGTGTATGCACATATTGTGTTGGTGGGACTCTGCAAAACGGTTTGGAGATACCTCAGAAAACTGGGAATGAAACCATCATTTGCCCCAGTTATCCCATTTATCGGTATGTGCCCAAAGGATCTAACTACATTGACACAGATGCATCAATGTTTATAGCAGCATAATTCACAACAGCTAAGCTATGGAGCCAAGATCGGTGACTCCTAACAGATAAATGGAAGAAGAAAATTTAGTATATATACACAATTATGTATTACTAAGTCATAAAGAATACTGACCTTATGACATTTGTTGGTAAATGGATGAATCTGGAGACTATCATGCTAAGTGAAGTAGCCAATACCCCAAAACCAAAAGTCAAATGTTTTCTCTGATATGTGGAAGCTAATCCACAATAGGGGATGGATTAAAAAAACAGAAGTTCGTTGGATTAGACAAAAGGAACTGAAGGGAAGGCAGAGAATGGAAAAAGGAAAGACAGTGGAATGAATCTGACCTAACTTTCATATATATATATGAATCATAGTGAATTTATATATATATATATATATTTAAATTTATATATATATATATAAATCATAGTGAATTTCACCATTATTCATATCCACAAAATACTAATATTAAAAAGCCATAAGTAAATAGCACAATGATCAGTTGAGAGTAGAGGGAAGGGAACAGGAGGTGATAGAAGGGGGAGAGTATGGGGAAGTACTGGAGACTGGATTAGAGTAAATTGTATTCCATAATTTTACAATTATGTCAAAATGAATTGTGATGTTATGTATAATTTTAAAAAAACAATAAAATTTTTAAAAGTTTGTGCTTCAAAGAATACCATAAAGAACATTTAAAGCAACCCATAGAATGATAATTTCCAAGTCATATATCTGACAAGTGACATGTGATCAGAATACATGGAGTTTTTACAACTAAGCAATAAAAATGTAAAAATTCAGTATAAATATTGATAAAATATTTCTGCAAAAATGATATACAAATGTCCAAGAATCACAGAAAAGATGATTAAAAAAATTAGTCATCAGGGAAATGTAAATCAAAGCCTCAATATGATACCATTTAATGCTCATTGAGATGATATTATTTAAAAAATGAACAGAAGTGGGGAATGGGATAACAAACATGGAGGGAAATGAATTACAGTAGATGGGGTAGAGAGAGAAGATGGGAGGGGAGGGGAGGGGGGATAGTAGAGGATAGGAAAGGTAGCAGAATACAACAGTCACTAATATGGCAGTATGTAAAAATGTGGATGTATAACCCATGTGATTCTGCAATCTGTATTTGGGGTAAAAATGGGAGTTCATAACCCACTTGATTCTAATGTATGAAATATGATTTGTCAAGAGCTTTGTAATGTTGTGAACAACCAATAAAAAAAATGAACAGAAGTGGTGATGAAGGTATGCATAAATCAGAACCCCCATATTCTAATGGTAAGATTATCTACTGGAGTGTACACTTTGCAAAACAGTCTGGCAGTTCCACAAAAGGGCAAACACAGAGTTGACATCTGATCCTGCAATTTCACTCAGAGATTTAGCAGTGTTCACAGAAGTATTATTCAAAATAACAATCTACCAATGAATGGCTTAATAAAATATCCATATGAGTGAATATTATTGGGCAATATAATTCAATTAATAAATAATTTCTACATACGTGTGTATAAGCCTTGAAATCATTATCATAAGAGAAGGAAATCAGGGTTGAGGCTGTGGCTCAGAGGTAGAGTGCTCACCTACCATGCATCGGGCACTGGTTTCAATCCTCAGCACCACATACAAATAAAATAAAGATATTGTGTCCACCTATAAATAAAAAATAAATATTAAAAAGAGAAGGAAATCAATCACAGCTACATTTTGTGTGATTTCATTAAAAATGTTAGAATAGAGCCAAATGCAGTGGCACACACCTGTAGTTCCATTTACTTGGGACTGAGGCAGGAGGATCACTAGACAGAGTTTGACACCAGCCTGGGCAACATAGCAAGACTGTCTAAAAAAGAAAACAAACAAAAATGTTAGAATAGGCAAATCCAATGTAATTGTTTGTTGCCTACATCTGGAAGAGTTGATATTTTGGGGAATATTAAAAATGTTTTAAACCAATTTGCGGTTTGTTGGATAACTCTGAACATACTAAAAACTATTGAATTGTACACTTTGAGTGGCTAATTATGTAAATTATGTGTTGAAAAATCTATCACTAACTAAAATAAAGTCAAAAGTGATAAAAGACAGTAATAAAATTGACAAAAGCACAAACTGGTACATTAAATCTAAAAAAATAATGTTCAAAGAATAACTAAGCATATGGAAATACAAAAAGCAAACAACAAGTAGAACAATGTCAGAATTTTTCTTTTTTCTTTTTCTTTTCTTTCTTTCTTTCTTTCTTTTTTTTTTTTTTTTTTTTTTTGGTACCAGGGATTGAATCCAGGGGTGCTCAACCACTGAGCCATATCCCCAGCCCTTTTTATTTATTTATTTTTATTTTGAGACAGGATCTCACTAAGTTGTTTAGAGCTTTGCTAAGTTGTCGAGTCTGGCTTTGCACTTGCTATCTTCCTACCTCAACCTTCTGAGCTGATGGAATTACAGGCACGTGCCACAGTGCCTGGCATTCTTCCCAATTTTAAATTATAATTATAAAGACAGTGTGTTACTGACCTTAGTGTAAAAACACACATCAATGCAACAGAATTTAGAATCTAGAAATAAACCTTCAAAGCTATGGTCAATTGATTTTCAGCAATTTTCAATTGCCAAGACAATTCAGTGGAGGAAGAATTTTTTTCAACAAATGGTGTTGAGACAATTTATGATCCACATGCAAAAGCATTGATATTTGAATACTACTTTACACTATTCAGAAAAAAAATAATTCAAAATGAATCAAAAATCCGTGTAAGAATGAAAGCCATAAAACCCCAGGTCAAATGCAGAACAGGTGTCTTTGGGGTTATTTTGGTTTTTGTTTGTTTTTTGTTGTTTTTACTTGAGTTAGACAAAGACTTATTAGATACAACACTTAAAGCACAAACTGTTTAATAAAAATTGAAGAAAATTGACTTCTTCCATATTAAATATTTTATGCTGCAAAGAAGACTGTTTCTGTAGGAAGGATAGAACTAGAGATACTTAGAACCTTAAAAGGTGATAAGCCTTTAGGGGATTATGGCCAAATACTCCCCATTGCACAAACAGCACTACTGAGGTCTACAGAAAAAGAGACGCCCCAAGGTCACACATGAGCTCAAGTAAGTAACAGAAACTAGATTCCAAAAGTTTTGATCCTCAATCAATGTCCATCATATACACCAGTGTTCTGGTCTCATTGCATATCATTTAATCTAATACACAAATGAACATTTCACTTATACTTTTTCATACAAATCAGGCATTCTTTTACTGGTGTCATACCCAGAGCCTTTTCAATTTCCCTGTATATACTGAGTAAAGCTTCTCAGGAAAAGAACAGAAAGGAACTAGCATGGTGGTCTTTCTTTAGAGAACATCTGATATCCCAAATTGCCCTTTGATCATCCTCTTCTCCTCAAAAATAAAAAGGCTTAATCTGCTGAGGCTGTAGCTCAGTGGCAGAGCGCTTGCTTAGCATCTGTGAAGCACTGGGTTTGATTCTAAGCACTGCATACAAAGAAAATAAAGTCAGGCTGTCCATACACAACTACAAATTTTAATTAATTAATTAATTTAAAAATGCTTAATCCTATCCTTCTAGCTAGTCATAGACATTGATCCAGCAATTCTCCCTTACTTTTCATAAATTGTTAACCTTTACTTCTTTAATCATACTCATCAGTATACAATAGAATCTTACATCTTAAAAAGTAAATTGTTATAGACACAGTAGATAGATAAATATATAGAGATGGATAGATAGATAAATAGTAAATAGATGAGATTATGACCCAATCTAATGGATTTAAAAACTTATGCATTTTATCTCCATTTTACTAGAAAGCTGTACTCATATGCAAATGCATACTTTAACCTTTCTCATTTGATGTCTAATAGACATCTCAAATTTACCATGTTAAAAAACAAAGACCAAAGACCAAATCTTCTCTAATCTCCCCCATTAAAACATTTACTATTAATAAAGTATTCCTCTTTGCAGTTAATGAAAATTCTAGTCTTCTAGGTTATTGGGCCAGGAACCTTAGAGTCATATTTGACCTCTCTCTTTCACTCACTACATCCAATCTATGAGCAAATAAATTCTGTCATCTCCACCTTCAAAACAGTTCTAAATTCCATAAATTCCTACTGCCTTCATCACCTGACCCTCCTTTATTATATCACCATTTTATCTGAGCTATTACAATAGCCACTTTACTGATCTTTTCACTTCTACACTAGACTGAAATACTCATCCTGCCCATATTCATATTCTTATTCTCCTATTCTCTCATTTCCTTCTTATATGCTTAGCATTGCCTCCTAAGAATAAGAGAAGAATTCCTTGACAGCAAAATATTGAATAGTATCCTACATTCTATATTGTTTATTTATAGCACTTAACATCCCTTGGCATAGTATATACTTAGGAGAGTCTAATCTCCATGAGACTAGGAACTGTTTTATTCAGAAAGACACTATAAAGTAGAATCATGAAATGATTTTGTTAGAATGAGGAGAATTTGGATATCACTGAAGCCTAGTGTCTATGGCAAAGAGTAATTAGAAAAAGCTAGAAATATTGACCAGGTTCAATTTTGAAGGGCTATAATGTCTGGCCTAATGATTTGGGCTTTATTTTATAGAAAATTAGGCATTATCTCCTAGCAGATCTGAGACATGGTATCATATGAGTTGAGGAAAATCAAAGGAGGTTTCTGTACCTTAATTTATCTACTGTATGACTAAGACTAAACTCAAAGGAAGCTCTGAACACATTACAGTCTCTTCTGGGTTATCCAGGCCAATGCTTAACCCCAGACCACCTTCATAGCTTTCCTTTCTTTCAATTCCACATCTGCAAGCTGTAACCCTGAAGGGCTAGAGCTCTGGTGAGATAATATAGAATATCAAGAAAAGCATAATCTTTGAAGTCAGACTGCCCTATATTCAAATTATTTTTCTGCCACTCACTGGCTATCATCACTTAAGCAAATAACTTAACCATTCCCAATTTTATATTTCACATTTGTAAGTTGAGCATCATCAGGAGAGTGAAATATTATAGTGGGCACAACATACCTAGCAGAATGACTCACACTCAATTTGTTTCCTAAAAGCCAGTCCATTTTGTCACAGAAGAGAACTTACTCTATTTTATCTTCTGCTCTCCTCATTCCCTTTCCCTGTGTACTAACATTAGTAGTTAAACTGGGTTGTATTAGTAAAAGAAAATCCATAGGATCCAAAATGAAAATATTTACAAATGTACAGTTTCTCACAGAAAAAAGTAGAGTATAGCAACAGCATTAAATGCAATATGCATCACGATAAAAAACAATCTCACAGTGTTAGTCATCTTTCCATTACTATAACAAATATCTGAGATAAACAACCTATAAAAAGGTTTATTTGGCTCACAGTTTTAGTGGATTCAGTCCAAAATTACTTGGCCCCATTGCTTTGGGTGAGGCAGTACATCATGATGGGAGCATGTGGTAAAACAAAACATGTCTTGCTGGGAAATGAAAAAGAGATGGGGTCCTGCTATCTCCCTTAATGGCCAGTACTCGATGACCTAAAGACGTCACACTAGGCTTAACCTCTTCAAAGTTGCACCACTTCCCACTAGCACCACCCTGAGGACCAAGTCCCTTAACACATGGACCTTTGAGAAACACTTAAGATCCAAACTATAGCACACAGGAATGGGTCTGTCCTGTGGTTTTATACTGTCTTCCCTCTGTAAGGGTCATATCACAATATACTTTAATAGATCATGAAAGACCTCATGCACAATGAAACAGGGATTCCATAGTGAAAAATGAGTGAAAGTGTTAAATATTTTGTTGGTAACAAAGGCACAGTACTGCTATATAAGCAGTCCCAACAACAGAGTTCTCCTAGAGACTCACCAAGACCAGGTGCAAATCATAAATCTCACACTAATCAGTAAACAATGCTGACAGGCAGGTGCAAACCACCCCAATAATACTTGGGCCAATGTTGCAAAGCAACACGACTAATCAGTATGTTTCATTCCTTGACCAGGCATCAGTACCATGAAGGAACTTAAGAAAATAGCTCAGGCTAATTCCAGGCTGCCAACATTAGTTTTGCAGCTCTAACTTGAGAATGAAACAAACAAACAACAACAACAACAACAAAGCCAACTAAACAAACAAACAAAAAAAAAAACAATTTGCTCTATATGCCTATCCCTTCTGTGTTCTGTGAAACATCAGGCAATCTCCTTAGTGTAAAGAATGAAAATACTTTGCAATAAACATCCCAGGCAGTAGAATCTGTGTCTCTTCTCTTTTCCCATGAAACCCTAGTTCACCTGCCACCTCCAAAATCTTGATCCTGTTCCTCTTATTTGTCTTTCTCAAGGCGTTTAGTTTCCCAAGCCTTTGAAGTAAATTTTGGTGCTAGGAGTGATTATAAAAAGTTAAGATAAGTTTAGAATAGGAAATTTTCCAATTTTCTTAGGAGGTAAGTATTGAAGGCCTCCCTTTTCCTGAAACTAATGAAAGTAAGCTAAAACAGCACAGCACAGTTTGGCAGGAAACTCACCAAGAGCTGTGCACAGTTGCTTTCAGGTATTTTGTTTTCTCAGTACAAGAGTAGCCCTCCCAAACTTTTAACCAGTCCTGATGGCACTTGAAATTACCCTTACAGCCAAAAAGATAAAGGGCAGGGAGAGAAGTGGAAATGTTGGCATGGTATGATGCACTAGACTGGAAAAATTCAGACAGTTTGCTGCACCAAAATGGGAGGCACAGACTGAAATGAGTTTTGTCTGGGTTGTTGACAATAATTTCTAGACAGCTGGGTAAACCTGGATTGACATAGACAAAAGGAAAATACAGAAGAACATTCTTCTATCTTGTATACTACTGTACAGCACAGACTTGTGAAATATGAATTCATTAGATGTGAGAATATGACTGGGCTCTTTCACTGTCTAGTTGTAACCTTAAGCAAATCACTTAACTATTAAAACCTAAGATTATTGTTTTGAAGAACAAAATAAGATGAAGGCTGGTAAAAACATAGAAGGGGCAGGGTAAATCACAGAGAAGGACTCCTGTCAGCAGCTGAGAGCATAAAGGAGTAGTATAATTCAGTCTTTACAAAGAGACTCATAATGAAAAGGTAGAGTTCTAGGGCCTCAGAAAAGCAGGCTGGGATTCAGAACTAACCCAGTGTCCCAAGAAATGTTTTTGCATCCATCAGGGAAATGGTGGCAGAATCCAGTCTGAAGGTTAAAAGTCTAATACTTAAGGGCTCCAGGCACTTCTCCAATTGGCCTCCTTAGTCAGAATTCTACAAGTGTCCAGATATACAACAGTCTTCTACTCTATTTACCATAATGTTTCATATAGCCATACTACTATAACGTTCATTTCACTATATTATAAGTTTCATCATAGTGACTGATACATTCATCATGCTCATGGAATGTTTCAAAATGTTCAAGTAGAAATCTAGGAGGGCTTCACTCAGGAGGGTACCAGAAAAGAGGGAGGAAATGGGAATGATGTTGAAAGAATGCAAATAATTTGTCTTCAAGTTGGAAGCAATGAAAAATAGTGAGAGGAAGAGAAAGGATAAGAAGTTTTTAGAGCTGAATGACAGGGCATATGGTAATTCCCTAAATGGAAACCAATATTTTAAAAAGAAGAACATTTGAAAACAGGGCAGAAAATGAATCTGTATTGGAACACATTAGATTTAAGATGCCCGTGGCACAACAAGATGAACCTGTATGTTGTATTAGCTTAGGAGAGAGGCCTAGGCTGAAGATGCAAATCACATATATAAGAGGGAAAAAAATAAATGGATCTGAAAGACTGCCACATTTTATCTTGAATGAATGGGTATTACAGTGGCTTAATATGGGCAATAGAGGAGGAAGAACAGATTTGAGCAGCAAATAAGTCAGTTCAGTAAGAATTTGGAATGTATGGGTCTACAACCCAAATCTTCTAGATCTCTGTGCCTATATGTTCCACTCATCTGGGAGCATCTTGAAAATGGGAAGAATACTTTCCTCATTTCTGACTTCAGTGTCCAGCATGCCACCTGACAATTGTGAGCACACTATGGGTATGTGTGCAAATGACTAACAAGAATTGGAAGATTTCCCTGTAGAGGGTTCAAACCCAAGCCTTTTGCATTCACCAGTTTTTAAGCTTTACATAATCCATGAAATTTTGAGAGGGGATTTTCTGAGCAGATGTGTTTTGTTAACAATTAATCCAAAGTGATATTTTTCTGAGAAATTGCTACCATTTATCTCACATTGTAGAACAGTCACTGAATATAGCTAGTTAGTGAAATGTGTAAACTTAAAGTAAACATTGCCACTGGCAATGTCTTCATATGGCCATGTGCCCTTCACTTTAGCTGATGACTCAAAAGCCCTCTTTTTCTTTCCCTTTTCCAGCCTGCTGACAGGATGTGAACTGAGTGGGCTGGCAAGGAAGAAAGAGTTCTTTTCAAAAAAAAAAAAGTCCATCCTAGCCCAGAACATCTCTGCATTACATCATTACTTGGACAATTCAGCCCAAAGCATACATGTTCTTATTTTGTAAAATAGAAAAAGTTACTGTGCTAAGTTTGCTGGAAATTTCAAAATATGAAGGTATATTAGTTATTTCCCATACCACCCACTACCCCAGAGATCAATTCCCCCCACCTTTTGACCCTTTATTTACCCTGAGAAGGTGCCCTCTGTATTGCTATTAAACTTATTTTGCTTCCTACATTCTTACTGAATTTAGCCAATGTGAAAGAGTAATGAGGCAAGAGGCAAAGAAGAATTAAAAGTATTTCTTTAGAGATACACCTTCCCTTATTTACTATTATCTATGTTTGAGTAGCTTTACTCATAATCACAGCTGTCCTTCAATAGATAAACAGATAAATGATATGTGGTAAAATCATGCTATGGAGTACTACTAGTCAAAAAAGAAATGAGCTATAAAGTAATGAAAACACATTTAGCAACCATAAATGAGTACTACTAAGTAAAAACCCCAATCCTAAAATGTTGCATATTGTATGATCCCAAATATATGACATTCTTTAAAAATCAAAAATATAGGGAGAGACAGTAGAAAAGATCACTGTTTCCATATAGTTCAGGAGAAGGAAAGAAGACATTAATAGGTACAACACAGAAAATATTCATGGCCCTGAAACTATTGTGTTACATACTTCTTGGATGTATACATGACACTACACATTTTTCAAAACCCTGAAAATGTATACCATAAAGAGCAACACTAACATAAACTAAAATTTAGTTAATAGTAACATATCAGTATTAATGATGGCATCAATAGTAATGCACCATAAATTTATTGCACTATTGCAAGATATTAATAATTAATAAAATAATAGATAAGCTATGGTGTTAGTGGATATATGAAAATACTTCATACTTTTCAATACTTTTTAATTAATCTGAAACTATTCAAAGAATTAAAATCTATTAATTTAAAAAATAAAGAAAAACACAAATATCTTTTATTGAAAAACTAAAAATAAAAAATAAAAATTTAAATTAAAAAAATTCATGTATCCACAAAAAAAGGAAAAATGAAAAACCAAACCTATATTCATATGGAATTTTAAGGGCCTTAAATCCCAAAAATAAATCTTGAAAAACAAAAATAATAGTTGGAAAAGTAATATTTCCTTATCTTAGTATGTATTAGAATGCTTCAGCAATCAAAGGATTATAGAACTGGCATAGAAATAGACATGTAGATCTACAAATGCAATCAAACTTTCACAAGTAAATCCATATATTTATGATCCATTGAATATCATAAGGATTCCAAAAATCTTTAAATGTGAAAAGAATAGTTTCCTCTCTAAATAGGGCTGAAACAACTGCATATTCATATGCACAAATAATGAATTTGTACCCTCATCTCATACCAAAAATTAACCAGAAGTGACAATACAAAGGGGATCAAGGACCTAGGCATTAGACCAGGGACCCTACACTTACTAGAAGAAAATATAGACCTAACTTTCCATCATGTAGGCCTAGGAACCAACACGCACAGCAAGACTCCTAAAGCACAAGAAGGAAAATCAACAATCAATAAGTGGCATGATATCAAATGTAAAAGCTTCTTCACAGCAAAGGAAACAATCAAGAGCATGAAGCGATAGTCTACAGAATGGGAGAAAATCTTTACCACTTGCACCTCAGATAAGGTGTTAATTTCCAGGATATACAAAGAACTCAAAAAGCCTAACACCAAAAAAAAAAAAAAAAAAAAAAAAAAAAAAAAAACAAATAACCCAATAAATAAATAGGCAAAGGAATTAAATAGACACTTTTATTTAAGAAATACAAATGGTCAACAAATACATTAAAAATTGTTCACCACCTCTAGCAATTAGAGAAATGCAAATTAAAAACACACTGAGATTCGATCTCACTCCAGTCAGAATGGCAATTATCAAGAATAAATAAATAAATAAATAAATGTTGATGAGGATGTGGGAGAAAAGGTAAACTCACACACTGCTGGTGGGACTGCTAATTGGTATAGCCACTCTGGAGATTCCTCAGAAAACTAGGAATGGAACCACCATTTGCCCCATTTATCTCACTCCTTGGTATATATCCAAAGGACTTAAAAACAGCACACTACAGGGACACAGCCACATCAATGTTTGTAGCAGCACAATTCACAATAGCTAAGCTTTGAAGCCTTTCAAGCTGAATGGATACACACCTGTAATCCCCGCAGCTCAGGAAGATGAGGCAGGAGGGTTTTTATTTCAAAGCCAGTCTCAGCAAAAGCATGGTACTAAGCAACTCAGTGAGACCCTGTCTCTAAGCAAAATACAAAACAGGGCTGGGGATGTGGCTCAGTGGTTGAGTGCCCCTGAGTTCAATCCCCAATACCAAAAAAAAAAAAAAAAAAAAAAAAAAAGAAGAAGGAGAAGGAGAAGGAGAAGGAGAAAGAAAGCACAGAAAATGTGGCATATATACACAATGGAATGTTACTCAGTCATAAAAAGAAATTAATTTATGACTTTTGCCAGTAAATGTAGGAAACTGGAGACTATCATGCTAAGTGAAATAAGCCAATCTCCCAAAATCAAAGTTTGAGTATTCTCTCTGATATGTTGATGCTAACACACAACAAGGGGTGGGGGGAAGAACAGAAGTTCAGTGGATTAGACATAGGGGAGTGAAGGGAAGGGAAAGGGATGAGAATAAGAAAGATAGTAGAATGAATCAGACATAACTTTTCTATGTTCAAATATGAATACACCACCAATGAAACACCATATAAACCAACCTGGCACAGTGGAAAACGTGGGATAAGATTCATCCTAGATACATGAAAAATCTGTTTCATGAGAACACAGATGAATCAAAACAGGCCTCAGCTGAGACTCACAACCCTTCATATCTGACAGATTCCTGTATCCAGAGTATGTGGAACATCATATGAAATGAAACAAGCCAGACTCAGAATAACAAGGGGTCAAATATTTTCTCTTATATGTGAAATCTATAGATTTCTATAGATCTATAGATCAGGGATGTCACAAATATAGAAGGAAAAATAAATAGTAGAGAAAGGGGATCAAGGAGAGAAGAGAATACGGAATGGGGAAGAAGTAATGAGTAATGAAGTCTACCAAATTACGCTATGTCCAGGTACAACTATACCACAATTACTTTTTTATATATAATAAACTAATTAAAATAATAATGACAATAATAATAGAAGGGAGCTCAGTATGGTAGTGCAGTATGTAAATGAGATTGATTACATCATGAAGGCTGGGGATAGAGCTCAACTGGTAAAATGCTTGCCTTGCATGCACAAGACCCTGGGTTCTAATCCCCAGCACCACAAAAAAAAAAAAAAGAAAAGAAAAAGAGACACTGATTACATTATGATATGAACATGTATAGATATGGTATAATGAATCCAACTATAATGTACAATTATAATGCACCAATTTAAAAGAAAAGTATCTGGAAAGAAGTTTCTCCAATCCAATTGCCTTGCCTACAATGAATTTTTGGACACATTTTCTTTTTCTTTTCTTATTTTCTTCCTTTTAGCTAATTTGATTTATTTATATTTTATTTTTTATATATGTGAAATTATATATATGCCTGTATATATAATACACACACACACACACACACACACACACACACACTACACACTACAGCTCAAATCCAGCATCTCATACATGCTAGGCAAACACTCTATAACTAAGACACATGCCTAGCCCTATCTTTTTATACTTTAACTGCATTTTATTTTATTTATTTTTTTAACTGCATTTTAATTGCTCTTTCCCCTCCCCTTTCTTATTTTTTTCCTTTACTATTTTCTTTTCCCTGACTCATTTTTTTAATTTTATCATTACTTTTCCATTTGTGAAATTTTAACTTTTTGGTTCCTTATTTTCCCCTTTCTTTTCTATTATTATTGGTGATATAATTTTTGAGTTGCTTAGGGCCTCACTAAATTGCTGAAGCTGGCTTTGGATTTGTGATCCTCCTGCCTCAGCCTCCTGAGCTGTTGCGATTACAGACAGGCTCCACTGTACCAGGCCACTACATATTGATAAAGAGAACAATCCATTAAAAATAATAACAATTGTAAATATGTATGCACTGAACACCAGAGCAACCAACATAATGAGGCAAACACTACAGAACATAAAGGGAGAAGTAGTCCTCAATACAATAATATCAGGTGACTTTAATACCCTGCTCTCACTATCATATAGGTCATCCAGAATGAAAAATCAAGAACCATCAGAGTTAAGTTACACTATAGATCAAATACACATAACAGACATCTAGACTATTTCATCCAACAGCTGTGGAATACATTGTTTTCATCAGCACATGACATTTTCTAAAGAACAGATCACATTTTAGCCAGGTTCAGTGGTGCAGGCCTATAATCCCAGCAGTTTGGGAGACTGAGGCAGGAGGATCAAAAGTTGAAAGCCAGCCTCAGTAACTTAGCAAGTCATTAAGCAACTCAGTGAAACCCTGTCTCTAAATAAAATACAAAAAAAAAGGGGGGGATGGGGCTCTGAGGTTAAGTGCCCCTTTGTTTAATCCCTGGTACCAAAAAAAAAAAAAAAAAAAAAGGAATGGGGATGTAGCTCAGGGTTAAGCACTTCTGGGTTCAATCCCTGGTACCAAATAAATAAATAAAAATAGATCCACATTTTAGACCATAAGGTAAATCTAAACAAATACAAAAAATAATAATTTCTTTAATCTTATAACAATGAAATAATTAATCAACAGCAAGAGTGACTGCAGGAAATATACAAGCACATGGAGTTTGAACAACATACTTCTGAATGAGCATAGGTCATTGAAGAAATTGGTGTGAGGCATATTAAAATTCCTGTAATTTTGTGAAAATGAAAACACAACCGACCAGAACCTATGAGAAACTTTGAAAGCAGTTATAGTAGGGACGTTTGTATCTGTAAGTGACTGCATTAGAATAACAGAGATCTTAACTAAATATCCCAATGATGCATTGCAAGGTTTTAGAGAAACAAGAACAAACCGATTTAAAAACAAGAAAGAAAAAACAGTGAAGATCAGATCTTAAATTAATGAGTGTAGAAAAGAACAATACAAAGGATCAATGAAACAAAGAATTAGTTCCTTGAAAAGATACACAAAATTGTAAAACCTTTAGCCAAACAAACTGAGAGAGAGAGAGAGAGAGAGAGAGAGAGAAAGATCCAAATAAATAAAATTAGAGTCAAAAGGGGGACATTCAAATAGATATCACTGAAATTCGGGGGAACATTAGGAAATATTTTGTAAAACTATTACAAGAAAATGGAAAATCTAGAAGAAATAAACAAATTGCTAGATACATATGGTCTACAAAAATCGAAGCAAGACAACATAAAAAAAAACTAAGAATATCAATAGTGAGCATTCATTGAAGCAGTAATAAAAAGTTTTCTAACAAAAAATAATCCCAGAACCGGACAGATTCACAGCAGTATTTACAGAATTTTAAAGAACTAATTCCAATGCATCTTAAACTATTCCATTAAACAGAAAGAGAAAGAACTTTTCCAAATTCATTTTAAGAAGCCAATATTATCGTGCTACCAAAACTTAATAAGGAGATATCAAAAAAGAAAAGTATAGACTGATATCCTTGAAGAACATAGATGCAAAAATCTTCAATAAAATACTTATGAATCAAATTCAACACCACACTGAAAAGATCATGCAATTACACATAATTATAATGTACCAATAAATGGAAATGACTAAAATATATAGCATGGCTGATTTTAAAATGCACTTAAAAAAGACAACAATAACAACAAAAAGATAATAAACTATGATCAATTTGCTTTCATTTCAGGGATGCAGGTTTCAATCAACATACACAGATCAATAAACATAATAAACCACTGCATTAGTCATATTTTTGTTACTGTGATGAGAACAACTTAGAGGAGGAAATATTTATTTTGTCTCATGTCTCAGAGGATTCAATCCATGATGGGTTGGCTTCAAGGCACAAATATCATAATGGAAGGGCATGGGGGAGAGAAGTAGCTTAGCTCATGGCAGCCAGGAACAAGAAAGAAAGGGGCGTGGCTGGGGACAGATGCAGAACCCACAGCTATGCCCCACCTGCTGATAAGTTTCATCAACTCCCAGTAGGCTGTTCAAGTTATTAATATATAAAATGAATTAATTTACTAATGAAGTCAGAGCCTTAATTATTCAATCATTTCACCTCTGAACATTGCTGTATTGACTAACACAATAAGGGAGGGAGGGAAGAATAGAAGTTCAGTGGATGGGAATAGGTGACAGTAGAATGAATCAGACACAAATTTCCTATGTTCTTACATGAATACACCATAGTGAATCTCACCATAATGTACATCCACAAGACTGGGATCCCAATGGAAAAATATATATTCCATGCTTGTATAATTATATCAAAATGAACTCTGTTGTCATGTATAACTAAAAAGAAGCATTAAAAATACTATAAATCCACTGTAGGAAAAACAGCATGTTATTGGCATAAAATATTCATTTAAACCAATGGAACCAATAGAAACCAAGAATAAACCCACATATCTACATCCCACTGATTCTCAACAAAAGAGACAAAAATATACATTGTAGAAGAGACAGCCTCATTAACAAATGATATGGGAAAACTGGATATTTGCACAGAAAAATAATGTAACTTTATCTCTCTCTCTCTGTACCAAAATCAATTCAAAATAAATAAAATACCTTAATGTAAAACCTGACACTCTGAACATTCTAAAGTAAAAGAGAGGAAACAATTCAAGATATTGGTATAGGTAACAATTTCCTGAATATGACTCCAATAGCTCAGGAAATAATAGCAAGAATTGACAAATGGGATTAAGTCATATTAAAAAGCTTCTGCACAACAAAGGAAACAAAGTGAAGAGACAGGTTTCAAAATGGGAGGGAATATTTGCCAGCTACTCAACAAAAAAGACTATTAATAAACAGAATGCATATCTTTTTAAAAAAAAACTCCTAAAAGTCAACTAAAAAGAACAAGTAAACCAAACTGTAAATGAGCAACTGACTAGAGAATTCTCAAAAGATTTGTAAATGCTCAATTATTATAAGAAAAAATTTCACCATCTTCAGACATGAGGGAAATACAAATCAAAACTATATTAATATTTCATCTCCACCATAGTCAGGAGGCTGAAGCAGGAGGATTACAAGCTTGCGACCCTGTCTTGAAATAAAAATTCTTTAAAAAGGGCTGAGGAGGTAGCTTAATGGTAGAACACTCTGGGTTCAATTCTAAATATTGCAAAAAAAAAAAAAAAACTCACCCCAGACAGATTGTCTCTTATTTAAAAAAGTAACTAATGCAGATAAGGATATGGAAATCTTATACACTGTTGGTGGGAACTATTAGTGCCACTACAGAAATATGTATGGAAGTTCCTTGAAAACTAAAAATGGAACAATGATATGATTTATCCCTACCATTCCTGGGTATATATCCAAAGGAATCAAAGTCAGTATGCTAAAGACCTGCATATCCCTGTGTATCATGACACTAGTCACAATACCTAATATATGGAATCTGAATAGATGCCCATCAGTGGATGAATCAATAAAGAAAATGTGGTGTTCATATACAAAGGGGTATTGTTTTATTCAGCTTTTTCACTTCTGTGACTAAAAAGACCTGAAAAGAACAATTATAGAGGAGGAAAAATTTATTTGGGGGCTCACGGTTTCAGAGGTCACTGTCCATAGGCAGCTGGCTCCATTACTCAGGGCTCAGGTGAGGCTGAACATCATGGCAGAAGAGTGTGGCAGAGGGAAGCAGCTCACATGGCGATCAGAAAGCAGAGAGAAAAATCTTACTCACCAGATATAAAATATATACCCCAAGGGCACACCCCCAATGATTTACCTCCTCCAGCCACACCCTATAGGACTGTACCACTTAGTTAATCCCCATCAAGGGATTAATTCACTGATTGGGTTAAGGCTCTCATACACCTTCTTGCATTGTCTCACACATGAGCTTTTGTGGGAACACCTCACATCCAAACCATAACAAATATTATTCAGCCAAAAAGATGAAACCATGTCATTTACAGGGTAATGAATTGAACTGGAGACCATCATGTTAAACAAAATGAGTTAGTCCTAGAAAGACAAGTATCATATGTTTTCTCTTATATGTGGAATCTGGAGCAGGGGACAACATAAAAGCAGAAGGGATACTATTAGGAAAGGTTAGAAGACCATGAGGAGGAAGTAAGTAGCAGGGTAAGAGTGGGGAATAGGGAGGGTGAATATGATCAAAGTACATTATATGTATGCTTGAAAATGTCAAAAACAAAACCATTATTTTATAAAATTAATATGTACTAATAATTATAAGAAAAATAGCAAAAATCACATATATATGTATATAGGTATGTATGTATAAATTGAATCCAATTGTATATCAAAATGGTAACACTACAAGCAATCAGGGTTTCTCTCAGTAAACCAAGGTTGGTTTAATGTTCCAAAATCAATCAATGTAATTCATCATATTAACATTAAAAAACATGATAGGTCAGTAAGTAGAGGAAAAGCATCATTCAAAATTCCTTATCCATCAATGATTTTAAAAATCTCTTCAAATTAGCCTGTAATTCCTGTGGCTGGGGAGGCTGAGGCAAGAGGATCACAAATTCAATATCAGCTTTTTAAAAACATGAGGCACCAAGCAACTCAGTGAGACCCTGTCTTAGAATAAAATACAAAATAGGGCTAGGGATATGGCTCAGTGGTCAAGTGCCCCTGAGTTCAATCCCTAGCAACGCCTAAAAAAAATCTCTTAAAATTAGAAAAATAGGAAACTTTATTAATATGGCAAATAGCAACTTGAAAAATCTACTAACATTGTATGTGATAAAGGACTGAATACTTTCTATGATAAGGAGTAAGTCGAGAATATTTGCTCTCACCATTTGTATTCAATGTCATACCAGAAATCAGAAATTTGTGTTAGTGAAATAAGACAAGTGTTATGGATTTTGTCCCCACAAATTATTATGTTGAGGGTCAGACATCCCATGTGGCTCTATTTAGAGATAGAGCGTCTAAGGATGTAAATAATGTTGAATGAGGTCCTAAAAGTGGGACTCTGATTTAATAGGGTTAGTGTACTTACAAGAAAAGATAATAGAGCTTGTTCTCTCCTCTCAGTCCTCTCCCCTCTTTCTCTCCTCTCTCTTCTCTCCCCTAAGCATGCACCAAGCAAAGGCCATGTGAGGACATAGAAAGAAGTAAATGTCTGTGTGCAAGCTAAGAAGAGAAAGGTTACCCAAAATCAAACCTCACCAGGCTTTGATCTTGGACTTCTACTCTCTAGAACCACGAGAAATGGTTATTTAAGTTATTTAAGTCACTCAGCCGATAGCAATTAGTTATGGCAGCCTGAACAGATTAATATAGCAAGTAAAATAAGAAAAGGCAAACAGATTGGAAAGGAGGAAGGAAATCTGTTTATTCACCGGTGACATGTATGCTCGGAAGATTTGAAACACAATGATTTCAAAGGAAATGGGTGAAAGAGAAGAAATTGCTAAAACCTAGAGCGAGCAGCATGTGAACTCTAGCTGCCCTGAGTCCCACCTGGTTACCCAGGAACTGAGTAGATCAATATATCGACACATCTGTATCCCATTAAAGGCATATCAACATGCCAGAGCATAACAGTTGAGAAGCTATAGCTAGCTATATACAGAGTTTGTGCTCATAAATGCTTGCTGAGCTTGATTTGTCTATAGTAATGAACACTTATTTGCAATATTTATAAGAATTCCATATCAATCTGTCTTTTCTTCCTTACTGGATCATAAATTCCAATAATGAAATCCTATGACCATATATTCCAAGAATGCAATCTCATGAAAGCAGAAAATACTTGAATTCCTAGCATTTTTTCATAACAAAAAAACCCACTAATGTCCCATACCATGATTCCACACATTAGAAGATCCCTAAAATCCACCAATTCAAATTACCTTCTTTACATGATGAATTCCCCATTGTCTTTCTCACTTTTGCATAAGGATGGATATCCTTATTCAAACAGACAGAGAGAGAGCTATTCCCTCCTGGATGTCCCTTCCCTACATATATTGTGGAAATGGTTTGCATCCTCCCCTTGATTTGAGGCTCTCTCCTTAGTCTTAGGCTTTCCTGTATCTAGGGGCTTTGCTGAATTTACCAGATCACAGTATTAGAGACATTTATGATTTCACTTGAAGCTTTCAGAAATCTGCTTAGATTTTCCTTTCTAATCCCTCCTTATAAATGTAAATCTCTTGCTGGAAAGTAATTAAATGCCATGGAAACAGCTCCCAGTGAAAGGCAGGTAGTAACTATGTGAACTGCCTGGGATCAGAATTAGCAGTTTGGTTTTGAGCTGAAGGAGCAATGATCGGTCCTAGTTGGAAGGTAAGGAGCGCAGATAAAATGTATCTCATCACCCGAGTCTCACTCTCACTAAATGCTGTGGAAGTCTAGAGAACATTTTGATCACTGGTCAAAACTTACTTCTCATTTGCATCCTGACTAATTGAATAATTAACTTATAATAGGAGTTAATATGAGTGAGGTGACTGTTCAAATGTATCTGGCCCAAACTTTTAAGATTTTATTTCAATCTGGGCGTGGTGGCACACATACGTAATCACAAAAGCTGGGGAAGCTGAGTCAAGAGGATCTCAAGTTCAAAGCCAAATTCAGTAACTTAGTGGGGCCCTAAGCAACTTAGCAAGCCCTTGTCTCAAATTTAAAAAAAAGAAAAAAAATTTTAAAAAGGGCTGGGTATGTGGCTCAGTAGTTAAGTGTCCCTGGTTCAATCCCTAGTGTGGGTGCGTGTGTGTGTGTGTATTCTATCTATTGCCCATTTGCTTTCCAGAAGCCTAACTAGGTAGGGATGTCAAGATACCTGCTTTTTTCCATTTTATATATCCCATTCCCAACACTATGTATCATGACATATTGGAGTCTGAGGTAAAAGGAAAAATCAGTAATATTGATGTTATATATATTTTTTCATTGTTGGTTGTTCAAAACATTACATAGTTCTTGATATATAATATTTCACACTTTGATTCAAGTGGGTTATGAACTCCCATTTTACTCCGTATACAGATTGCAGAGTCACATCAGTTACACTTACATTGATTTACATGTTGACATACTCATGTCTGTTGTATTCTGCTGCCTTTCCTATCCTCTACTATCCCCCCTCCCCTCCCCTCCCCTCCCCTCCCCTCTTCTCTCTCTACCCCCTCTACTGTAATTCATTTCTCCCCCTTGTATTATTTTTCCCTTTCCCCTCACTTCCTCTTGTATGTAATTTTGTATAACCCTAAGGGTCTCCTTCCATTTCCAAGCAATTTCCCTTCTCTCTCCCTGTCCCTCCCACCTCTCATCCCTGTTTAATGTTAGTCATCTTCTCATGCTCTTCTTCCCTACTGTGTTCTTAGTTACTCTCCTTATATCAAAAAAGACATTTGGCATTTGTTTTTTAGGGATTGGCTGGCTTCACTTAGCATAATCTGCTCTAATGCCATCCATTTCCCTCCAAATTCTATGATTTTGTCATTTTTTAATGCAGAGTAATACTCCATTGTGTATAGATGCCACATTTTTTTTTATCCATTCATCTATTGAAGTACATCGAGGTTGGTTCCACAGTCTTGCCATTGTGAATTGCACTGCTATGAACATCGATGTGGCAGTGTCCCTGTAGTATGCTCTTTTTAGGTCTTTAGAGAATAGACCGAGAAGGGGAATAGCTGGGTCAAATGCTGGTTCCATTCTCAGCTTTCCAAGAAATCTCCATACTGCTTTCCAAGTTGGCTGCACCAATTTGCAGTCCCACCAACAATGAGCAAGTGTACCCTTTTCCCCACATCCTCGCCAGCACTTGTTGTTGTTTGACTTCCTAATGGCTGCCAATCTTACTGCAGTGAGATGGTATCTTAGGGTGTTTTTGATTTGCATTTCTCTGACTGCTAGCGATGCTGAGCATTTTTTCATGTGCTTGTTGATTGATAGTATGTCCTCCTCTGAGAAATGTCTGTTCAGAAGAATCAACAAATGGGACTTACTTAAACTAAAAAGTTTTTTCTCAGCAAGAGAAACAATAAGAGAGGTAAATAGGGAGCCTACATCATGGGAACAAATTTTTACTCCTCACACTTCAGATAGAGCCCTAATATCCAGAGTATACAAAGAACTCAAAAAATTAGACAATAAGATAACAAATAATCCAATCAACAAATGGGCCAAGGACCTGAACAGACACTTCTCAGAGGAGGATATACAATCAATCAACAAGTACATGAAAAAATGCTCACCATCTCTAGCAGTCAGAGAAATGCAAATCAAAACCACCCTAAGATACCATCTCACTCCAGTAAGATTGGCAGCCACTATGAAGTCAAACAACAACAAGTGCTGGCGAGGATGTGGGGAAAAGGGTACACTTGTACATTGCTGGTGGGACTGCAAATTGGTGCGGCCAATTTGGAAAGCAGTTTGGAGATTCCTGGGAAAGATGGGAATGGAACCACCATTTGACCCTGCTATTGCCCTTCTCGGACTATTCCCTGAAGACCTTAAAAGAGCATGCTACAGGGATACTGCCACATCGATGTTCATAGCAGCGCAATTCACAATAGCTACACTGTGGAACCAACCCAGATGCCCTTCAATAGATGAATGGATAAAAAAATGTGGCATCTATACACAATGGAGTACTATGCAGCAATAAAAAATGACAAAATCATAGAATTTGCAGGGAAATGGATGGCACTAGAGCAGATTATGCTTAGTGAAGCTAGCCAATCCCTAAAAAACAATACCAAATGTCTTCTTTGATATAATGAGAGCAACTATGAACAGAGCAGGGAGGAAGAGCAGGAAGAAAAGATTAACATTAAACAGAGACATGAGATGGGAGGGAAAGGGAGAGAAAAGGGAAATTGCATGGAAATGAAGGGAGACCCTCATTGCTATACAAAATTACATATAAGAGGTTGTGAGGGGATTGGGAAAATAAACAAGGAGAGAAATGAATTACAGTAGATGGGGTAGAGAGAGAAGATGGGAGGGGAGGGGAGGGGGGATAGTAGGGGATAGGAAAGGTAGCAGAATACAACAATTACTAATAGGGCATTATGTAAAATTGTGGATGTGTAACCGACGTGATTCTGCAATCTGCATTTGGGGTAAAATTGGGGGTTCATAACCCACTTCAATCTAATGTATGAAATATGATATGTCAAGAGCTTTGTAATGTTGTGAACAACCAATAAAAAAAATAAAATAAAATAAAAGAAGTGTCTGTTCAGGTCCTTGGCCCATCTGTTGATTGGGTTATTTGTTATCTTATTGTCTAATTTTTTGAGTTCTTTGTATACTCTGGATAATAGGGCTCTATCTGAAGTGTGAGGAGTAAAGATTTGTTCCCAGGACATAGGCTCCCTATTTACCTCTCTTATTGTTTCTTTTGCTGAGAAAAAACTTTTTAGTTTGAGTAAGTCCCATTTGTTGATTCTAATTATTAACTCTTGTGCTATGGGTGTCCTATTGAGGAATTTGGAGCCCGACCCCACAGTATGTAGATGGTAGCCAACTTTTTCTTCTATCAGACACCTTGTCTCTGATTTGATATCAAGCTCCTTGATTCATTTTGAGTTACCTTTTGTGCATGGCGAGAGAAAGGGATTCAGTTTCATTTTGATGCATATGGATTTCCAGTTTTCCCAGCACCTTTTGTTGAAGATGCTATCCTTCCTCCACTGCATGCTTTTAGCCCCTTTATCAAATATAAGATAGTTGTAATTTTGTGGATTGGTTTCTGTGTCCTCTATTCTGTACCATTGGTCCACCTGCCTGTTTTGGTACCAGTACCATACTGTTTTTGTTACTATTGCTCTGTAATATAGTTTGAAGTCTGGTATTGCTATACCACCTGATTCACACTTCCTGCTTAGCATTGTTTTTGCTATTCTGGGTCTTTTGTTTTTCCATATGAATTTCATGATTGCTTTATCTATTTCTACAAGAAATGCCGTTGGGGTTTTGATTGGCATTGCATTAAACCTATAGAGAACTTTAGGTAATATTGCCATTTTGATGATGTTAGTTCTGCCTATCCATGAACAGGGTATATTTTTCCATCTTCTAAGATCTTCTTCTATTTCTCTCTTTAGGGTTCTGTAGTTTTAATTGTATAAGTCTTTCACCTCTTTTGTTAGGTTGATTCCCAAGTATTTGATTTTTTTTGAGGATATTGTCAATGGAGTGCTTTTCCTCATTTCCATTTCAGAGGATTTGTCGCTGATATACAGGAATGCCTTTGATTTATGCGTGTTGATTTTATATCCTGCCAATTTGCTAAATTCATTTATTAGCTCTAATAGTTTCTTTGTAGACCCTTTTGGGTCTGCTAGGTATAGAATCATGTCATCTGCAAATAGTGATAATTTAAGCTCTTCTTTTCCTATTTTTATGCCTCTAATTTCTTTCATCTGTCTAATTGCTCTGGCCAGTGTTTCGAGAACTATGTTGAACAGAAGTGGTGAGAGAGGGCATCCCTGTCTTGTTCCAGATTCTAGAGGGAATACCTTCAATTTTCCTCCATTCAGAATGATGCTAGCCTGAGGCTTAGCATAGATTGCTTTTACAATGTTGAGGTATGTTCCTGTTATCCCTAGTTTTTCTAGAGTTTTGAACATAAAGGGATGCTGTACTTTGTCGAATGCTTTTTCTGCATCTATCGAGATGATCATATGGTTCCTAATTTTAAGTATATTGATGTGGTGAATAACATTTATTGATTTCCGTATATTGAACCAGCCTTGCATCCCAGGGATGAATCCTACTTGATCATGATGCACAATTTTTTTGATATGTTTTTGAATCCGATTCGCCAGAATTTTATTGAGGATTTTTGCATCTAGGTTCATTAGAGATATTGGTCTATAGTTTTCTTTCTTTGAAGTGTCTTTGGTTTAGGAATCAGGGTGATGTTGGCCTCATAGAATGAATTGGAAGTTCTCCCTCTTTTTCTATTTCCTGAAATAGCTTGAAAAGTATTGGTATTAGTTCCTCTTTAAAGGTTTTGTAAAACTCTGCTGTATACCCATCCGGTCCTGGGCTTTTCTTAGTTGGTAGTCTTTTGATGGTTTCTTCTATTTCTTCAATTGATATTGGTCTGTTTAGGTTGTCTATATCTTCCTGACTCAATCTGGGCAGATCATATGACTTAAGAAATTTATCGATGCCTTCACTATCTTCTATTTTATTGGAGTATAAGGATTCAAAATAATTTCTGATTATCTTCTGTATTTCTGAAGTGTCTGTTGTGATGTTGCCTTTTTCATCCCGTATGCTAGTAATTTGAGTTCTGTCTCTTCTTCTCTTTGTTAGCATGGCTAAGGGTCTATCGATTTTATTTATTTTTTCAAAGAACCAACTTTTAGTTTTGTCAATTATTTCAATTGTTTCTTTTGTTTTGATTTCATTAATTTCAGCTCTGATTTTAATTATTTCTTGCCTTCTACTTCTTTTGCTGTTATTTTGCTCTTCTTTTTCTAGGATTTTGAGATGAAGTATGAGATCATTTATTTGTTGGTTTTTTCTTTTTTTAAGGAATGAACTCCAAGCAATGAATTTTCCTCTTAGAACTGCTTTCAATGTGTCCCAAAGATTCCGATATGTTGTGTCTGTGTTTTCATTTATCTCTAAGAATTGTTTAATTTCCTCCTTGATGTCTTCTATAACCCATTGATCATTCAGTAACCTATTGTTCATTCTCCAAGTGATGCATGATTTTTCCTTCCTTCTTTTATCGTTCATTTTCAGTTTCATTCCATTATGATCAAATAAGATGCATAGTATTATCTCTACTCCTTTATATTGTCTAAGAGTTGCACTGTGACATAATATATGATCTATTTTTGAGAAGGATCCATGTGCTGCTGAGAAAAAAGTGTAACTACTTGATGTTGGGTGGTATATTCTATATATGTCAATTAAGTCTAGGTTGTTAATTGTGTTATTGAGTTCTATAGTTTCCTTATTCAACTTTTGTTTGGAAGATCTGTCCAGTGGTGAGAGAGGTGTGTTGAAGTCTCCCATGATTATTGTATGGTGGTCTATTAGACTCTTGAACTTGAGAAGAGTTTGCTTGATGAACATAGCTGCACCGTTGTTTGGGGCATATATATTTATGATTGTTATGTCTTGTTGGTGTATGGTTCCCTTGAGCAGTATGTAGTGTCCCTCTTTATCCCTTTTGATTAACTTTGGCTTGAAATCTATTTTATTTGATATGAGTATGGACACTCCTGCTTGTTTCCGAAGTCCATATGAGTGATATGATTTTTCCAACCTTTCACCTTCAGTCTATGTATATCTTTTCCTATCAAATGCGTCTCCTGTAGGCAGCATATTGTTGGGTCTTGTTTTGTGATCCATTCTACTAGCCTGTGTCTCTTAATTGGTGAGTTTAAGCCATTAACATTTAGGGTTATTATTGAGATATGGTTTGTTCTTCCAGCCAAATTTGTTTATTTATGTTACTAAACATGGTTTGTTTTCCTCTTTGATTATTTTCTCCCCTTTACTGTCCTACCTCCCACTGTTGGTTTTCATTGTTATTTTCCATTTCCTCTTCCTGAAATATTTTGCCAAGGATGTTTTGAAGAGATGGTTTTCTAGGTGCAAATTCTTTTAACTTTTGTTTATCATGGAAGGTTTTAATTTCATCTTCCATCCTTAAGCTTAATTTCGCCGGATACACGATTCTTGGTTGGAACCCATTTTCTTTCAGTGTTTGAAATATGTTATTCCAGGATCTTCTAGCTTTCAGAGTCTGTGTTGAAAGATCAGCTGTTATCCTGATTGGTTTACCCCTTAATGTAATCTGCTTCCTTTCTCTTGTAGCTTTTAAAATTCTCTCCTTATTCTGTATGCTGGGCATCTTCATTATAATGTGTCTAGGTGTGGATCTCTTATGATTTTGCACATTCGGCGTCCTGTAGGCTTCTAGGATTTGGGATTCTGTCTCATTCTTCAAGTCTGGGAAGTTTTCTCGTATTATTTCATTGAATAGATTGCTCATTCCTTTGGTTTGGACCTGTATACCTTCCTGTATCCCAATGACTCTTAAGTTTGGTCTCTTTATGTTGTCCCATATTTCTTGAATGTTCTGCTCATGGTTCCTTAACAGTCTTGCTGAGCTATCTATGTTCTTTTCAAGTTGAAATACTTTGTCTTCATTGTCTGATGTTCTATCTTCTAAGTGTTCTACTCTGCTGGTAGCATTCTCAATTGAGTTTTTAAGTTGGTTTATTGCTTCCTGCATTTCTAGGATTTCTCTTTGTTTGTTTTTTATTACCTTTATCTCCCTGTATAGTTGATCTTTTGCTTCTTGGATTTGTTTATGTAATTCATTGTCGAAGTGATCTTTCATTGTCTGATTTTGCTGTCTAATGTCTTCCTTGAGACTCCAGATCATCTGAAGCGTGTATATCCTGAATTCTTTATCAGACATTCCATCTGCTGCAGCTATTACCTCTTCTAAAGTTGAGTTGACCTGCATTGCTTGTGGTCCTTTCTTTCCTTGTCGTTTCATACTGCTCGCGTTTCTTTAAGCTTGGTGAAACTTTTGTTTTTTTGAAATTTTCCCCCTATATATTTATATTACTCTTGTATAGTTGAAAAGTCTCCCTTGCAGGGCGGGCAGCGGCTGTGCTCCTCCAACAGTTGGTGTGACGTGTCTACCACGCCCGCATACCCCTGGAGCTGTTCTGCCGGTCGGTTGCAGGTCTGCCTACCTTGCAGGCGCGGGCGGCGCCTCTGCTCTGCCCTTACACCAATTGGGGTGACGTGTCTACCACGCCGGGGGGTCGCTGGGCCTGTTCCGGGTGCGGGAGGCCTCTCTGCTCTGCCCCTACTCCAATTGGTGGGACGTGTCTACCACGCCGGCAGGCCGCTGGGCCTGTCCTGCTGGTCAGTCGCAGGTCTGCCTACCTTGTGGGCTCGGGCGGTGGCTCTGCTCGGCCCCTTGATGTTATATATTTAAAATCATGTTCATCATGGATTTTTGCATTAATTTTGATCTTTTAAAATATTGCACTAATCCCAATTTGGAAAGCAGTTTGGAGATTCCTGGGAAAGCTGGGAATGGAACCACCATTTGACCCAGGTATTGCCCTTCTCGGACTATTTCCTGAAGACCTTAAAAGAGCACACTACAGGGATACTGCCACATCGATGTTCATAGCAGCACAATTCACAATTGCCAGACTGTGGAATCAACCCAGATGCCCTTCAATAGATGAATGGATAAAAAAAAATGTGGCATTTATACACCATGGAGTATTACGCAGCACTAAAAAATGACAAAATCACGGAATTTGCAGGGAAATGGATGGCACTAGAGCAGATTATTCTTAGTGAAGCTAGCCAATCCCTAAAAAACAAATACCAAATGTCTTCTTTGATATAATGAGAGCAACTAAGAACAGAACAGGGAGGAAGAGCAGGAAGAAAAGTTTAACATTAAACAGAGACATGAGGTGGGAGGGAAAGGGAAAAAAAAAGGGAAATCACATGGAAATGGAGGGAGACCCTCATTGTTTTACAAAATTATATATAAGAGGTTATGAGGGGAATGGGATAACAAACATGGAGGGAAATGAATTACAGTAGATGGGGTAGAGAGAGAAGATGGGAGGGGAGGGGAGGGGGGATAGTAGAGGATAGGAAAGGTAGCAGAATACAACAGTCACTAATATGGCAGTATGTAAAAATGTGATGTGTAACCGATGTGATTCTGCAATCTGTATTTGGGGTAAAAATGGGAGTTCATAACCCACTTGATTCTAATGTATGAAATATGATTTGTCAAGAGCTTTGTAATGTTGTGAACATCCAATAAAAAAAAATATTGCACTAATTAATAATTATTAAAAGAATTTTCTATTTTTTTGAGTTATAAATGGACACAATACCTTTATCTTATTTGTTTATTTTGTTTTTCATGTGGTGCTGAAGATTGAACCCAGTGCCTCACATGCTCAGCAAGCGGTCTACCACTGAGCTACAACCACAGCCCGGATTTAAAGGATTTTTCACTCCCTTAAATTTATTGTTCAAGGTGAGTGCACACTCTTTTTTCTAATGCTGGACCTGTTCAACATCGCTTCCTTAAAATCCAGACATTAACATTCTATTGACTATTTCAACCTAATGTTCCAGCAATCCTTTAAACTCAGAAATCAAGAAAGATTCCAGGCTATCTTTCCCAGAAGTCCCTGTTCCTCTTTTTCCATATATTGTCATCAGCCAGTCAGTTACATAGGCTAGAAAACTTGATTTCTGTTACCCTCTTACTCCATTTGCCTACATTTGATAGATCAATAAAATCTCTTGATACTCCATAGGAATGTTCCCAATATCAACACAAAATCTCTTGATACTCCATAGGAATGTTCCCAATATCAAGACTGCTTCCCATCCTCAGTACCTGAGGACAAATTCCCATTATCTCTCATCTGAACTATCAAAACAGATCTCCCTGTCTCCATTCCCAGCACTTTCAGATACATGTCTTGCAATGCAGCCAGAAAATCCTCCTAAAATATAGGTTAAATTATTTCACTACTCTCTTCTGAAATCTTCAGTGGCTCCACATTTCCTATATAGGATAAATTCCAAATTCTCCTACACATTTCTAAGCCATTCACTGTGTGCCTTCTACCAACTTATCCAAGATTTTACATGTATGTGAGATTGCACTATATTTGTCTTTCCGCATATGACTTATTTCAATTATCTTTTAATCTCATTCATGCTGTTGCAAATGAAAATATTTCCCAATTTGGGGTGGTGGTTACTGATTATTGAACTCAGGGGGCACTCGACCACTGAGCCACACCCCCAGCCCAATTTTGTATTTTATTTAGAGACAGGGACTCACTGAGTTGCTTAGCACCTCATTTTTGCTGAGGCTGGCTTTGAACTCGTGATCCTCCTGCCTCATCCTCCAGAAATGCTGGGATTACAGGCATATGCCACCATGCCCAGCAAGATTTGCTTCTTTTTAGTAGCTGAATTTTACTTTATTATATACAGATAGATAGCGTTGTAGATATAGATACCTTGCATGCACACACACACACACACACACACACACACACACACACACATTTTCTTTATGCATTCATCAGTGACACTTAGGTTGTTCTATATCTTAGATATTGTGAATAATGCAGCAATGAATGTGAGGAAACAGATATCTCTTCAAAAATTCTACTTTCATTTCTTTTGGTGATATGCTTTATTATATGTTAAATCTATTCAATCTCCACATTGATTTCTATAATAACTGTAGCAATTTACATCCCCAACAAAAGTGTGCAAGGGTTCCCTTTGCTCCACATCCTCACCAATACTTATCTCTTTTTATAATAGCCATCTTAATAAATGTAAAGTAATATCTCATTGTGGTTTTGATTTGCATTTCCCTGAGGATTAGTGATGTTGAGCACCATTTCATATATCTGTTGGTTATTTGTAATTTTTTCCTCAGGAAAAAAAAATCTGTTCAGGATCTTCACTCATTTTTAATTGGATTTCATAGGATTACTTTTACATGTTTAGTTTTGGAGCTTCCCCCATATTGGGTTTCATGAGTTTTTGTATATTAAACCCCTATCATATATATCATTTGTAAATATTTTCATTCACTCTATATTATCTTTTGTTTTTCTTTTACTAATTTGCTCTTTTTAATTTGTTCTAATCAGTTATACATGACAGCAGAAAGCACTTTGATTCATTGTACACAGATGGAGCACAATTTTTCAATTCTCTGGTTGTACACAAAGCATAGTCACAGCATTCGTGGAATCATACATGTACCTAGGGTAATGATGTCCATCTCATTCCACTATCTTTCCTACCCTCATGCCCCCCTCCCCTCCCCCACCCCTCTGCCCAATCCAAAGTTCTTCCATTTCTCTCACTCCCACTCCTGTTATGGATCAGTATCCACTTATCAGAGAGAACATTTGGTCTTTGGTTTTTGGGATTGGCTTACTTCGTTTAGCATGATATTCTCCAACTCCATCCATTTACCAGAAAATGCCATGATTTTATTTTCTTTTAATGCTGAGTAATATACCACAGCTTCTTTATCCATTCATCAATTGAAGGGATTTGGGTTGGTTCCACATTTGGTTATTGTGAATTGCATTACTATAAACACTGATGTGACTGTGTCACTGTAGTATGCTGTTTTTAAGTCCTTTGGGCATAGACAAAGGAGTGGGATAGCTGGGTAAAATGGTGGTTCCATTCTAAGTTTTCTAAGGATCTCCATACTGCTTTCCAAATTGTTTGAACCAATTTATAGTCCTACCAGCAAGGTATGAGCATGTGCCTTTTAAAATGGCACTAAAAACAAGGAAATCTTGCTGGGCATGGTGCCATACGTCTGTAATCCCAGCATACATACATACAAAGTATGTATGGTGTGCCTTTTCCCCCACATCCTCGCCAACATTTATTGGTGCTTGTATTCTTTTTTTAAAATAGATTTTTAGTTGTAGATGGACACAACACCTTTATTTTTACGTGGTGCTGAGGATCGAACCAAGTGCCTTCCACATGCCAGGCGAGCACTCTACCACTGAGCCAAAATCCCAGCCCTGGTGCTTGTATTCTTAATAGCTGCCATTCTGACTGGAGTGAGATGAAATCTTTGAGTAATTTTGATTTGCATTTCTCTAATTACTAAACATGTTGAACATTTTTTCATATATTTATTTTGTATATGTTCTTCTAAAAAGTGTCTGTTCATTTCCTTAGCCCATTTATTCATCAGATTATTATTTTTTTGGTGTTAAATTTTTTGAGTTCTTTATATATTCTGGAGATTAGTGCTCTGTCATGCATGCAGTAAAAATTTGCCCCCATTCTGTAGGCTCTCTCTTCACCTCACTGGTTGTTTCTTTTGCTGAGAAGAAGTTTTTTTTTAGTTTGAATCCATCCCATTTATTGATTCTTGATTTTATTTCTTGTGCTTTAGGAATCTTGTTAAGGCAGTCAGGGCCTAATCCAACATGATGAGAATTTGGGTCTACTTTTGCTTCTATTACTTGTAGGGTCCCTGGTCTAATCCCTAGGTCCTTTACCTACTTTGAGTTAAATTTTGTGCATGGTGAGAGATAGGAGTTTAATTTAATTTTGCTGCATATGGATTTCCAGTTCTCCCAGCAACTTTTGTTGAAAAGCCTATCTTTTCTCCAATATATGTTTTTGGCACCTTTGTTTGAGATAACTGTATTTATGTGGGTTTGTCTCTGTGTCTTCTATTCTGTATCATTGGTCTACATGTTTATTTTGGTGACAATACCATGACGTTTTTGTTAAATTGATTCCCAAGTATTTTCATTTATTTTTGAGGCTATTGTGAATGGGGTAGTTTTCCTAATTTCTCTTTCAGAGGATTCATCACTGATATATAGAAATGCATTTGATTTATGGGTATTGATTTTATATCCTGCTAGTTTGTTGAATTCATTTATTAATTCTAGAAGTTTTCTGGTGGAATTTTTTGGATCCTGTAAGTATAGAATCATATTGTCTGCAAATAGTGATAGTTCCTCTTTTCCTATTCATATCAGATGTACGGTATGACTATATATATATATATATATATATATATATATATATATATATATATATATATAGAGAGAGAGAGAGAGAGAGAGTAATGACTAAATGAAAATAATTAACATATACATTAACTCAAAAAATAATCTACTAAATCTGCACACCAAAGTCATTTGTTCAAAGCACACAAAATTTCAGTGAGACAGGACTAATAAATTCAATGTGGCAACAGTAGTTAGTACCAATGTGTTCTGTGCTTGAAAATTGCCCAAAAGGTAGTTTTAAAATGTTCTCATCACAAAAATTGATAAGTGTGAGGTAATGGATTTTTTGCTATATTTAATGCAATTTTATTGTTAGATCATTTTTTGAGTTAATGTATTTGTTAGAGTATTTATCATTAATGGATGTTGATTTTGTCAGATGTTTTTCCTCTGAATTTCTGAGATCTGATAATGGGTACCCTCAAAAAAGAAAAGAAATAAAGGAATATATTGCCTCTCTTGAAGACAACATGGTTGTCTATATGTAACACCCAAGGAATTTATTAAAAAGTTTCTAGAATTAGAATAATTCATTTTTTAAGTTCACATAACAGTTCAATACCAAAAGTAAATTATATTTTTATATACTAACAATGAACAATTAGAAATACTTAAAAGCATTACAATTTATAGGAACTCTTAAGAAATTGCATATTCCAATACATATCTAAAAATTAATACAAGATCTGTATTCTGAAAACTACAAGATATTGGTAGAAAACCAAATAGATGAAAAAAATGTACTGGAACACGTAAAATGTTAGATAAAAATTTCCCCAAACTAACATTCAATAAATTTTTGCTAAAAATCAATCAGAAAATTTGCAGCCAATATAGTCTTATCCTAAATTTCATATGGAGAGGCAAAGAAACTAGAATGAAGAGAATAGTTTTAAAATATATGAATCTAATTAGAAGATTTACATTAAAATAATCAAGGCAGTTGGATATTGTTGAAAGGATAAATTTATACAGCAATAGACCAGAACAAAGAGTCCAGAAATAGACTCAAAAATATATATGGCCATTTGAATTTTTTGGCAAAGTGTCAATGACAATTTTATAGAGAAAGGATAGTCTTTTAAACAAAAAGGAATATTAACCAACACTTTGTTCCTAAAATAATGAACAGAAAAAGGATCATAGACTGATTTTTATAAAGCAAAATAAGACAGGAATGAGCAGTCTTGACACTACCATTTAATATAATACTAGAAGTCCTAGTCAGAGTAATTAGACAAGAAAAAATAATCACCATCTAAAAAGAGAGGAAGAAGTTAAATTCTTCCTACTTGTAGACAATATTATCTTACACAGAGAAAACCTTTCAGATACCACCCAAAATTTGGAACTAATAAACAAATTTAATGACCTGTTATGTGAACTTAAAAATGAATTATTCTAATTCTAGAAACTTTTTAATAAATTCCTTGGGTGTTACATATAAACAACCATGTTGTCTGCAAGTAGAGGCAATATATTCTTTTATTTCTTCTCTTTTTTGTAGGTACCCATTATCAGATCTCAGAAATTCCTTTTTATTCCTAGTTGGTTTGGAGTATTTATAATTAATGGATGTTGATTTTGTCAGATGTTTTTCCTCTGCATTTCTTTGAGATAATATTCATTGCTGTCCTATTGATGTAGCAAAACAAATATATTGTTGATTTTCAACTAGGTCTTACATTCCTGGGATAAACCTTACTTTGTGGCAATGTATTTTGAAGTTTTCATGTGTCTGTATTTTTGTTGTCGTTAATATTTTGATGATAGTTTCTCCATCTATGTTCATGGTGAATATTGGCTAATATTTTTCTCTGGTGAGGTCTTGGGCTGGTTTTGTATCAAGGTTTTATTAAATGAGTTGAGAAATATTCTTCAGGAACATTTCTCTTCTGGAAGAGATTATGTAAATCAGTATTTTCCCCCATAAGTTTTGGTAAAAATTTACAATATCAGCCAAATGAACAAGGAGGTTTTTTTTCTTAGAAAGTTTTAATGACAAATTCATTTTCTTTAATAAATTTAGGACTCTTTAAGTTACTTAATTATTGTTGATAGAGTTTTGATAACTTGTGTTTTTCACTCCATTGACATATTTTATTTATATTATTGATTTTATGAGCATGATGTTGTTCATAATATTTTCTGTTGTCATGTCCTCTTTTTTATTTATCATATTGGTGACCTGTAAGTTCTCATTTTTTTCAATTTCATTGATTTCTGCATCTATCTCTATTGTTTTCATTTTTATGCTTGCTTTGAGTTTAATTTGTTCTCTCCTTTCTAGCTTCTTTAGATGAAACATTTAGGTCTGTTTTAGTCAAATTTGCATCATTGTGACCAAAAGATCAGACAAAAAGAACTTAGAGGAGGTAACATTTATTTTTGGCTTATGGTTTCAAAGATTCAGTCCATGGTCAGCTGACTCCATAGCTCTGGACCCAAGACAAAATAGAACATCATCATGGTGGCGAGGCAGAGGAAACTTGTTCAGTTCAAGATATCCAATGAGAGAGGGGGCAGGGGACACCAGGGACAAAGTATAAACCCCAAAGACATGCCTCCAGTTTCTTACTTCCTCCAGCAAGCCACATCCTACTAGCCTACAGTTATTACCAAGTTAATCCATTCAAGTGGATTAGTCCACTGATCAGGTTACAGTTCTCATAATCTAATCATTTCACTTTTTAATATTCTGGCATTGTGTCACACGTGTGCTTTTGGGGGTACCTCATATCCAAACCATATCAAAATCATTTATTTGAACCCTTTACTAATATAACCAGTCAATACTATGCTGAGAACACATTCATTTTATATACATTCTTTCTCAGATCTTCTACTAGGCAGTAGATAAAGATTTTCTAAGGTGATTATGCAGGTTCCCAGATTTCACCACTCAGTTAAAATCAGCATGATAAATCCTGA